>NW_027286985.1:81731551-82181551 GCF_022747635.1 Hetaerina americana | reverse complement strand
GTCACCTCTCGTAGCAACTTTTAACAAGTCTACCGGATTTTCTTAATGGACGTTTTTTCCCATGAATCCCAAATGCTTGTCGCGTATTCCAAATGTGGCCTAACGTAAGGGGAGTAACCAATCTCTTTTACGTTTTCATAAGATTTTCCTATTACCCGTATACGGAAATCTGGATTCCCTGAGGCTGAGCCACATTTTTTTGGCGATCGATGCGCTTGGATAGAAACTGCTTGTTTGGTTGTGATTTTCTGGTCAGATGTCATGACCCTCGGTTCGAGGGCCGGATGATTTTTACGATAGAAATGGGACAATAATGAGCCTCATTTGTATTTGTTCCATATCTGAATCGAAAAATCACGCATTGAGCGCCGTGGAAAACATTCGGAGGGCTTGTGTAATGATCCCGATTGTGCAGGACCAGAAATGAAGCAAAGGATATGAGAGCAGTTTTAAAATGTTCGACTGGGTATCATTCAATCCCACTGTCTTCCGACTGGTCCACTTGAGAGAGATTTCCCAAGGCCCTGTGGCTCTTTTTGGCATGCAACTTAGGCGTAATATATGCATCAATCAGGATGTCTTTCTTTTTTCGATTTCTCTCCGCAGTTGTCTTCCCTCTCCTATTATCATCGGCGCTTTCTTATTCCTCAGTCTATCAGTCCATTTTTATTACCTTAACCATTCTGCTCCACAGCAGTACATTGTACTCCAAAACTTTCCAAGGTATTCGCCTTTTTCTTTTTAACCGTCCATGTTTCACTGCTGTGAGACACCACATTCCACACAAAACATATGGCAAAAATCTTTCTCAGTTCTATTGGAATTCCACTTGCTGTCAGAAGTCCTTTCTTTTTTCAAAAGCTTTCTTACCCCTAAATATTCTCTTTTTTATTTCCTTGGCACAGCTTCCATTCTAAGTTCCCCTAGTACTGAAGTTATTTCAATAACTCAGAAGTCTTCTTCGTCTGTGGATATGTCAGTAACTGCTTCATTCCTTCTTACTCTCAACAATTTTGTTTTTTCCCTATATTAACGTGAAATTTGGAAAATACAAGGGAAATACAAGGCAGTGAATACAATTTTCCAGTTCGGCCCTTGCCGTGCGAACCTGCATACGAGCTTTGTTAGTCGATATTACGATAATTGGATTTGGATGGTGAAAAAAGGTATCGTTTACTTCGTACAGGTGTTTAACATAACGGACTTTAGTGAATGGTGGCAATTGAGAATTGAGAATAATTACATTATTTAAGTGACTGGTCACGTATTATTACTAGCAATAGTCTATCAGGTTGGGTTAGGTTTTTGATGGACCCTGATACTGTACATTACCCGGAGCCCTCGATGTCCAGCTGAGTGCTTTAGCCAGTTGAGCCATCAAGGGGTCCTCTTACACTCTGAAATTGTTGCATTGAAATGAATGCCAGCGGATGACTTCGTCAAAAAGTTACCGTTACGGCATCTCCCGCAGTTTCTTGAAGCCAATACTATGTACTCATTCTTAGCTCGGTATTATTTCTACCTCCCTTAATTCCATCCAAAATGTCCATTAATTTCCTTCCTCCACCTCGCTTTCTCAGCATTCTACCCTCCATTACCATTTTAGCATTCCACTGACCTTCACTCCTGCATCCAGTTGTCCTGCCGAATTTGAATGTCTCTCTTCTGCTGCCATGCCTAAAAATTCATCCTTCGTTTTCTTTCCGTCCATATTATTTTCTCCACACTCCTCCGCACCCACATCTCGTGACTGGTTGGTTATATCCGTAAAATTGTAAAATTTATTTTGGGTTTTAGAATGAGCTGCGATAGGAATAAGAATGAGGTACATTAAATTCACATTAGCGTACATGTGTAATCCCTATGAATGGGTGGAAATTTAACTTATCCCTTGGAGCGTGCAAGTAATCAGATGGATCCTGTTTTACTTATACCTAAACCTTCAATGAGTATATGACGAAGAAAAAATACTTGAATCGGAATGTTTCGTTTCAAAGAAATAAATATTTGTAATTTTATTGGAACTAAATTAAACTGGGAACTTTTTCTGGCCTTGTCAGCCGCATGAGGAATACGCCCGCCTTTGGTCGTGATTCGCATTCCTCTTTGGACTTGGGTGTTTTGTGGTCCCTGATGGTTGAAACCCCGGGAAACCTGATGACAAGTAAAGAAAAACCTATCGGGATACCAGGGTCAAACAAGCTTCCACAGATATCCGAATGGTATAGACAAAATTATTCCTCTCTCGGCTCTGTCAGCAATTCGTTGACAAAAAAGAAACTGATAAAATTTCACATATTGAAATTGGAAAATTATTCTGAAGTTCCCCTTTGATTGACATAAAGTTCCTATGCATTTAAAAAAAATGTGTTCTCTCAATTTCAGGGAATGTCGTTCACCTTACTCTTTTGATAATAGATTCTTAGTTCCAATATTGGTTTGTAAAAGGTCTCCTAGGTATCCTGTTCTCTTCCAATCTAATAATACATTCTCGTATTGGCGTCCTCCAGAATTTATTTCTCATATTTCGCTCTGTAGTTCTTCCATTACATCGTCCCTCCCATTGCGGTCTTCAGTCGTGCCTCAGAATTTCTTCAATTAGCTTTCCAACTCTTATTTTCAGAGTTTTCCATGGGTTTCTCTCTTTATCTTTCCTTGGGAGGAATTTTGCATTTGGCTATTTCCTCATCTTTCTTCAGCATCTACTTTTCTCTCTATTCGCTTCTCTCCACCTTCAAAGCCTTGTAAAAGTAAAGTAAGTGGAACTGGGATACACTTGTTACGCTGAGCGTCAGTAAATCCACTGCTGTGTGCAAATTCGACTTGGGAAAACATTAATGTTATCGACTTGCTCGAATCTCGGTGAGGTGAAATGATTTTTTTCCCCGTGGATCATTACATATCAGATTAATAACGAATGCAAGGATGGTTTTCTTTGCTTTTCACTAACAATTTCACGTAAAATGTTAATACACCATCAATTGCTGTCCATTATAATGTTCTTTGTCGTTGGTAGTTTCTTCTTGTATAAATCCTTCTTCTCTCGGACTCTCTTGTCCACTGTCTCCTTCTCACATCTTCCATCTCTGACGAACCTCCTTCAAAAACGTGACAGAGTTCTTCCTTTCGCTCTGTTGACTCCTAATACTTGCGCTACAGCGTGAATATTGGATGCCGTCGTCAGAGGAGAACGCCTTCGCCTACGGCGTCGCGTAACGAGAGCGCCTGTTATAGATTGGTCGAGGCTATCAATACTGACAGAATGGTCGAGAACGATCAAGGAAGGTGGGTCGTGAATTTCCTTTCCGCGTTATGAATCCCGACTTTGGATCGGAAGTTTCCGTGCTGCCGTCGTTTGTTATTGTTGTTGCTCGAAGCCTCAGCGCAGGGTGTACCTCTTCCCATCACCACCTGCAGTGTGTCCCTTCAGGCTCGAGACCTTCGCCCCATCGATTGCCTTTTCCCCATTCCCCGCGTCATCTTTTGACGGGGAATCTAAACTCCTCCACCTTGGAGGCTCTGGTCTCTATGTTTTTTCGTCCCCGATTGGTGCGTCACGTTTCTCAGTCGCTTCCTTCGCTGCGTGCAGTCTTCCCTCCTCGTCTCTATCTTGTCGCCTGTCCCGCCTCTCTCTCCCCCGGCCGCTGTCGACCCAGTCGACATTGACCGGTCGTAGTGAAATTTGCTCATGTACAAATACGGTCGCTAACAATTTTTGGACAAAAGCATGAATGCTGGATGAATATGCTTACGGTAACCAAAAATTGATTTTTTAAATTCTTAAGTTGTGTGCCTCTTAGTCTACTAACATTAATTTCAAATCCTCACTTAGATTGTTAGCTTTAATAGGTTAAGTTTAGACGCCATGGAAGAAAATTTGGAATTTATTTGAGAATGATGGCATACTTTTCGCTGTATGTGACGGCGTTATCCCTTCTGATTGTTATAAAATTTACCGTTTGATCAAAATTAATCAACGCTAATTACGATTCCGAATATGATGTTGATTTGTATTGGATATATGAAGGCTATGGGTGCTTTTTTTTGTTCTTGTTCCGCATTTAATTTATTTTAAACGTTCTTCAATCTTATTAGTGCTTTTTGAACTTGAGGGTGGAGCATACATTGTCTTCGTATTGCTGTTCATAATTTTTACGATGTTGGCACAATTCCAAGAAACTGAGGGAGTTGCCGCAACAGTAACTTTTAACGGAGTCATCCGCTAATATGCATTTCAAATGCAGCAACTTCAGAGTGTAAAATCATTCGTTGTCAAGGCGAATGATTTTAACATTCTGAAATTGTTGCAATTGTAGGCACAATTTTGGTTATATTACTTCTGCGTTTTATCTTATCAGGAAATATAGATTATTATCATTCCATTACGTCTAATCTTTAGGAATAACTTACAGGTATCCTCTACTTATATTGGCGTCCCGAGCTTTCGTGGTGAATTATGGTGGTTCATTATTTTTCGTGCGGAAGCTCTTTAAATTCTTTATATTTATCAGGTATATCTTTCGTTTCTCAGTGACCACTGTGTAGAATTAGTCCCCCATCTCTTCATTTCCACAAACGTAGCATTATGGCCGCTGATGCGTCCAGTTACCTATTTTTTTTTTCAAATTATTTATTGTAGTTTGGTAGTAATTATACTTAATTCATTGAGATTTGAGTCTGTGATTTAACTACTTGCGTTGACGAATGCTTGGCAAGTGTACAACTGATGTGTCCCAGGAATCATGGTTTCCAGCGGTCTTGTTGGCATTCAATTAGTGCCTCAATAGATTGGCGGTAAAATTAAATCGCCAGCGACTATAATTATACCTTTCTTTTGTTTGGAGCTGAGATTTGCAATTTGGGCGTCAAGCGAGTGTTGAACCTAAGGGCCCATTACATAAACGTATCGGGTGGTGTCCCTTTGTATTTTATTGCTTGATGCTTGAGGAGGCAAGTTCTATTCCATTCACCTTATATACACGGTGTGGTCACTACTTAATGGGAATCAACAGCAATTACTACACCGCCGTCAAAAATATTTGAATGTTATCTATCTATTCCATAGCCTTTTATTTTTTATGTTAATGAAGTTTGTTTTAATCGTAGCATGTGGTCTAAAATTTGCGTAATGTTTTGTTGATTTAGCAGGCGAGGATATTTTCTTCATGAATGTGGTTAACCTTCATTTAACCTGATTTAAGAGTAGTGAATACACTTATTATTAATGTTCCATTAGTATTTTTATCTACCGCTCTGGCTCTTGGCCCAATCTCTGACCTACGTTTTTGCAAAAGCCTCACGAGCGATTAAGGGGCATCCGACACAATTAATTGACGCTTCATATTAGTTTTTTTCCTGCCAAACCCACTGGCTCGTGGAGGACTATTGTGGCGTCTGATATTTCTGATTTTGTAATTGAAACAATTATCTTCATTAATTTATTATATTCATATTAATCAAAATGCCATGACCACACATTCTGAATTAGCTCAGTAATCAATTATGTATTCAAGTGGTGGCAGATTTTGTTTGGCTTGCTGACAAATACCATTTTTTATGCTTATACCTTTTCGAGGAAATGTTAAATTTTCATGTTGGAATCCTCATTAGTGCATCAAATGTTACCGTTATAATTGATGCTTTTAATTTATGTGCATGGCTAATGAGACGCGAATTGAATAAATTGGCAAAATATCGCACTTTCGATGACTAAATACGAATGTCGTGTTTTTTTAATCGATTGCACTCTATGATGTTCCGGTTTCATTCCCTGTTATCTGCGCAATTACTTTAGTCATTTGCCCAATATTTTTGATTTGTCATGTGTCGCTTGGATGTAGCAGATGACTGAAAGTCTGGAAAAAGGTAAAATTATTCTTATTATTGTATTTGGGGAGGGTTGTGATTTATAAGGAATTCGAGTTGTGTTTCACAGTCCTTAAACGAAAGCACAAAATGTCTATTAGCCTCAGTACCCTGTGGGATTAGGGTATAATCTCTCTTAAATTTTAGGCTCTAACGTAAATGATATTCATTTAAATCCTTGTGCATATTATGTTGAAAACTTTATTATTAAATAGTTTTCGTGTAATAATGTTTTTTGTTAAAATCTTTGGTTTTAATCAGTTAAAAAATCCAGTTTGTTTTATTGATATATATCTATGTTATCTTACATATCATAGTAAATTATTTACACTTCTTTCTTTCTGAAACTTGACGTAGCGAAATCTCACTTCCAGTCTCGTGTTGTCAGCTCTTCATATTTAACTACGTTCTTCTGATCCTTAGTGCTTCTTCCCACGTCAGCTCTCCAGCTTCTTAGGCGTCAAGTCTTCTAGATATTCGACATCTTGATGTACTTATTTTATTTGGTCTGCCGGCATAGCGTCTTACCCTTAAAAACACATCAATAAAGCTGAGGCTGGCGGTGACGCTGAGGTGTTAAGATTAAAACCTTTAAATAAAATTTGGTAAAATACAGTCATGTATCTGGCTAGGTAAGTTAACTAGCCGTAGTTGCAGTTATCGTCAGTAAAAAGGCCAGAATCACAAATTGTTTGTTATTTTTGAATTTAGGAGGGACAATGATATGAAGTTAACTCTAGAATTGGATTAGTTGTGCCTTAAAGCAAGCATTACGGCGTCAGGAGCTTCGAATATTTTTTGCTCACCTGTTCCCAAATTTTGTGTGAGAAGATACTTCCTGCATGAGAAGAGAGTGCGTGAGAAGATGTATTGATTTTTTCGACCGTCTTCTTTTGCCGTTGCTTTGTAAATATGCTCTCGCCTTCCTATCAAGAACCTTGCTCCGTAGAGAATGGCATATCGCCGCTCCTGGTTAGATGGTTCGTGAAATGACCGGTATGTTATTGATCCACCGAACATTCAACGCTAAGTGCCGATTAGAAGGGAAAATCTTGCTTGTGCCTCATTTTTTTTTCATTGGGCATCGCTCCTCCCGGCAGATTTCACAGCCCTCCTCGGCAAGGGCCGTGTGTCGGTTTCATAGTTTTGGTGTACACGCAATGTGCAGTTCGATCATTGATTGCAGATAAGTGAATCCTTACCCATTTCGATGTAAATGTGAAAATTATGGGTGGCGATGTAACTAATACCCGATATGTTACGTGAACACATGCTGAGAAATTAATAAGAATCAACGATGCTAAGGAGATGCGATTGCTATGCCGTCGTTTTATTCGACGTTGCGTGATGTGATTTGGCTTGAGATTGCTATGTTGTCGGAGAAATGTAATGTGATACGTGCGTCATTACGATTTGGTGTCGCCGTAGATTTTGAATGCGGTGTGCGACGCGACGCGTTGAGACGTCGATGCATTTCGTTGCGGTTGCATCCATTGATATAGCTACACGGATACTGCATCGATACCTGTGCCATGTTGAAAACCAGATTCGTCCCATTCCCCGGTTCTCAAGCCGAAGGGGGGGGGGAGGCATCGCTGTCAAACGCCGATCTCTCCTCAGACGCCGCTCCGGGCGGCCGTCCGAGGACTCGTCTACCTGCGCACGCCCGCTCCCCGCGAAGGGCAGTGCAAAACGGTGGCTATACATATGTATCCGTTGCGAAATCCGATTTGTATCTACTCCACATGCTATACTACAAGAGCCGTCACAAGGTCATGTTGCAGGGGGTACCAGCCATTAAAAAGGAAGATGGAAGTCTGTGAAGCGGAGATATGTTTTTATGTGCCGGTGTTAGTGGTTTGTTCGCGCATTGAGCGACGGGAAAACGACCCTTTGAATCTGTTGGACTGGCGGGCTGTTTTATTTGGTTACATTGGTCTTTAGCCTGCCTACGTACGTATATTATTAGTTTTGGATCGGTCCCTCGATGTCGCGAATAAAATCGCTTAATGTTTCATCGGTTTGTTTAATCTAGCATTTATTCAAGCTTCCAGATTTAAAAACTTTATTATTAATTTAAATCTATGCCGCTTGATGTTGTTTCGCATTACTTTTCACGTCGACGACCGGCGTGTCCAACTACGATTTTCAATTTTTTTATCGATGCCATTTGGGATATAAAGGTAGTTAATGTCGATTCACCGATCGATTGTGAGTGCCCATTGGCGATTTCGGGGATGTAATTACGGGTTTTACGAAATTTCATTTCCAATATCGACTCTAAATATAAAATATCGAGGTGATGAGGATGTAGAGCTGGCATATGAAGACATCTATATCATAAATTTCCCATCGAGGCTAACTTCGGTTTGATTCTTTACTCTGCTTTTGGGAAAGATCTCATGTGCCTACACCAGGTTAATAGTTCCCCGTGTGGCTCTACGTGAGTGGAATAGAGTGATCCGAAGTATAAAGGTGAAAGTCGTTGTAATGGTGTAAATTTAATGCCTCCACGAAGAAAGAGAGACGCTAGATCCCTGTCTCCATCAATACATGACCGATTCTGCGGTACTATTTCTGAAGTATGTTTGTGTGTCCTCTTGATTGAAGTTATGGTACTGGTGCATGAATACTTATCTGAGCCAATGAAAATTCCTTGCCTAGATATCCATATCCGTGTACTCTTCCGGTCACTTTTGCAGGAGATTCCTTGGAATTCATAGCCTTAAACAAAAAGCGTAATCGCACAATGGCATCCACCGGCAGCACAACTTTTAACGCAGTCGGCGTTTTATCGATATGAAATTTTATTCGCAATAAGATACATCGATATTAATTTTCGAACATTGCATATCCACTTCTCCGCGGAGTTAGTGTATTCCGTGCGGCGTCCGTCATCCGAAGTCGTACCTTCGTCCGTTTTTCCTGGAATCCGCATTACGCCTTCGTAAACAATGGAAACGCGCCAAGGGCGGCCATCCATTTATCCTCCTTCCCCCGTAACGGCGGTTGAGCGAGCTTGATAAAAAGCAGGCTGGGAAGTACATAATTGTTGGCTGCGGAAGTGTTTGTGCGTGTGTGCGTGGATATGAAAAATTGTAAATGGGATTGCCAGGGCGATCGACCCGACTTGGACGGTTGCTCAGTTTACAGTCTTCGCGCACGTTATACCTCTTCCGTTTACACGTGTAGACGCTGAGTGTTCAGTAAACTGTGAACTCGAAAAAAAAAACTCCGGATGTTTAGTTTAGATTGTTCTGGAAAAATGGGTTTCTGGCACATTTTTATGAGGATATGTTCTGGTCACTCATTTTGAGCTGTGTGATTGCTCACTAAAATACCGCAAACCTTTCGGCGAGGAGACTTTTCACCCAACAACCCTATCCTGACCGGTGGTTGAAGACTTAAAGCATTAAGGGTATTTACGTAGCATCAAGAATATTTTTGAAAGGCGCTTTAAATATTTTAATCAGTCAATTAATTTAATTAAAATTAAACTTCGTACCTTAAAACTTCCATCGATGTTATAATCGCCAGTTCACCAATACTTCAGTTAGTTTAAAGGGAGTGTATTGCATGTGATGTATATATGAGTACCCTTAGTGCGAGGATCGATCATTGTGCGCTGCCAGAGAACCTTTAAGTTCTCATAATTCAAGATTACAGACAGTTTACCTACCAAATGTAGATAATTGAATGTATTTCTGTTCAACTTCGGAGACCTTGAATTTGATTTTTGGTATCGAGAGAGAATTCTGATGCTTTGGCACGCCATGGCCCTTTGAACCGGGTTATAATTCTCTTGTAGTAAGCATCGTAAAACCAATTCATTCCTGACGAATAGTGTTTGATTTTCATTATGCGCGTTTTTACAAACATTATCCTAATATTATTAATTAGTACTGTTAGCTTGGTGTGATAGATGCCCTGGCTATAATATCTTTTTCAAGAACTGATGTTCTTCATTCTCCGCACAATTCCGCGGAAGATAAATAGGGTAATATATACGTAGGTATATCTTATAGTACCTGTCGTGCTTGCCAGGCTGTCGACCTCGCCACCTTCCTTGGAGAACTTTAAAAGCAAAAACATGTGTAACTACGATTTTACCGAAAATGATGGATAGTGTCTCGAATGTTAATGCCATGTACAGGTTTCGTAATCATATGAAAAAAAAGTCTTCTGTCCTGCTTGGAATTCTTTTCATCCAGTGATCTCCCGTATGATACATGATTGACGTCTTTCCATCAATCTTGTTGCCCTTGGAAGGTTTGAGCTTTGCGATCATTCACTCAGTGCGAATGCTGACTAACCTTAAGGAATGTCGGCTAAAACTCCACCCATGTTTTGCTCATGCTTAGGTGTGATAATTTGTGATTAATTTTTTTTGCGGATAAGCTTGCTTTTTTCCCGTTTATTGGTTCGCCAAACTTGAGTATTGACAATAAAGGAGGTAATTGATGATATATGGTTTCGTTTCATGGGTCACTCGGATTAGCGATCGCTCTGAATTTTATTTGGAGTACTCCGACTCGTGGAAAGTGTGGAGATGAGAAAAAATGCTTAATATTCACTTGGATTCGCATGGAAAAAAGCACGCACACTCAGTTGGGAATGAAGGAGCAGTGCGCTTGAATTTCATTGCAAGGAAAGTGGAAGACGTCCTTGTGAACTTTGGAATAGTAAACTTTCCGCTACGTGGGAAATTTCGAGTAAGATGGTTATTTCTTAATTAGATTGTACCTTTATGTTCGGGTAACTTTAAGAAACCTTGAATAATTCGACTCTGTAAAGTTGTAATCCACGAGAACTCAAAATAAGTTAAGCATTTGTCTCGTACCGCCCCAGCAAATATGGTCCGTTAAGTCATTAATTCAATCGCATTTAGTATTTACCCTACCTCTGATGGCGACGTGCTCCAAGGTCGCGGAAGTATTTTGATATTTTCAATATCTTTTTAAGAATTAGCATTGATTCTAGAAGAAAATCTTGCACAGATGCGGAAAAAAAATTCGTTGTGTCCATTATAACATTGAGGAATCTAGTCAGTATTAACGACCCCATTAGGATTATTCGATAATCTCCGCACAATCCCTTCTTCCAGTCACAAAGTGGACGTTAAGTGGATTAGCGACCTCCAAAATCAGAGGAATATGCAAGAGGTATTGCAATTGAGTTGCCTTTTGTATTTGATGAGCGGCCTTCGCCTGTCCAGTTTCAATCCACCTCCCCTTCTGTCCGCTGTCAGAATCGTTCTGGACGTTCGCCGCTCTCTCCCTCCACCCGCTGCCGATTATTTGTATCGATACATTGACGAGAGGGGTGACCGACGGAATGATGGCCGCGGTTAGCGTCACTTCCCTGGTTTGTGTGTGTGTGTGTATAGATCGCGAAAAAGCACCGGTTGATGGACGAAATCATTAGCGTGGTCCATTCCTCCGGCACCCACCCACTGAATCAGACGACCGCACCTCTCCCTGCCTCGTTCTTCCCGTTTTTATCTCGCCAATCTTATATCTTTTTTTGCCACCCGCGAGCGTTTTCGCGTCATAGTTCGCCAAAGGTTGCTTCCTTTCACCTCCTCTCCTCCTCGTTCCTGATTCACTCCGTGATCTGCCACCCTCACAACGCTTTCTCCTATCCCCCCATTCCCTTTCCGCTCCCCTCCACTTGTACCACGATTGATTCACTTCTCCCCCGTCCGGTCGCATCACTCGCATTGGGCACGAAGTCACCAGGGACGTGGCTCACTCAGCAGTCCCGAGTTCGACTGCCTTCTGCGGGACGAAGAGAAATGCGATGATTGCGCAATTGGTTCGCCGTGACAGTCGACTTAAACGCCGCGGAAGCGCCAATTACGCTAAACACTACTTGCGGCGGGGCATTAGCGACTTAAATTATATCGTCGTGCATAGATTGCCCATATCCGTCGAATATACTTATAGTTTAGGCCCCAAAAAGGAAATAGAACCCGGTTTTTTTTGCATGGCGTCATTCATACTTGTCTGCATATCATGGCGTATATAAGTCGCACGAGGGTCGCACACCTTGGCATATCCGGAACAATTCCTTCGTGCCCTATGAGGGTTTTAAAATATTGAACTTACAACATTATATTTTCAATATCGATCTTCAGTTTACGAAATATCGTGGTAACCAGGGTACGGATATTATACATATCATTTAAGATGCTTATATAGAATTCGTTGCCGGAAGGGTAAATCGACACACCGTTAGTAAAATTCTTACCTAATCGTCCAGTCTGAAGGTAAATATGACGGGCAGGGCGATGAATTATATGAATGAATGAGTTCGCGTCCCTCCTTGAGCATGCGTATTTGTGATGTAAGCGTTTAAATATAAAACAACACTTCAAGGGTGTAATTTCGCCTTTAGGGAAAGGAATCATCATTGCTATTAAATTCAGTACCATGGTCATTCGTTTACAATCACATTTATACCTGGTAGCGGGGTAAGGCAAATTTCGTGACTTTGAATCCTCAAACGGCCTATGCTGGTTGATCGGATTTCAGGCGCCGCTTTCGAGCACGGTGGGACCCAATTTCAGCCAGGTTGACGCGTTGAAGTGGAATGAATCCGAATTACCCTCCTCTCAAAACCTGTTTCAAGTTCTACGAAGTTTTTGACCTAGGGCTTTGAACTAGTGTTGTTTCGTTCATTTCTTTGTTACTGGGCGAAAGGGTTAATTACTTCACGTGGTACCTACGTGTGTTGAACCCTAAGATTTTTTGAGGAAGAAGTTCAGAGTTCATTAATGCGCACGAAGTCCATTAGAGTCCTATCTGACTTGAGTATCTTAATGAGATCGTGGACTTGGGACGCGAGGCCCTCTTTCTATGCTATGCATTGTATCAGCAGGAATTTTTTGGCGGTATCCAGGTGAATGGAATTGAAAATGTTCTGATTTATATTTTTTTTGTATTTGAATGATAGGACGACAGAGTAGATGTTAGTTACTAGATATGCGTAGTAAGGCTGTAGAAATATTCAATGGATTTGTTTGGTAGGTATTTGCTAAGGCTTTCGGGGTCATCCGAAATCATGCTCTTTCAAGAAGTAATGGTGATGAATTGCTCTTTCTTTGAGCGATAGCTTTTAATTTTATCCAGTGGAAAATCCCATAGAAGTATTAATAATAATCGTAATTTCTTTCACTTTTTGTCTTGACTTATTGCCCCGTTTTGCGGTCTTTGAACAGACAGGTTTCGCGAATAATTATTTGTCTTTTGTTCTCTATACGCTATGGAAGTTCTCTCTGCTCCCTGTTTCCGCACTGTTGAAAATAGTTAAAAAGTAGCTAGATTTTATTTGAAACCTGCAAGTTATCAAAACAAATATCACTATTGAAAAACGAGTAAGTATAATCGGATAAATTCGAGGTTTAAGCGCAACGTACGCATTTCGGTTCTGAAGGTGTATTCCAGGGAGGGGAAGGGTGGAATTTAGACAGGTTTTCTCTGACATTAGTGTAGTGTTAACTATTTAGTAGTGCTTTAATATCGTGATCTGATATCTCGGCTAACAAGACGAGTCTTTCTCCAAGGAAGAATTTTGTTCAATTTTCGTGCATTTATTAAAAATCATCAAAATTATATATTGCCCCTGTACATTTATTAGAGAGCATTAACGGATACATAAAGTTTTTGTTTGTAGTGATGATATACATGTGTGTTGATGTTTAAATTTCAGAGGTGATTTCATTTATTGTACCAAGACAGTGTTGTGCCTGCATGTGACAATGATTTGGTCTGTAATAGTAGAAATATATAATTTAGCTACTTTCATTCCATGTTTTCGCATTATTACGATAAAAATAATACGCAGGTTTATTCCCGTCTTTGATCATATTTGACTTTTCTTCGGTAATACTTGTTTAACCTTGTATGGCTACGTATTCGTTGAATTTTTCAAAGCTTTCAAACTGCACCCAATATATTTAGATACACAGTGTTGCATGTGATGTTGTAATGGAATAATAATGATTCGCTAATGGGCCATTAATTTAATTTCATTAATTTCAAATGGTTCATCATTTTCAAAATCAGGTGAATGTTTTTACTGTACAGTATCATGACAAGTATGCTAACATGTGAACGAAAATTAAAATAACTCGAATTACACTCTTTTTAGGGACATTTACCGTGAATATTGAGTGTCCTCTTGGTTTATAATTATATTGTCATGGCAGTGAAGGTATAACAGCCAAAATACTGTGTTGATTAGGTATTTATTTAAGTGGCTGAATACGATTAATAAGAAAATTAATTCCCTGTTAAAGTAAAATAAAAACATGTTCTCTCATTGCTATCATATCATGTTAAAAGCTTTTAGATTATCTCATTGGTTCCATATAACGTTAATGGAAGTTTAGCCGCTGAGACTGAAGTCGATGACGAATATTCAGAAACGTTTTTGTAAAAAATGCTGTCATTGGACGGCATAATGAAAAATCATATCAATTTTGGCGAGTGAAGAAGATTTTAAAAATGGATTTCGAGAATTTGAGAAAGCACTGTTGGTCGTGTTTAATAGTAAAGATAATCCATTTTTCCCATTGTGTATGTATTTTAAATATTTAATTGTTGGACTTTCCATTGAATTAAACTTCTAGTGATGTATTGTTTGGGTCCTTTATTTCTCTTGTCCGTACAATTGCAGATTCAGTAGGTACCCTCAGTTCTAGGCTAGAGCATTTCTGCAAAAAAATATCGTTGTTGAAAAAGATAATCTTTTTTGCCAACTTAACTTGAAATCTGTGGATGATTCCTAATTCTTTTTGTAAATTTATGTGCTGTTTTGGGCATTATGGCACTATTCATAACTGTGAATTATATTCACCTGCAGTTTTCAAGAAACAAACGTGGGTTTTTCATTTTAATGAAGAATCAAACGTAGAAAATATTGTTTTCATGGAAATCATAAAAACACTACCAGGCAATTAATTTTGTGTGCCATCTGGGTAAAAAATGTTTGTAAGGAGTGGGTTATACATCAGAATACCCATAGTTTGGCCCATAATTTTGCAATTATTTCCGATTTCATTCAGGTTTTTCAATTCATTGGTTATATTTGAATGTATTTAGGTAGGGATTCAGTCATAAAATAAGATAACATCCCTATAGTAATAAGATCTAAGTATGTACGTTGTGTAGATAAGGATGTGTAGCGGTTTTATATTTTATCAGAGGGAAGAGTATGTTTATGGTGTGCAAATCGTCAAGTGCCTCACCCAATACTACTTAACATATCATAATCTAAATTATCTATGTCCTTGTTTTCCATAAAAATAAACTTAATCGATGTGTTTGGACTAAACATTAATGATTTTTAATCAATTAAATGAAAATCATGATTATATTTAAATTAAAAAGTTCTTTTGCTCGCTTTGCCATTTGTTGATCTGTTACTGTCGTCAATTATTTATGGGTTAACATTCCCACTTATTTAATTTTTTTTACTTATTCGCCGGAAATATAGGCCATTATATTCGATCGCGTGCAGAGAAAACTGGGCAGGCTTCGGTTCCGAACGAGAGCGAAACTCCTTTCGCTCGGGTGGCCAAGTCGGGCCAAAACGAGAACCAGTGTCACCATACATCGTCTCACTTCTTTTGTGTAGTGAGGCTGCATTTATTCAGGGAGGTCTCTGCGGTAACAACGAGAACCGGGAGCATCGAGGAGATGACCCAAATATGCAAGCACGAAATGTTCTTTTCTTCGGACCAGGAGTTGCTTTTTTTCGGCCACCGCGGCTCGTTGGATCTCCAGGACTTCCCCAAGGATACGCCGTGAATTGAGACCCCGTAAAGCACGTGAATCAATTCTCCTCGGGATTCTTTTGGAATTCATTCTGGTCATTCAAGGTTCACGAAGGTTTATAGTCTTTTCGTATGGGCAATACTGAAAGGACGTCGTAAAATATCGGTGGGGACTTTTTTTATCATTGTGGCTTGGTAGAGAAAGGCACGACTGCCAAGATACCAAGATTGGTAGGTAGTAAACCTATTTACTTCTCCTTCGGATTTATAATCCTTTTAAGGCAGGGTAGGAACATATAAGGAGGTAATTAGTTAGGGCTTGATAAAGAAAGTAAGGTAGGAAGATTTCGAGTAAGGTAGAAAGATCCATATTTCCTTCCATGGGTACGACTGAAATTTCCCTATGGCATCGATCTAAATGTTGTCCTTGATTGATTTGGCCTTTCGCGGAACGAATATCGTGTGGATCCGATACTTCAGATATCTAGTGCTGACATATTATTGATGATAATCTAGTTAGACGTCCATATTGATCTCAAAAGAGAAATGCATTTTGCTATAGTCGGACATTTGTTTTCCGGAGGGAAGGAAAAAAAGGAAAAAGAAAGTACTTCCCTGTCTAATCCAAGGGCACGAAACAATCGACGGAATACGTTGTATTGGCACTGTAAGTCCGTACCTCGGTGGTAAACTTTATCATGATATTTTCCTCATTACGAATTTCTCAATCCATGCAAGTCTCCTTGCTCCAAATTTTTTTGTGTCCAATCGAAATCATTATGATGAAAGTTTAATCGAAATTAAAATGTTGAACGCGAGATATTGATTAATATCTAGTTACTCGAAGAATAGGATGTCCTCGTGTTACAGCTGTTGACTGCATTGAAGGCCTTACATCGTCTAACATTGGAAGAATTTCTGTTCACTGATACGTTTCAGTTCATATTTGAACTCTTTATTATGATTATCAAAACTTTTGTGTCAATATTGTGTGTGTATTTTTTAGTCCTTCTTACTCACAAGATATGTTGAAGAGAACTTTCCAATTGTCTCATGACCTAATGAGTACAGGCATTCTATTTCTTGATCTACGACAACATTCCAATTGTTCCTCCGCCTCTTAGATTGCTCGCCCTTTATGTGATTGAGCACTCAAGGTGGTTAAAACGTCTTTAGCACTAACTTTGTAGTCTGACACAGGTTTTCTAAGATATATTTCCTTCACGGTGTGGGCCATTTAGCCTGTGGGATTCCTTCCGCAAGGTTTTATTTCTAAACCAAGGTTGACCGTGGGCTAGAAGTTTGCCTTTGGTGCGTGGTCTCGAAGTTAATACAAGCCCGAGTGGACGGGATTGCTATCAAAAGTTATAGTACATATATAACTGATTAGGTAGTTGTTACGGTAGTTCTAGATAATTGAAGCACCACATTTATTTTTGCTGAAGAGAGAATTAAGTTGGGAAACAATATAGGTTCTTGTACTTGCTGAAGTAATAATTTTGTATTGCTTTTTTAAGGGAATTTCAACTTTTTAGCTCCGTCCTTTCTCTTCGTATTAATGATTACCCCTTATTTTCAATGCTCAATAGAAGCTTAATATTTCCTGATTGAAGCCTTTGTGGAGAAGAGGATATGAGTTTGGTGTCCTTTTTGGCGTGAGTTTGCCACTGATTTAATACTTGACTTCATGTTACGCATAATCTTTTTTAATGCTCAACTCCCTCGATGTTGGCGAACGGGACACTACATTTATCGCATATTGATTTTTGAGCGTATCAAAGCTACATCAGCTCTGGTTTTTTTCAATCATCGTAATGGAGCAAGGAAAGATTTTTAGTCTTGTGTGTGGCGCTCCTCGGACTGATTGGAAAAACGCTTGGTACAGAGGGAGAGAGATTCTTCCTGGAGTTTGCCGATTCTCTTTTTCGGTCGGGGATGAAATAAGGTATTTCACGCCCTGAAACATCCAAGGCATCTGGGATCACGCTTTTGGTCCCATTGGCCTGTGCACTAGGGTCGCTTGGAAGAAAGACGGTAATTTCGACGAATTGCCGTGGATGAAGGGAACATTCCCCGGGCCCGTCCATATCAGAGGACGTTAGCATTTTGTGTGTCCCATTAGGGCGTCCCGCATGTGTGGAAAAGCTTGCGGGATATGCACGCCGACCAGATGTGGACATTCTTCGAAGGGTTTCGAAACGCTGTCAATTTCCCTAAATGCGGGTGCTCGCTCCAGTGAACGATGTGAGGTGTTGTCTCCTCAGGTACTTATCATTCAAGTCCAAATTCATTTCCCTGTGGTAAAACGCTGGCAGTATACGAGTTCCAGTGGAAGCATTTCGTGCTTTCCAGCTACATTAATCAGTTTCACCCAAATGGCCTTAAGAGAAAAAACTTATCAGCGTATGCGGTATATCCACTTTTACGCGGTGTTGGTCGAAATGGAATTAATTCATCACACAGGTCGCTTTGGAACCACCTTTCGTCTTATCAGTGAATCTATTGAGGTGATAATTAGCCCCCCGCCACCAATTTCGAAGCAGTTCTGAGATGGTGGCAGTCCTTCGTAAGCATTTTTGCAAGATGCCCTCGGCTATTTTCTTGCAGTCGGTTCGTAGATATTTCTGATAATGTCAATTTTTTTCCGTTAACTTAAAATTTATAAAGCGTGACTGTCGGCCCAACCGAAGAGTAAGATATTATCGCGTTGATTTTCCAAAACAATATCACTTTTTATTGTATCGTTGTGCGTGCTATAGTATTTTTAGTTACCTTTGCCTGTGAGTGCCGTGCAAACTGTACATTAGTAGTATTAGTTATTCTGATTTAATGGCAAAGGTAAAGGAGAAATATGAGATTTACGATTTCAGGCAGGTTTTTGCCATTTTTCATGAGGCTGCGATCAATTACGCCTTCCCGGCTCGTAATTAATAGGGAGACAGCTTCTTTTGAGATGTTCTCATTTTAGCGGTAGCGTTGCGAACGACTTTAGCGGGTGTAAAGGGCTATTAGGTGGCATTTTCTTGTCACCTTGTACTTTAAGGTACTGGTGTCGTGTATTTTCACATTGGCAAGACATATTTTGGACCCGTGCCTTTTTGAATGCGTGAATTAATCTTTCGAGCGCCTTTTCGAATGTGCAAATCAACCTTTCGTACTGTTCAGGGCGTTATAAAACTGGTTTTGCGTACTCGCGTTATAATATGCTTTGATGTGAGCGAACTCATTTGTAATATTATACATTTCTATTATAACATAGAATACTAATTAAAATGCAATGTATGAATGCTAATTGGTAATTATGACCAATATCATTATTGTTGCATTTTTTTAATGGTGTACGTGCATGGAAACCATTTTTTGAGAGGGAAACCAAAACATTATTTTACAATATTGAATGCTTCGTCATATTTTGGGTTAAATTGAATATTCAGATCCATTGGTTAACTCACGAGTCTATGCTACAGAGTCCTATTGCAACATTCAACAAACGGGTAAGTTACCCGGATTTCGCTATTTTGGGATAATGGCTCTTAAGATGTAAATTACATGTGTCCAATGTATAATATATGCATTATTTTATGCCATGCGGATGAAGAGTATTTTATAAAATATTTTTAAATTTTGTTCTTTTCTCGAATGTCGAGCCTGTGTGATGGGTAGTTTTGGACTTTATGATTAAAGCGCAAAATAAGAGCAACGGTAACGATCAAATATATATATTCCTCAATTTTTAATTCGGTTGTAGTTGTAGTTTACATTTGTGGAATACTGTCCACGGTTGCTTCGACCAGTGCCAGCGAAGACCTTTGCGCAAGGTACAAAATGTTGCTCGGCATCTTTGGCGAAGTCCCGATTGAATCGACTATTCTGCGATCAATTAGATTACTTCTTCAGAATTACTCTACTTTCATGAGCGTGAGGTATTATAGCAAAAGTAATGTGCAACGTTAAAGGTCATGTCCCCCCACTAAGTTTTCCCTTCCCTCGTGAAGTTCATAAAACGCAAAATTATTGTCTGAGCTCAGCGTTTGAAGCCTATAAAAATGTGCAATGAGTAATTATGTTCCTGTAAAATGGGTGGAGGAATTGTGTAATGAATATTAGTCAGGAATTTCCTTTTGCACTATTTTATAATGCAAAATTTTATAGTTATATTTTAGCCTGACGGCGCTCATGGGCTCCGTTAGTTCCAAACTTTGAGCCGTTTTAGGTGAAACGCTCCGATTCTTTAAACTTCTCCATTAATAGTTTTGCCATCTTAGATATTACGTGTATAATTTCACGTGTGTTCTTTTAAACTTCAAGCAAAGTCCAGAGCTAGAATTAATTCATTTAATGCAATCGGCTTGTTTTTAATCCCCTAGAACGGTGGCATAGCCCAAACAGAATTTCATCATTGATAAAAAAATATATTCCCGTTCCCATTGTATCCTAAGTCTTCAGAATATTGGCAATGATATTCGTCGTCTTTAGTGGAGCCTTTGCTTATAGTCACGGCAGCAGGATGCCACTCCCATTCGGCGCCTCTGTGAGAACATTTAAAAGAGCTTTCACTTTAGTGCACGGAAGATGAGTGCCGTGGCGAATGCAATTTCTCAGATGGCGTACTCCAGCGCATGAGGCTTTTCGTGCCACCCCTCACGCAGGGCCCGCAATCTCTCCCAAGCACTGTGAACCCCATTTCCCTCCAACACCCTCCCTCCCTCAATTTTCCTCAATCCAATATCCTTCTGGCAGAATTTTCCAATCTTTCGCCCCGATTGCTTCCACCGTGCCCGACTGTATCTTGACTCCTGAGTATTCTTTTTCTTCTCTGCCTCGACGGTAGTGGAGGGAGAAAGTCCTTGTTTAATATTCTTATCGCCCCTTCCCAAAGACTCGTCTCCCGGCCCCTCAGACCCTCTTCTTTCACCGCTCTATGAATCACTTTCAATTTCCGTTTCCAGGCCGGCCATCATTTGGTTTCTTGCATCACCGCCAATACACCTTGTCCTCCGTCAACTTCCCTCCTCGTTTAAATCTAACTCCGGCTTCTTTTAATTCGTTCCTGTGGCCTGCCGTTTTCTTCTGATTAACGTTGTTTGTTAGTATATACACAAGCAATGTGTGGACGTATGTATGTATAATATACAGTGTGAGTTCCGAAAGTAATGCAATTGAATTTTCCTCTCCGTTCCTATTGGTCGAGGTGGGATGGAAGCAGCTGGTGTGTCGTTTGCGCGTAATAGAGTGAAAATACGGAACTCTCAACGCCTTCACGAAAGGAAAATAAATGTTTGCTCTCACACTTCCATAAATCCACACTTCAATCAAGTACTATTTTCGTCACGCTTGCGCGCATTCCGAGCGAAGTTAAATTTTAACTTCGAGATCTCAGTAACGCTCATTCGCTCAGCTATGATTTGCTTAATATCGCTGATTTTATCAAAAAGAAAGGCAAACCGGCAAACAAGCGAATAGAAATAGGCACCGAAGAGATAGGTCTAAAGGAAGAAAGAAAGAAAAATAGATAAACGTCTAAATTCGGGCGAAATTTAAACCATAAGGTCCCTTCTTAAGGAAGGAGGATGGTAAAAGTGTTTGAGATCGTGGATCCGTCAGGTACAAACGCCTAATATAACGGAGTGTACTTAAATACATAGCTACGTATATGTAGTATATTACTAGCATATAATTGGATATTTTAATGTTTAATTTGCATCTTAATGCGATTTTCTGTGACAATCTATCCTAATTTACAGTAGTAATCTACTGATCGCAGAAGGGTATCATCTCATCGGCCCAATAACTTGTATTTAAAAGGACGTCAGTCATTTTCAATGAATTTTTGTCCAAGTTCACGTGGCAGATAAGTCGGCCTAAATGTTTTTGGATGATCTAGTACTTCAATAGATACCCGAATTTCACGACAAGGATCAGTTCAATGTGTGTAGACCCGGTGGGATTCAGTTTTGTCCCTATTCAGCTCAGATGTGACGGTGTGCCGATTATAATTTAATTTTCGCACGTTTATCTAGAGGGTATCCAGTAGGAACCATAGGTGCAATTTAGGTCGAACATTCTCTAGACAAAAAATGTTACGATTCTAATGTTAACTCGTAATACGTGAATGTTTAAGTTAAATATACAACGATTTGTGTAATCCGAGACACTAATAATGCGAGATACCCGTAGCTTTTAGATTCCCTGCAGTCCGCAACATCTTCAGTAATTCTGATCAAGAAGAAAACTTTACAGCCATGGATTTCTTTGTTATTCTCGGGTCAATAATGTCAGGTCTTGTGAAAGGGCGGTTAAGGGACCAGGGGTTTCTGTAAACTTTGAATTATCACTACAAAATTATCGAGATAGAAAACAATGTAATTTTGAAACTTTTAAGGTTTCTCTATATAGTTGCCATCCAAAGTTACGCATTTCCTCTAGCGTTTCTTAACCTTTCGAAGGCTGTCATCGTAGCCCCAGCATCGTGTAAATCAGCAGATTTCATCGAACACCATCCTCCCACCTCTTAGAAGACTGCGTTTTTGTTCCCAAATCTCCAACCCCGCAATGTTATTTTTGAGTTCTGTTAATAAGAAAAAGTCGCTTAGGGCGTGATCCAGAGATTAAGGCGGATGTGGAATAATTTCATCCCATTGATTGCAGGTCGCGCCATTTTTGCTTCTGAAAAGGAGTCATTAGTCATGGAACTCAGTGTGTTGACACCTTCGACATGTGTAGTTCGTCTTCAATGATTTTCTTCATACTGCCGTGTCTCTTGATCAATTGAATGAATGCTCTTCGGTCTAATAGGATGAAGTCCTTTGCTTTCTTCACTCTGCCAGCATCGTCTATGAGTGATGGTCTTCCACTTCTTGGATCGTATGTGAAGGATTTGTGGCCAGTTAGGCAATTCCTTTTTCACCCCACAACTGTGTCAAATGACGGGCTATCATTTCCTTTAACCGTCATCATTTCATCGTGGATATTCCAGGCACCGTTACCTTTTAAATGAAGAACTTAATCACGATGCGAGCCTGTATCTTCTCCGTACTGCGAGTTACTTCAACCTGCGGCTTCGCGAAACAAAACAAATAAAAATTAATAGCTGTAATTTACAACGTCATGTATTGAAGGATCATGATAAATTTTATCCAGGTACCTTGGTTATTTATTAATAATAATGACTGAAACGCCATGTACTTAATAAAATATATTTTATTTTAACTTATTTAGAACTTATATGGCTGTGGTATTTATTATCTATGGTCATTTAGAACTAATTGCGTACCTATCCAAAACAATATACCTTATTAGTTGATGAGATAATTTTCCAGCAAATATAGTCCGTCAATTTAAACTTAATGTTTAACATGCAGCTTACGTTTAGAATTTCTCTAATTTGCACTCAATGATGTGCTTCTAATGTCACGTTAGATATGGTTCTTTTCACCGGATGAACGGTTATTTCGAGTGCCGATAAAGACCAAAACTTAATGTTATTTCCAAGCATGAGATCATACCATTAAATGACTGTGCTTCACTTAATTACGAAATTGATCAAAACTACGTTATTCATACTACGCATTCCATTTTAATGGATGGGTTTGCATTCAGTTAATGACTCAGGCAATTTCATGTTCAATAGAATGGAAATACCTTTGGAAAAATAATAAATTGCCCTGTCGTCATTAATACGCCATTATGTTACATGTGAGCATAAAAACTGCCGTATATATTTTTATTTTTGTGATGCAATTCTCCATTGTTTAATTCATATTATTGAAAAAAAATGCAAAAGGTTAGGGACTCTTATATCGAATCTTTTATGGGATGGCCTGTCAATCTGGAGATAAGATTTAAATCTTGGATAAATTTATAGTATACTATACTAATATATGCATATATATATATATATATATATATATATATATATATATATACATGCAGGTATATATATCATACCTGTGTATATATATCTGTATATATATATCCATATACCTGTATATGGAAGAGATGTTTGAATTAATGCTTTTCCTCCCTTCCCCTACTCAGCTTGAAACATTTATAACTGGACGATTTCTTTGCTGCCGCCTCTTCGGCTTTTGTTTTTATTTTATTCTGGGTTGGCTTTTTCAATTCCACTCGATGAGCTAACCGTCACTATTTCGTCCCACGTGTCTTTGATATGCTCGAATTTAACCCTGGAGATTTTCCGACTTGTCTCGTGTCGCACAGGTGAGCTGCGCTATGCTCCCCGGGCCCTCCCCGCCAAGCGTCTAGTTTCTCTCTTCGAAAGGCCGGTAGCTCCCCGGGAGATGATAGCGCCCGAGGGTGAAATAATGCCCCGGGATACAATAGCACCCGCCTCTTGCTTCCGCACACACAGTATCGCGCTACGGATTACCTTCGCTCAAAGTCACAGCTGAATTAATCACGTCCTGGCGTAGGAGCTGCCTAGTTCCGGCCTATTCAATTATCGCGACGTTCCTTCCGCATGCGTGAACGTCCCACTCTTTTCGGCCGTCCGCCCCGGATGCCTGAGATCCAGATCAAACGCAATAAGTTTTGATCGCGTGGATCCACTCCCTTCCCGAGGGTCCTCTCCGCCTTAGTGTTAAGGATGCGATGGCCATGAAATGAATGCAGTTTAGATCATCGAGATTGATTTCACGCGACTCATGGAATGAAGACGGGCGTTTTCCCATCTCCCACCGCATCATCAAGTCTCGAAAGATATTTTTTGGGCGGATCGACTGCTTCGCTCATGCGCGAGCATACTCCTGAAATGTGCCATAAACTCATGAGCCACAAAGCCAAAATGTATTGAGTGAAGAAAAGAAAAATTCATGTGTTGCATGTGGCATTCTTCGAGAACTCTACACTTAAAATCCAAAATAACGTTCAGAATATTTCAGTGATTAGAGAATATGGAAAGGGGAACAAGGAAAGATTCTTATTCATAATAACTAATAATAAATTTCGGGACGTGGTAGTCTAGTGGGTAGGGCGTTGAATTATTGACTTGAAGGCCCCGGTTCGATTCCCGGGGACGCCTCTAGGTACCCCCAGCTTTACCTAAGCTCTGTGGTTTTTCGGATCCCAGTTCTTCCTAGGAAATCATAGGCGGCACAGTCCATTTAATCTTTAGCATTTTCCCCCAGCCCCATGTTACAAAGATATCTATTCTTCTATGTCAACTTTTCCAATGTTTCGTGTCTTTTATCCGTCGAGTTTCATGCTCCATACGAACATTTTGGTCGACTGTTCCCTTGTTGGCAACCTTAGATGTTTGGAATATAGTAGTTTGCCTTCATGTTCTTCTTCATGAATGCCTTGTGACGTGATGCTATTCTTTGCGTGATGTCCGTCGAACTTCTTCCGTCCCAAGTTTCACTACTGCCAGGTGGATGAAGGATTCCACTTCTCGAAATGTGACCTCTGCCTTCAGTTTCTCTCTCCTCTCCAAAGGTTTATTTTTGCTGATGCTCAAGTACTTGATCCATAGCATTCAGAGCAGCATGACGGTCCTCTCGCGTTTCTGCTACTGCTGCGATGTCTTCTGCAAACCGGAGTATGCAATTTCTCTGTCATTTATCTTGGCTCATTTGATGCCAACTCTTGTTTCAATTGCCTCTTCTAGATATACATAGTATAGTGCTGATGATAGATTTCATTTTTGTCTAATGTCTTTGTTAATTTTGACCTATGTTTTCCGGCAGTTTTTCATTTGCCTAGTTGTTGCCTAATTCTTGTAGAGGCGATGGAGTATTCTTCTTTTGGTGAAGTTTATTCCAAATGCGTCTGGTATCTTAAACATCTTATTCCAAGAAGGTCACATATGACGGTTTATTTTAATACGTCATTTTTTACGGCCAATACCCTAAAAGATGAGTATTGCCTCTTGTTCTCGGTTTAAGTTTTGGACAACAGAATAGTACGTGCGGAAAATTATTGTAGCAAGTCGTCTTTTATTAGCGAGTTGAACGTACACGGAAGTCGGGTTTCGTAATGTTTTCCGTACAGTTTCCCGTTTCGTGAATCATCGAGTTGCGTTAATCATTGATCTCCTCCAGAGAAAGGTAATTACGGTATATTTAGATTCTCGAGAGAGAGAGAGGTGTAAAATACGGTAGTGTAGCGTCGTTTATAAAAGAAAATAAATGACATTAGGTTTTGCTATGACTGTACTGCTACTTTTTAACGATTTAGATCGGAAACCAGCCTAGTGTAAGGAATGAGGATTAAAATTGAGTATCAAAAAATGTGCAGCCCTGAAGTTTTGGAATAAAAGAAAAGTTGATCTAGACATCCTTTGTAAAGTAGACGGAATAGATTTGAGCATTTTAGAGCAGGTGAAATACTTGGATGTTACGCTGGCATCAAATCTTTAATGGGGTACTTTTGCTATAAGAATGTGCGAATCAGCCTTAAAGAAGCCCGATTTCATTTCACTTGTTGGATTACAATGAAATGAGAAAGTGAGGGAGATGTTGATGGTTTCGATGACGACTTTGTAAGTCGAAACCTAGGTTGTGCTTAATAAAAACGTATGTAGGAGAACAAAGTATTTTATTTTTCAAGACAGATGTTACTTTTTATTAGTTACGGCGCCTTTAGAATACGCGCCTTGGATCAATGAGGGAAACGTTAATGAGTAATTTTAAAACGTTTGGAAAGAGAAAAATTCGCTAGATTTGTCAAAAAATTGCGACGAGAAGAGAGTAAGCAACATGGGTATACTGAAGGAATTAGGTCGGGCGCCTCTTGATTTTTGGAAAGAAAAGGCAAGACTTGGAAAGGTTCAGAGCACCTGAGCTTCTGTCGACTCAGAATGAATTATTAGGATACCAAATTTATTAGTAGATTCGACCGACCATATTTAAGTGAATGTATAAAATAATTATGTGGCATAGTCGGTTGGTGCCCTTAAATCCCCCGCCATGCCCTTTTGCCCTTCATGCCCTTTTCGGTGGCTAACATTGTGCAGATGTATGGCCGCATTGCTTTTCAAAAAGTTTTCTTTGCGCCGAAACGGGAGACTTTTGTAGACCTCACCATTGAAATTCACCACCAGCAATGTAATTTTTTCTATCTGCAAGAACTAAACCGGATATTCAATGTTGCGGAATGATTATGACAGCGCAAAACATATTTTTTTCCTGTTTTGAAATCAGTCGCGTATAATTGATTGCTCTCCTTTATTGATTTTCCAGGAAAATCTAATAGTGGGTCTAGTAGTCGTTTACGTCACCCACGCTACTGACCCCGATACAAACACAATAGTCTACTAAAATGTTTAATCAATCAAGCGACGTTTCAAGTGATTTTAGTTCCGTATAATGCAAAAATACCCGTGCATTTTTTCTGAATTCTGAAAATTATCTAAATTCATTTTATGAGTGTTTTGAGATATTCGCTACTCATTTCAGGTATTCCGAGTACTTTGATACCTACGAATTGCCGTTTATCACTGAATGAGTGATTGCATGTTTGTTGTTTAGTTAGAATACATGTGTGTGTATATACACGTGTGTGTGTGTGTGGGTATATATATATATATATATATACACACACACACACACACATATATACATACATATATATACACATATACATATATATACACACATATACATATATATACACACATATACATATATATACACACATATACATATATATATGTATATATATACATATATATATACACACACACACACATTCAAACACGAAAACTCGCTAATTAATAAAATTAAATTAAAACTGCTATAGCCGTAATAAGTTCGCACCACTCGTCCCGCAATGGAAACGAAGTTTTTGTTGTGATGGTTTGTGGGAAAAGAAATTCCGCGATAGTGGCCAACCACAACCTCTCAACCAGAACACCCTTCGGCAGTAGTTTGCGGGAATGCTATTTCCTCGACAGTGGCCAAACACACGACTCATACACTCAAAACGCAATCGGGATCATTCACAGGGTTAAAGGGACTCCGTTATTGAAACCTGGGTTTATGAACAGATATACCCTATCCGCGACTGTTTACGGGAATAAATTCCGCGCCAGGGACAAACACAGTGCTGACACACTCACAAGCACTCAGGAAAACAATCACTCACACATTCAAAAAGGGCCTCACTACTGGGAGAATATTACTCAAATTGTGCAAATCAAGGAAAGTTTTCGGTTCATGGCTGTCACACTTATTTGGATTCCTGGGAACGGAACATATCTGTAATAGTGGCAGATAGTGAGTTCAGATGATCCTGTGACAAATGGCACCGTTCGATTATGTTCCGACGGTGATAAAGTAATTTTGCGAAGGGGAAACTTCACCGCGCCGCGTCAATTCGAGTTCGAGTACTTTATTTTTGGAGTGCTCCCAAGTTCAATAACCAACTTTCGTCCCGCACATTCGGGACATGTGTTACGTAAAGGTAAGCTCTCGTATACGTATGCTCGTCGGCTCGGCAACAAATATTGCATGTCCGTGACGAGCGATCGGTGTTGCGAGCATTGGCCATCTCGAAGTTGCAAATGCCATAGTGAACGCTCAGCCACCTTTGAAAGCGTAGTGTGCGTATGACATAACCACTCCAAGATCCCTATCGATGACCGTGGATGACTTCGCTCACTGCGTTGCGTGATTGAACAGAGAGTGATTTGAATGTTTAATTTTACTTTTGATGGGCCATAGTATGTACCTTCGAAATTATAGTGGCAGCCGTCCTGGATTAAAATGGTCAAAGCCCTGTAGCCTTCACCGCCCCCCGTGTGTAAGCTCGAGTGGAATTTAACGACCCGTGACGGCCAATTAACTGAAACTTATCCTTGTGAAATGGCCACTTACATTTGATTGACGGGCCTAAGTGCCATAATTGGCGGTCAGCAGAGAGAAAATCAGGTTTTCAAAAGAATAGTCGGATTTCAGAAGTATTGCCTCTTGAAAGAAATACTATACCTCGGGAAACGTTTGATTGTTGTTGAAGGGAATGAGGAGTATTTTTCCAGCCCTGTTCTATTGCTCTATCTTTCATTTTTACTAATTTAGATTTATTCCACTTGTGACTTTCAGCGGGTTAATGTCAACGAATTTATTTTCCATCTACCGCTGAAGAGTCGAGCTGGGGAAACTTTAGTAGGAGCTTTCAATTTTCTTTATCCCAACCCATAAAAGGCAAACCGTGACATCTATATAAAACCTTATTATCCTGCCAGTTGAAATTTCAATCCTGTTTTAATTGTGTTTTTTTGTTGTTGTTGGGAAACGAATGAAAAATGGTGCCTCTATTGCTTCGTCTAACGTGATGGAATGCCTAATGTGACGAAAAGGTCAAAGAGAAAAGTTATCTGTCGTTGGTTATGTCTCTTTTAGAATATGCTGCAAGGATATAGAATTCTCATGACGTTGAATTAATTGCCGCATTGGATGGCGTGCAGCGTAGAGGAGCTAGATATGTAAAACGTTATGATAAACTTAGTAGCCTATCCAAAATATTAGAGCAGCTAGGCTGGGAATGACTCACGGAGCGAAGGTTAAATTACAGATTGAAGCTCTTGCATGAATTGGAAGGTCTCTTTAGCAGTGATGTTGAAAATGTATTATCACCCCCATCGTACTACGGTAGGAGAAATCATGATAGTAAAATTAGAGAGATTAAGTGAAGAGCCGATCGATTTAAGATGTCGTTTTTTCCACGAGCGATAAGGGATTATAATAACATTGTTCGACCGCGGTAGAGTTAGGTTCGGATAAAATTATTCTGGTGTGTATTCACCCCTTGCCACACACCCTGGCGGTGGTTTGCAGTGTATATATAAATAAATAAGTAAATGTTTAAATTCAGTAATATTGGATTTCAATGTGAAGCAAATCACGTAATGCAGTGAACGTCAAGTGAGTGTATCGTATCTTTGCTGCTCCGGGTGAATTCCAGGAATTCTCTGAGAGCACGGATCGTTTTGCTCGTGTGCGTGATGCGTGTTTTGCACTTCTCGACCGTAGATTTATTTATCTTCCAGTTTCCTGAGGTATTTCTTCGCTCACCTAGACGAAATTTCGGTCTACCTCGACCACCTGTAGGTCGCGTTCCGAGCCCTGGTAATCCGACCTTACTAGGAGAGATCATCCCGGTTTAGGAAATCCGTAGAAAACCGTGGAAAACCTCATTTTTCAGTGATCGTTTAGAGTATGGCGCTTGGCACCGAGTCTGTGTTTTTCCATCTTCCCCAACGACCTCAGACTCCCCTGTACCCGAGAGTTATGACCACGGTTGTTTAGCTTTCTCGTTGAAACGCTTCCGCCGCCGAGCAGAGTGAGCCAACAGAGTACAGGGCGCGAAAATAGTGGCGGTAGCATTTACATGCTTGATCTTGGCTTAAGCCGCGAGTTTAAATAGAGCTTTCAAGCGCGCTTGAGGTTTCATTGCCAGACAGGTTTTTCGCCTTCCAACCAGCATGGGAAAAGCTTAGACCTGCGGCACCACAGGCTTGACGTTTCCGCCTCATTTCGTTCTTCAAAATTATGTGCAATATCCTCAGGTGTGGAATTCTGCTTTAATTTCCCATGAAATTAGATTTCGTAGTTTTACGTATATTAGAATAAGGCTGCGATGTTAATGTCTTTCGGTAGTGTGAACGTACTAAGTGGTTTTCTGAAGGAGAAAACGTGCTTTTTTAAATGCAGAGTTCCGCCAAATGAATAGTATAATATTATGATTCACAACGACTCTTGCCGCGCCTAGGAATAAACATCTTTTTCACATTGTCTTTCATCGCGATCGGTTAATCGACTCCTGAAATTGAACATATGAAGTATGACGACTCTTTTTATGCAAATTGAGTGTGAAAGTTGGGGCATTTTAATCAGTGTCACTTGTTCGCTGGATTTTTCAAAAAGTGTCGTTTGACGTCCTAAAAATAACACCGTCATTGATTTTTTGTTGCGGGCTGTAGTCGTTTATCGCCCATGCATAAGACTCTCGGCTACTAAATATACCTCGTTCATTTAGCTGAGCGCTTCGGTGGTATTTCTAGATTGGTTAAGAAAAGAAAATCAAGAAGCGTAGTTAGCGTGGTGCTGTTGTAGAATGGTGACGAGAAGGTGAGTGGTGGTGAATGGCGAATTCTTGTGATGAATCGAGAATTCCTTCGAAGAGTAGTAAGGAAAGGAGGAAAATGCAAAATATCTCATGTACGGAAGTCGGTTGAAATCGGTAGTGGAGGTGGTCATGACAGTAGAAGAATCATTGGCGAAAGTCACCATAGTGAGTTGAACTTAAGTGTCAGTGCACTAATATTAACTTATACTTTAATATTTCACTCAGAATTGCAATTGGAAAATCCACGGAACCTAGAATTAGTTTGACATTAATAGTTGTAAACTGCGTCGAATGGAACTAGTAAGGTTTGCCATTTGTAACTTACATAACTAAGGGATAGTGAATTACTCTTATTTAAGTCCACACGCAGGTTATTCTTTTTGTTCACGTTCAGTTACCAGTGAAATTGGCGGAAGAGACTGGAAACCTCACGAAATACGCCAAATAAGTGTACTTAAGGGAGAACTGGAAGCGAAAGCCAAGGACGAGTTATGAGAAACAAATAATGGAAGGCATCGGTGCAAGAAGGAATGAAGTAATTGGCAGAGAAACTGGATGGCCAGGAGGTCTGCCGCAAACCGTTTCTAGAATTGCTTGCCCACGTCGATGAGGAAGGTGTTCCTGTTATTGTTTTCATCACCCTTGAGATTGGTTTTTGCTCACTCGTTTTATCTCATTACGGTTCCCGATAAATTGCGTCTCTCTTTCTCTCTGAGGGGAAGCTCCTTCTTCTCGATACATGACCATCGAGGAAAACTCCTCGAATAGGTAGGCCGAGTGAAACGGCGAGAATCACGACTACTGTGGCGGTTATATTTTTTCTTGGTCGTGGCCCTTAGTTATGATTGACAAGAACCGTCCAATAGTGGAATTGGTGATTATTGCGAATCTTTGGCTTCGTTAAATGTTTCATAGATTATCCTTAGGAACTTCAATTGTGTCAGTCAACACTCTACTCGGGCAGTTGGCCGCTATTGCTGGTGCGGCCGCCTGACATTATTGTCATTCCGCCTGATTTATTTCTTTCCTGTCTCGTCTACCAATCCAGTGGTGATTCTGCGGCATGCCCTTATTTTTTCATGTCCAACTAACGGTCACGTTTAAAATTAAGGGATAAGACTGACGGATTGGCAGTGACTGAAAGACAGTGGTTTTCCAGCATCGCAAAGCTTAATCGAGCTGAAGGCAAACAATTTGCTGTCGATGAAAATAAGTTGAGCGTGATAGTTTTCTCGTTTAATATTTCATATTTTTGTTTTCTATTTTAGCATGTTTTGCTTGTTTAATAGACCAATAATATATTTTTATACGATTTTAACCATTGCCAAGGATGGAAAATACCATTCACATAGACATCTGGCTTGAATTTATCTAGTACGTAGGACTATGGTTTGTGTGGCCTTTTAAATCATTGGGTCGCGCTGGTAATCCTCGTGGTAAAGTATATTTTACAAAGCAAATTCTAATGCATTATTTGTTTTTGTTTTTTTAATATCGATTTCAGCAACCCATGGCTGTCGGAACAGGATGGTGTCTTCTCCTTTCTCTTTGGGAAATATTTTTCGCTTTTGTTAAGATTCTAAACAAATAATACTTATGTACCCAACACTACTTTTGAATACCCTTTGTTCCTCAACATAAAAGTATCTACTGCAGATTACTGTACACATTTACGTGATTCCCAATTTTCTTTGTGAGAATAAAGGCTAAAAATTTATAAATGTTCGAATATGAAAATGTCCCACGGGTCAGAGGTTTTCCGAAACTTCTACTGTGAGATGCTGGAGAATTCGCACAGATTAAGAGAAAGTGGAAATGGTCCTTTGGTAGAGATATCAGCATTGTCTAAACCGGAACCATCCAGTCGGTATCTGAGGGGTCTACTCATTGTAATGACACGCCCCCAGAGCCCGAAGAAGGTATCCTCGGATATTTTTATTATTATCCCTTACCCTGTTGCTGCCGAGGCTTTCTTGGGATTATTGGTTTTAGATTTCGTCATGGATGGATTCCAATTGTTTTGCAATGGGTAATTATTTCACCTAGAGTTTTTTTAAACTCTCAAGAGAGTTACTCTGTTAGCGTCGTCAGTCATCGGGTAAAATTTATGTTAGAAGATTATTGAGTCTTCCGCTACAAACGGCCGTGGTGTTTCTGTATGTACAAGATTTTTATAATTTTTTTAAATTTACCTCGTGTGAGATTTTTTTCACTAAAAAAAAACGGAAAGGAGAGCTGTCCGATGCGCTAAAAACTAAAATGATTAATGGTTAACTTTTAGACTATTTATGGAAAGAAATTGATGGCATCCACTTTCTTCACCTGCTTATACGCAACGTTTTACATATTTAAAGTTTACATATAGTGCAAGCTAATTATGAGGGAATGATTCCAGCCCCGCGTTACATCGGTGAGGCGATGCTGTATCAACAGGTAATTGTAAATTAACAAATCAACCGGATATATCACCATACTTTTCTTACTCACGCAGAATGCTCAGTCATGTAAGTGAAAGCACAACTTTTTAATCAAACTATTAGAGTAAATTCACTGAGAACTTGAGTAAATCCATTGTTTAGTATTGATCACGTGATCACGCCATTAATTTTATTTGATTGCTTCGTGTTCCAACACCACCTGCCGTTCGCCCTTATAGAGACGCGGAGTTTGCAGGATGTAAATCTGCTAATCGTCCTCAAAGTGTTCTTTTTTCGGCCGATAAAGTCATTAAAAAGTTAAGCCGTAGTCTTAGGCATAAACGTCCGCTCGAGTTTCATTCCTCACGTTCAACGTTTTCGTTTGTTTTAACACCGACACAAAATGAGGTAAAAGCATTCGGCGGAAAATCTGTTAGTCCGACGCGGGTCCGATCGTTTTGGTGCGCGTCGACCGGAAGCATTCGGGGAATTCCGAAGCGCCCGTGGAATAATCTTATCGGCCTCGCTGGACTTGCGTTCGCGATCCGCATCTGTAATTCGGACGGGTTTATTTATAGGGGAGGTTCTGCCGCGTTCCTTCGCCAAATAGATTCAGTTCAGAGTGATCCAGTGCATCGTGAATGGCGTGCAATTCCACTCGTTCCCACACGTGCCCTTCGCGCTGATTCACTTTCTCCCCGCCGAGAAGGGAGCGTCCGTGCGATTGTGGAGGAGTTGGCATTCTTGCCCCCGAGAGAGATCTCCGTGCTCGTCCAAGGTAACTATCTCAAACCTCGCGACTCTATGCTCTTCGCCTTTCTTTCTTATTTCAAACTGAGAGATTCCTTTGATCGGTTGATCATTATACATTGCTCTTACACGCCGTCATTGCATCTACATCTACGTGGTATCCTGAAAGCCTCCGCAGCAATTGGGTCTTTTAATTAATTCATTTCCATCTTCGATCCATTTCATTCCGTTCTTTAATTCAAACGCGCTGGTTGAGTTAGACACCACTAATGCAGCCTCTCTAACTGGTAATTCGCTTATTCATCAGCATTCACGTGTTTCAATTTCTCGTGATTGATTCGCGATCGTTGACTTATTGCCCTCTTAGGTCGAACGCAACAAAATTTCTTTAATGTGAAGTTTCGTCCGAGTGTGTTTTGGAATGGAAATATTACCCATTAGTACGCTAGAGCAAGGATGTTCTCTTAATAATTATGCTCAAATATTTTCTCTGCAATCATGCCTTTTCTATGGGAGATTTTCTATTTATCATATGATATAACATAGCATGGGGAGCAAAATCTCACCTATGCCGTTTCATTATTTTCTCTAGTGAGTTCGCTGGGAACGGGTTGACTGTCTTTACGGAGGTAGTATTGAAGATGAGAGAATCTTGCTCGATTTTTCGGAAGTTGAAGTCGTAATTTCTGGAGGTTTTCAAATATATTTTCATCGATGATATCCATTTAGTATTTATTGGAATCATTCTGAATGTGATTTCAGCTGCTGGAAGAAATGGCTCTATTTGCGCCCTTCTGGGCCGAATCAGCCGATTCATACAGCCCATCTCTCCCGGAGGAAATTCCAGAATTGCATGGGCCACTCTCTTCCATGGGAACGGCCAAATTCCACTCTCCCTCTATCGCTTAGTCTCATTCGATTCAGGTTTCCCAACGTTAATTGTGATTTTGCACGTTCACTTCGATCCTGATGCAATTATTCGGAGCGTTTCGTTTCTTTGATCTTTCGTCGCTTCCCAGCCCGACCTCCACCTGGGGTGTCTGAGACGCTGTTTCTTCTTCTTCCGGTTTCCCACGCTCCGGTGATGTTTCCCTCTGTTTTCTCTCTCGCTATTCCCGGGTCGCGAATTTCGTCGCCTCGGGGACAGTCTTCCAAAGGTAATGGGCGAAGTTTCAAATAGACCAAATATTTATAGCAGCCATCCTCCAGTTCGATTAGATGATTGACGTGACAAATGATGTAATTTTGATCATTATCACGGGTTATCAAGCAGAGAATTGGTTTTTGCAGCTCTCCAAACTGTTCCTTGCCATTCTCTTCATTTATTCATAGCTCCTTGCACTGGTATTGTTGCTTCTCATAAATCATTCATCGCCTTCCTCTGTGATTCCTTCTTTCTCTTTCCTTCATTTATGGTCTTCAATAAACTATCATGTATCAGGATGTATCCAGTTAGTTTATTTCTTCTGTGTCGCGAAAATATCTTTTCCATGTGAGTTCTATGACTGACAGCGCGATGGTTCTTTTGCGGAGAAGTTATTTTGCTGCTTTAGTTTTATATTGTGGGTATTTTAATAACGAATTACGTTAGCTATTAGTATTTCTCACGGGTAAAGATATATATTCAATAAAGTAGAAGTACCCAAAAATATTTTCTTTGGCCTATGGGTGAGAGTATGATAAGTAAACGTTGACCATAAGATGAGGCAAATAGTTTGGGAAATGAGCGACTGTAAATCATATAGAAGAGGAAATATGTTCTGGGAAAGTAGATGGCATGCATATTCACCGAGAGCGAAAAATAAATGTGGGTATTTCTTTTGAAAACTGTTTTTTTTTTCAAAATAAAAGAGCCGCAAAACACCTGTGTTGTTTTTGCGAATACAACCTTGAAAAGTTTAACTTTCGTAAATACCATTTTTAATACACCTGGATCCATGATTTCCAGTGCTAAATAGGTAATCTTGAATGTGAATTACCTACAATTGTTTCAGTTCTTCAAAAAGATAGTATCGTTAATACCTTGACCCGTTACCATTAAAGCCTTTCATTGTCGCCTTTTTATTGATACACATTTCCTGATCGTTCTGCCGTTTCTGTTTGTGTGAGTTTTTGGAATAAGTACTTGTTTTTATTAACCCAAGCCATTATATACAAGAGGGTATTGTAAAGTTTTAATCGTCACTTAGAATTATCAAGGTAGAATGTTAATTTTTATGTGTTATTCTTAAGGGTTCTGTACATAGTCACCATCCGGAGTTTTACGTTTTTCTTAGCGTTCCATGACCTTTCGAAAGCCGTCGTACAACTAAGCGGAATGCATCGAAAACAATTGTTCCAACTCGTGAATGACGTCAGTTGTGTTGTCAAATCTGCGACACCGCAATGGTTATTCAAGTTCTGAGAATAATAATGTGTCGCTTGGGGCGATTTTCGGATAATATGACGGATATGGTGAAATTTCAAAGCCACATCGCTTTGATTGCCAGTCGCAATTGCACCCCGCGCTTTGTTTACTGCTGAAAATGAGTCAGTAGTCGTGGAACCCAGGGTGCTAAGACCTTTGACATGTGCCGTTCATCGTGAAAAATTTTCCTCATTTGTTATTGCCGTAAGTAAGATCAGTTTCATTTATGTACATTTGGGTGGTTGCTCTTCGGTCTAATAGGATAGAGTCATCCACTTTCTTCACTGTGGCAGTATCGTCCGTGAGTGATAGTCTTCCACTTCTTGCATCGTCTGTGAGGGACAGGTAGCGTTTGAAAATTCCTTATCCACCTCGCAACTTTTTCATGTGACGGGCTATCATTTCCATGAACACACCTCATTTAATCGATGATTTTCCAGACACGGGAGTTTTTCACATGAAGGGATCTAATCACACTGCAAACCTCTTATCTTCTCCATAGTGCGGATTACTTCAATTTACGGCTTCTTGAAATCAAATGAACATTAACAGCTGTAATTCATAAAATTATACTTGGAAGGATCATTTATTGTGCATGATAAATTTTATTCAGATGTCTCAGTTATTTCTTAATAATAATTACTTAAAAACGATACTCTTTAAGTTTTATGCCGTCAGAGTTATTATATGGATAGTAATTCACAATTTGGGAAAAAAACTGCTCAAGACCTTGGGGAATGTTCTCCCGAGTGTCCCGTCACCCTTCGTTTGGAACCGGCTGTGTCTTTAAACGGATTTCTTTCTAGTTCAAATGAAATCAAAGCTTTAAAAATAAATGTAAGTTTTAGTATGTCTTCGCAGGTTATTGGCAATTATGTCGATTCACGGTGATAAAATATTTTCTTACATTCTCTGTTAAATGATGAGCTGACGACGACGTGGGAACTGAAGCATTGGATACACACAATGAGTTGACTCTTAATTGATCAATTTTTATGTAATTCAATATCTATTCGGCCAAAATGGAAGGCGAATCGATTGTAAACGTTCACATCTATCGTCAGCATTTTTTCTGTGATAGAAACATCATTCGGTGCTGTCATCAAGGGTAGATTCTAGTGGGGGGGGGGAGGCATATGAGGGCTATGGATAATATTCTTGACGCTAATAAAGTTCAAAATACACCTTCAAATTATTTATACACTCGTAACTAATTTAGAGTACCTGCTGCCCCCTGTGTATAAAATTGTCTACTGTGCGGTCTATGCAGTCTCTAACTAGGTGCGATTATTTTCAAATTTAATATAATTTTCGACTTTCCTTGTAAGTGAAGGTTATAATATTATTTACATTAAAAATATGTAAATGGGCCCACCCTTAGAGGTTGCATATATCTGCTACTGGAACCCGTTGTTTTGCTGTGGCTAAGTGTTCTAATAATTTTCGGTGCACCTCGGAATATACTCATATGTCCAAGGAAATTACAAATCCATCTACTTATTCATTTTGACCATTCCCATGGTCCACGCGATGTCATCGGGGCATCGGATAACAATCTCAGAGTTCGCACTTCCTAACCGCCGTCCACTCGGGTCTCTGCGCAGCGCGCCTGGGGAATGGGAAAGGTGGCGGTTCTCTCTTCGAGATCACCTTAACCCATTTTCTCGCCCGCTCGGCTTCGTTCCTATATGCGTCTCCCTCTCGTCTGTGTTCCCTCTCTCCTCCTCTTCCTCCCCCCGCTGCCTCGCCGCCGGCTTCCCCCTCCAACACCTCCGCCGCCTCCGCATCGCGTCATCCCCTCAACTCCGCCCTTATTAATTCGCACTCTGAAACCTTGCGTCGTGGCCAAGCGTGGCGTTGCGAAGAGGCTCCGCTTTGGGATGTCCTCGCAAGTTTGCCTTACTTTGTGCTCACCATCTCATGAGCTGTTGGAAGTGATTCATTGCTTGAGATTTCTACCCCTCCCTCCAATTATTTGATTCATGGAGGCGCGCCGCGGGGAGCTCGTGCATCTGACTTCCCAGAACTCACCCCTGCCTTCTTGGCCGATTGTCATGACCATCCCGAAAGCTGAGGAAACCTTTGCGTCCAGAATCCCTATGCTAGCAGTAGGAAAATCTCCATTAGATATTTTAGTATCATGCAAGCTACCGCTAGGGTGTGTGAAAGGGGGTGAATGCATTGTCAACATCACTGCTACAGAGACCTTCCGATTTATGCAAGAGCTTCAATCTGTAATTTAACCCTCGCTTTGTTAGTGATACCCAGCCTAGCTGCTCTTCATATTTTCGATACGCTACGTAGTTCATCCTAACAACGTTTTACTAATTTAGCTCATCGACGCTGCACATGATCCAATGGCCCCGGTGGCGGCGGGGTAACGTCCTCGTCTGCCACCAGAGGTCACGGGTTTGATTCCCGCCTGGGTGGTTTTTCCTCCATCTAGGGCTTGGGTGTATGTAATAATCAAATTGTTATGTGAATATTCAAAGTTCGATGGAAAGGTCGAAGTGCTGTTTTCGGACTAATGTAAAAATAAGTAAACAAATTTGGCAACTAATCCAACTTCGTGAGGATCCCATATACTTGCAGCATATTCTAAATGAGTATTAACGAGCGGCAGATAACATTTCTATTTTACCTTTTCCTAGCATTTGCCATCTACTTACCTAGTACTCTTCTAATAAATCTAATTTTTGTTAGCTTGTCCACATATTCCCCGTTTGTGTTTCACCCAGGAGAGATCGTGAGTGAGGGTAACGCCTAGATGTTTAATTGAGTTTACACATTCCATTTTGGTGTTCCTAATGCAGTAGGCATTAGTGAGGGAATTGCTATTTACATTTACCCAGCACTCTTCTAATAAATCCTGCTTTTTCCCCGTATGTGTTTCACCCAGGAGAGGTTAGTGAGGGTAACGACTAGGTATTTTTTTATTTATTTATGTACTCGGCAAGCCACGGCTAAGAGGGGTATTCAATCGAGTCCACACATTCCATTTCGGTTTTCTCGATGCAGAAGGCATTCGGGAGGGAATTGCTCTTTTTCCAAAAATACATCATTACGCATTTTATTAAGTTTTATCCCAATTGCCGAGTGTCGCACCAGCGTTGTATAGCATTAAGGTCATCTGATAAAGCTCCTGAGTTCTCAGGATTACGGTTGTCACGGTAAACCACTGCATCGTCGGCAAATAAACGTATCTCAGTGGCTATGGGATCAATGTAGTTAACGTAAAGTAGGAATAAATGAGGTCCGATAACATTCCCCTGGGGAACACCTGGAGTAATTTCTGCTGTATTTGAGCTGACTCTACGACTATGTAAAATCTATGACTATGACTATAAAATCTTTAATATAGGTAAGGATATTTATTTTGTAAATTAGGAAGATTTTTGATCAGGAATATAATATTTTCTCGTCAATGCTTGGATATATATTTCTGTGTGATGGTCGGAGGATGTATTTGGAGCGTAAGCAATGCAGTCATTATGAGGATCTTGAAGAACAGGCCAAGGGTATATATATGGATTTCAAACTTCTGTATGAACACCGTATCCTACTTCGCAATCCTTCACAATGGCGTGTGTCTGGGGGTGAGGGAGCACCAGCCTTTTATGTATAGTAAATAGAGGTGTGAAACGCGCGTGGTTTTGGTTAAACTGCGGCTCGAACTCACATTGAAACCAAGGCCAGCAAACGTTCTGTTAATTAGAAAGATTGAAATGGATGAAATGTTCTATGCCATGGAAATCTATGTATAAGAGAAAAAGGTATGGCAAATAGGGATGTCCGAAGGAAAAACATGCAAAACCGCCAAAAGATTATTCTCTCAAGAAATTGAGAAGTGTAGAGGGACAGCTGTGATGGGTTTGAACCACGACCTCCTTCACTCTCACTCCCGGTCCTGAATGCAACTGACGACACCTCCCTGACAATGCACCCCCCCCCCCCCCCGAGGCCGGCAGAGGCTTCCTCAGTCATCCCCTTTGAAATCCTATCTGTATCTTTCACCAAAATTAACAATTCTAAGAATTGGTTTGATGAGCGAGGGCGGAGCTTCGCCTAGTACTTACCCCAGTGGCGTGTAAAATTCACACAAAGGGTTAATAAAGGGGCCAGTTCCTTTCTCTGCCTGACGCCTGTGGTTTCCCAGGAAGCTCTGGCACCAAAACAAATTCAGGATTGAGTGAAGTTAAGGTGATACAGAGGCGTTATCAAAAAATCGAACACGGACAGTGCTATACTTTCTGCACTACCGCGTCCCCATGTATTTCTTCATCAGAACGCAAATAACTGGTTCGAGTACTGCTGAAGAAAACGCGAGTCACGTTAACGCTTGTGCTCAAAAAGTGGGACGGCGCAAAGGTGTAACGGATCCCATGGTATTGCCCCCGAAACGGAAATGATAAATGACCCGCAGCCTTCGTTCGCACGGCGTCCAGACGCCGTGGAGTAAACGAAGTGCACAACTTCGGAGGCAAGATAAAACGGACCTCTTGGGACGGGTGGATGCTTAAGGTGTACGTTACGAAGCGTCGATGATTTAACACGCGACGCAATAATTTTCCATGTTCCGCGTTTCTTTTGTCTACGTTTTTCCATTTTTCTCTATAAAATCGTAGTGTGGTATGTTAAAGCTTGGTTGAGATCATCACTATGTCATCTACGTACTAGGTTTCCTAATTCTATCAATTCAGGCATTTTAGTAGTAAAGTCGCAAGGTATCTCCTTCCATGCTGATCGCACGTTATTAGTCATCTAGCTTTGCAGCTTTATCAGATAACTCTAATGCTATACAACGCTGGTGCGACGCTTGGCTGTTAGAATTAAACATGAAAAAGTGCGTTGTGATAATTTTTTGGAAAAAGAGCAATTCTCTCCCGAACGCATACTGCATTGGGATCGCCGAAATAGAGTTAGACCTAGAAGAAAAAAGCCATAAACACAGTAATCAACCCGAAGGTTGGTTTAGTAGGTGATGGTAAAGGCGTGTGAATTCATACATCAGGGTAGGCGGGCCAGTTCCTTTCCCTGTGCCGGTTATGGTTTCCCAGGAAGACCGAAAAATCACTTTAGCTTAGGTGCAGCCCAGAGTGCCTTGCCGGGAATCGAACCCGGGACCCTCCGGTCAGCAGTCCAACGCTCTACCCACTGGACTACCAGGACCAACTCTTTAGAAGAGTACAGGTAAATGTGATGAAAAGGCGAAAGAGAAATGTTATCTGTCGCTAGTTTGGCCTCATTTAGAATATGCTGCAAGTATATGGGATCCTCACGAAGCTGGATTAATTGCCGAATGGGATCGCTTGCAGCTTAGAGGAACTAGATTTGTAAAACGTTGCTATGATAAACTTAGTAGCGTATCCAAAATATTAGAGCAGCTAGACTGAGAATCACTCACGGAGCGAAGATGAAATTACAGATTGAAGCTCTTGCATGCACTGCAAGGGCGTCTCTTTGGCAGTGATGTTGAAAATGTTTTTTACCCCCATCGTGATACGGCAGAAGAGACAATGTCAATAAAATTAGAGAGACTAAGTGTAGAGCAGATAGATTTAAGATATCATTTTTCCACGAACGATAAGGGATCATAATAACATTGTTCGACCGCGGTAGGATCGACACTTCTCTAACTAATTTCGTGCTTCGGCTTGGAAACACCGCGATCACTGAAAGATCTGTTGGTCATTTTACACGACATCACTGTTTTCCTTGCAAAAAAAATATTTCCTTCCTTATGTGAGATAAATCGAGAAATACAGATGTCGTGATAAATCACTAAACGTCATTTATGACATAATTTTTTTAATTTTGCCTCTAGATTCTGTCAATGATCAAAATATAATTTAAATGCGTCCAATTTGGCAATTATTATGCTCATTTAGCTGGAATAACTAATAAAGCTCCCAATTTTTCCAGGTGCATATTTAAATGACCCTCTTAGATAAAAGAGAGTCCAATACATCGAGGGAACGGATGCACTAATGTCCTTCATACTATAGTTTTTTGTTTTAATTTATTTTTTAACGCACGTGGCTTGATTTTGAGTTACACATTTATCGAATTCACCAATACCTTCAGTTTAATGCATACGTTTTACTTTGATGGTCTCTCGTTTAAAGTTATGTTTGTGCGCGGAGAGTGGAGGACTGCGTGTATAAACACACGAAGAGGAGGGAATAAAATTCAGATAAAAAAAAGCAGGATGTGCGAATGTATAGTGTATTCATGTCGGTAAAGACATTTGATGAGCTAACGTTCGAGTAATGCTGAATCGTAAGACAATAGACCTTAAAAAAAAGTTTTAAGAGCATTTTTTTTGCGTTACTGGGTGAAATCTGAAACTATTTTTCTCACTTCACAGATAATTAATATATTTTCTTTCTGCCTCCAATGCAAATCTCTTGCTGTATCACATGGTTTTAAGCAGTTGCATTTCAAGGTTTGACCCTTTCTATTTGCCAGCACTATAAAACCTCTCTATATAACGGGCAGTCATGGGGCTGGCGGCCATTTGCATAAGTTGAAATCTTAAAAATTCATTTACGACCGGTCGGCCTTCTTCGTTGCTTCATAGCTGTCATTTCCCAGCATGTATTGAAAAACATGCCCAGCATTAGGTCAGGGTAAATTCATGTATGGAATAGATTGCCGTGTACTCTATCCCAGGGTATCGGTGCATATTTATATGCATGGGTATGACATCAAAGGGGGAGGATGGATTTGGCGATCTCCTATTGATTCGTTAGTTCATTTAACTGGTCAAGCAAAATTGACTTTTTGATTCAAGGTCTAATTCTACCAATGGAAGTGTAAATAATAAATAATCCCCTTAAGTAAACCCTAAAATAATCACAATGGCGGTTATTTATTGCCAAAAAAGCATCGTTAATTGTAGGATTATTTGCAGTAGACCTCCAAGCTTTTTCTAGTCTTGTTTTGGAAGTAGTGTAATCCTGTTGTCAGGATCAGTAGAAATAATTAAAAACGTCATCAAAAGTGGCCATGAGTTGGTGGAATTATATTGAAGGTTTGATTGACGAAAGAGGTCGTTGCTGATACACAGTGTGCTGTTCAGTAAGTGTACAAAATGGGGGAGGGTAAGTCTGGTGTGGCGACCGATTTTGTGGAGGGAGGGAAGATTGAGGGAGAGGGGGTTCGAGGAGGGAGCAGCGAGAGTAGGGAGAAATGCCCGTTGGTGTGACATTTCGTATCAGTATTCGTTATTTGAATTTCGATCCGAAATTAAAAGGCGTGCTGTCGTAACGCTAGGCTGATATTTGTGATTGAGTTGCAGTGTATGAGTATTCGTAGGTTTTCGTTAGTCGGGGCTTGCCTAACATCTTCGTTTTTATCCATTTTCGGTTTCTCTCCAATCAATCGGTATCTCCCATCAAAGTTATTTGAACGGGTCATGCGTAACTTGATTATCGTTTTCCTGTATTGAGCTCATCGAAATATCTCTTCACCCATTCTTCGAAGAGCTTCATCGTGAGTCATTCCGTTTTTTTCCTATTTATTTTTTCATCATGTTTCTCTAGCGCCACTTTTTCAGTGCGTTCATACTTTTTTGTGATTGCCATTATCACCGTCTCGCATTTGAAAGTATATATACACTCGTCAATTTGTATAAAATGTGCTCAACTATCACTATTTGTGGTTAAAGTATGGCATACCACGTGCACGCGTGGAAAAGTGTTCCTTCATTCATTCCTTCTCTCGGAGTTTCAAGACTCGCTTCTTCGTTAAATGAATATCGAGTCTAGGTCTCCATTAATAGAAGTGATCGTTAAGTTTGTTTCGAGTATGTCTTACCATTGGGATGCAGAATTTGTTAGCGGTGCATTGCGTTAATTATTGCTGCCCATATTTCCCCAAGTTTCCTTTCGGCCCCTTACTTCAAGTTTATGACGCATGGAGAAGCGGGTGTAGGCGAGAAGTGGGTGGGTTATTTTTAGGAACGGCCGAGAAAATTTTCAAGAGTCGCCAAAAGGGCAACCTTTATATCGCGGCGAGGGCAGTTAGATTTTTGAGTCTTCTCGACCATTCTGTCGCTTATACTCCCTCCCACCTGCTCCCTTCCCCTTGACTTCCCTCGCTTCCCATCCACTGCTTCCGGGGCCGTCCAACGCGATGGATCAGACCCCCCGGTGCCTCCTGTCCCACCTCCAACTCCTCTCTTCCCCGAGGGGGTTATAAACGTTTTCCCCGAGTGCCATCACATCCCGGAGCGAAGAGGATGTAGCAGCGAGAGAAGGGAGAGGTTGGGGGTGAATCGGGGGGGGGGGTTGTGGGGGGAGGAAAAAGAGGGGGATGATCTGAAAAAGAATTTGCGAAGGATAGCGGGGCGTTTTGTGGTGGTGGAGAGAGGGGGAGATACGGCGTGGTCACAAACATTCGCTTCGGGCGTTCTTGACTAGAATCAGAATCCGCGTTCTCCCCAGGCCCCCGACGTTAACGTCCCTCGGTCAGCCAATCTGGTGGTGGGTGAAGCTACCCCTGAATAGCGTCCCTGTCTGCCACTGCCGTAACCCATGCAGTATCTCTGCTTTCTCGCCGGTTCCGAAGAGGAACTTCTCGTAAAACATAGATTCTGGGACTTTTTTTTGTAAAATAATTTATTTTCTTGGTATATTCTGAATACGATCGTCGAAATAAATGGCTTTAAAATTAAAAAAAAAACTGAACTTCGTCCAACTCGACCATCAACCCGCGAATTTTCCGCAAAACAACAATTTGGCGGCGTTGCGTTATTCTAGAAAATGAAAAACAAATTTTAAGGGAGGAAGTGAAGGACTTCTCAGGAATGGATCAATCTAAAAAAAACATGAACCTGGGACACGGGAATGTGGACTTGGTTGTGTGCTCGTTTTCGTTTTTCTAATGTACCTTGGTTTGGCACTGGCTTCGAACGGACGGTCGCCAGTTGAATGTAAACTGGTCGCACGTGCGGCTTGGGCGTTCTACGAGCCCGCCCATACGCCGACCACACATGCACGTGAGCCCGTCTTCGTGGTCTCGTGCGTGAGTACAACTTATCAAAATGGACGAAGCGTTTGGAAATAAAAAAAACGAGAGACGCACTGTAGAAGGGGGAGGTGGCACAGGTCGAGCGTGCCCTGGTCTTCCGCGGGGAGGAAAGTTTGCGAGACAAGATGGCGCAGCGGGAAATAAAAAAAGGCTTACGGCGCGTTTTAAAACGATTATTGCGAACTGTCATGTGTGAAGTGCGAATGGAGATAGTGTGGAAATGAGAGTTAAAAACGGCGAGCCGACCATGTGGAAAAGGGGACCCAACTCCGCCAAGGGAATATTGGCGTCTGAAGTTTTCCGTGTCTTTTTGCCTTTATCGACGGGTCTCAAGGCTGGCCAGTGATAAGCGTGCGTTGATAGGAGCGAAGGAAGAAAGAGTTATGTAGGTTTGTTAAAAGCTTCCGATAGGTGTAGCTAACTGGTGCCTCATGCAGAAGGTAGCTGAAACCCTAGTCTTTTGGACAAGGTTTTCAGTTTAGTACGTGTATCGATGTTTCGTACTGAAATTACTGCCTGAGGATATTTTCGCGAGCTACCGCCCAAATAAGTTTTAAAAAGGGCTGCTGAATAGATATATTTCTAAGTTTCAGAAACTGTAAAGTTTCTAATAACGGTTATTTAAGCTGCATATTTAGGTAGCACTCACTCCCCATCCTCACCGAGAAATTTACGGAAATTCTTGTCATTGAAAGAGACAAAAAAAAGACTAAATTAATGGAGCATTTAGATGTTTCATATTTATTTGTGCTATTGCATGATTTTAATTTATAAGCGAGCGAAATAACGAGCCTTTGGGTTAATTACAGTGGCGTTGATGTAATAGATGAGGTGTGGTTTACCGAATGGGGAATCATATTTATGTTTCCGTCTGTGATAAGGGTACAATATTCACTTTAAACTTAAAATTTTCCATAGTAAAACCGATGTCGAGGAACAATGCGAGTTAAAAATCCGAGGTTGGGTAACGATCTGGAAATGAAATCACTCGCATTTAACCTTTCTCCGGTTTCGCTCAAATGTGTCCTTTCACATTACTACTTTGCTACATGACTGATAGCTCATATCGTCCATCATCTTTTCGCCTCTTCCACTTATTTTCCTATTCGCTCACACCTTCAAGACTCTCTCTTGGAAGGCTCCTTTGAACGAGCGAGCGAGGTACGTGGCGTGGTCGAATCTTCATCTAAGAAGGTGCTGCTGTCACCTTTGTTTACACTCCCTTTACTGAATGTATGTGAAATCTTCAGCTCAATTGTTTCATGCGTAAAATACGTTATAGACATTTAGATGGTTGACACAAAATTTGCTCTCCGGTGGATGAATCTAGTGTGTGCTCAATGTGAGTGGACATGCTCGAATCAAGAGCAAAGCATAGTCCTGGGTAGCCAAAGCTGAAAATTATTCAGGGAAAACGATACGAGCCCATAATTTCCATGTAGGAACACAATTTCAGTCAGCTACTACGTATTCCACGGTTGGGAGCCCGTGTTCACTCCAAAGACTCGGCGCTGAATTCACCTTTTAACGAAGGGGTTCGACGTGCGAATTCACCAACGACATTAATTGCATTTCGTCATGTGCCTTTAAGAGTATACTGGCAAATGGATACTAGTTTCCCCCAAACGGGATTATTCTTGTTTTAAATTTCCTTGGTAGTTGTCCTAACATTCCCTACCGCTTACCCTTGAGGCAGATAACGAGATACTGAGTAGATTTGGATAAGCTACTCCATTGTGAATCATCGTGAATACCTTTGCAGCTTTCATTTTTTGGAGCACATATCACAAAAATAACATTTCGTCATTACGCGAGGACAGTAGACAGGGCCCTAGAAAGTATTTACGATGCCCAGGACCATTGTTTTTTTTACTTACCGGGGATTTCTATATTATGTGATTAGAGCTTTGTTGTGCCCGCGAGTAGCAAGTTACAGAGCCCTGGCCTAGGGTGATGTGGAATTTAAGTTGGGCTTGGGTTGACGTTTTTCCGAATCTGGATGGGGAAATTACTGGCATCCTTGAGTGCGATTTCAAATAAATTTAAGCTGAAGCATGCTTCACCCAAGAATTCACGCCGCAGTCCTATCAGGTTGGGCAAGCCGTATCTGCCAGTGAAAACTAAAGTTTGTCATTCCATTGCTCGGGCAGTCGGCTTGTCAAATGTCGTGCTGGTCGCCGGTTGAGATCCCGTCTCCGGCAGAAAGTCGTGGTCGTTGTGATCTAGGTGACACAAAATCATTCTGCGGTTGCCGCGCGCTTTGACTTCATCCGCCAACGCTCGAGGTCACGCGTCACTTGAAAATGCGATTTTAGTGAAATTATTATTTCAATTTAGGCAAGCCTAAATATTCGCGCAACGCTCTTCTCGCTCTTTGTGGTATCTGTGATAATACCGACGCACGTCGAATCACATTATCAGTGACGACAGCCAGATGAGGATATGGTATGTGCGAAACGTCGTGGATATTTGGAGGATGACCCCGCCGTGTTCAAGAGCGTTGGTGTTCCGAATCATCGTTCTTCAAAACGTTGTAGATAGAATAATTCATGATTTCGGTTGTCCCATTCTGGAGGAAAAGTTTTGGCAGCTCTTCAGGACATCAATTTGCGCCGTTTTGAAGTGTATTAGTGGAATAATAACCAATTATTAGGGCAAATTAGGAGTGTGTGTGTCCGCACTTGTGGACAAACACACTCCTGTGTATTGTAGATTTTTCTTCCATATTCATCAAGAAATCAGGTAATTTGTATTTCAAGAATTTATTTTTAGGCGAATTCGATAAAATATTTGTTGCCAACTGCAGTTTTAACTGGCAAAAATGTGAAAATTACTTCTGTCTAATACGAAAAAAAACGCGCTTGGCATAAATTAATTGGCAAAACGGTAACGCAAAAATGTTTTTGGATATTACTTTTGTTTTCAATCACGAAAAATCCCCTTGTGCCACACTAGGGTTTCAAAATAAATAAATAAATGTGATAGTCAAGCGCTTGTTTAAAGGATATTTCCAAGAGATTCTGGGAGGTGATGGCAAATAGGAAAATGGAGGAAGAGGGAAGAGGCGAAAAGATGACGGACAATATGAGCAATCGGTAATGTAGCAAGGTGGTAATCTGTAAAGAATCGCGTGCAGCGTAGAGGAGCTAAATTTGTAAAACGTTGTAATCATAAACTTGGTAGCGCATCAAAATATTAGAGAAGCTAGGCTGGGAAGCACTCACGGAGCGAAGGTTAAATTACATATTGAAGCTCTTGCATAAATTGGAAGGGAGTCTCCTTAGCACTGACGTAGAACATGTATTATTGCCCCCATCGCACTACGGTAGGAGAGATCATGTCAATAAAATTAAAGGAATTAAATGTGGAACATGTTCCAACCGCGGTAGTGTCATGGTGTGTACTATTCTATTCTGGTGTGTATTCACCCCCTGCCACACATCCTAGTGGTTGCGTGCAGGGTACACAAGTAAATAAAAATAAATAGGCCTTCGGAACAGTATCTTCCTTTATGGACGAAACTGTAGTTTTCCACGCACGCGGTCTCAGCCATGCCGCAGTCGACACTTTTCAAGGACACATGATGAGATATTTAACTCACATGGATTTGTTTTTCTAATGCGTCCAACTTTCGCTCTTATGCTGCGTTAGAGAAGTTATTTTTTTAATCATCAGCTATTCCGTTTTGCGTTTCATCCCGATTTCTCATGATTCCCTGCTCCACGGATTCCACCGGAATGCCATAAAGATGAAGAAAAATGAAACCATGTCCTCCTCAGTGTAAGTGTACGCTTTATCGAGGAGTGGATACGGGGCGTGGGGACTGAATTGGCACGCGCCATCTTCCCAGACACGTGTGAGCATCGACTTTGAACCTCAGGCGATTGGAATGCCGTATTTTCGTACCCATAGCTCCGATACTGTTTGCATTGCGCCGGATTAGTTTACTTCTTCAGTCTCCGTGGGTTAACTGAGCTGGCGGCATGATCACATCGTTGGCTTGGTAAGGTCGGTTGGGATACCTAGAACATTTCCCAGGGACCCCTTCTCTCAAAGTGTTAGAATGCGGCGTTCTCTTTCGTCTGCCATGTATTGTGATTGGAGCACACCGACTGTTCCGATGTGCAATTCTGTTTCGGGGCTGGAGAAGAGCGACAGAATCTATGGAACAATTTGAGTGTGCATGCATGTATACTCGGATGCCCTGTAAAACCACACAACAGCATTGCAGTGGGCGTATGCCCTATTGGCAATAAATGCGGAATGGAAGAGGCTTTTTTTTAGTGGTTTGCAATGAAAATGTGTACCTTTGATTTGTTATAATGACGGCCTTTTCTTCAAGGAAAAGGGATTTCCGTAAATCTGTTCGTTTTGCTATGGATTACAGTAATTACCGATACTTAGTACCATTGGTAAAAACCTATCTATTAATTGACTAAGGAATAATCGATAAAACCTCAAGATTAAATCCGCCCGCTCATATATGTTTTCTGTCAATTTTATTTTCTGTTATTTAATCAATGATTCCCAGTCCAGTCTAGAAATAATTTTAGTGGTGCATATCATCTTCTTACGGTATTTATTTTACGAATCCGCGTGAAGTATTTGATAGTTACCTGGAACTCTTGCATTTTATTCTTTGAAATTATCCCTCCGGAATTGAATAAACGGACTAAAGGGGCAGTGGTGTGTGTATTTATTATAATTTAGGGTTGGGTAGAGCTTTATTTATGCATAAATTGGAAGGAGGTTTCTATAGCAGTGATGTTAAACATTATTACCCCCATCGTACTACGGTAGAAAAATCATGCCAATAAAATTAGATATATTAAGTGTAGAATAAATTATATTTAAGATGGCATCTTTTCCACGAACGATAGGGGATCATAATAACATTGTTCGACCGCGGTAGGGTCATTTTCGGGTAAAATTATTCTGATGTGTATTTACCCCCTGCCACGCACCCTAGCGGTGGCTTGCAGGGAAGATGAATAAATGTCAAAAAAGAAACTATGTGATTAGTGTTCAAACCTCATTCTTCCATCAAAAGTCAGCATGCCCTTGGGTTTCTTATGTGCCCCGTGTAATTTTCGAATATTTCACTGTGATTGATATTTTTTGAGTGGTGGCTCATTAGGTTGCCCATGATGAAATTTTATTTTAATCAACTTAACTTGATCATGTTTTTGTGTTTCTGTTCCCCAACTTTTCCGCTGCAATTGGGCAAGATCACCCTGTAGCGATTGTTTATATATTGATATGGGACTAAAATGAGATCGAATGAAATGTAAAACGGATGTTTTCATGTCGCTCGGCGTTATAATGTTACATAAGCCTATATAGCCATCGAAGCCTCGAGTATTGAGGCCGCTCTGTTTTGTAATATATCCTCTTCTTGACTAACCTACTTATCTGTGTCAGGATGAAGTGTTTATATATTATGTATATTTATATATATATATATATATATATATATATATACACACAGATATATAAGTGTATGTATGTATGCACACACACACAAACATATATTACACATTTATGTGTGCATATATTTCCAATTTCTAAATATATAAATGTAAGTATACGATGAATACAGTATTTCAGATATTTCTCATGAAAAATATCTAGATTTGGTCCAACGAAAGACCAGCTGCTTGAATTACAAGCTCCGCCTGAATACAAGATCCTGACCAGTCAAACGGGACTCTTAGTGGAAGGGAAAGTTTCATTGACCGTAGCTGAGCGCTCGCCCGCGATTCTCAGCGATGCAATTGACTTGAATTGGTATTCTTTATTGGTGATCCTAATTTTTCGCAAAATCGCCTATGTCATTTCTGATTATTAGTAAAAATATGTCAAACCGAAACAGTATGGATGACCGCAGGTAAATAATTGTGATATGATAAAGCGATTTAGTGTTTGCAAATGCCACCTCTAGCGAAATTGACGTTTTGTTAACCTGGACTGGGGAATAGAAAACCTCTATCTTTGTTGTTTAAAAATGTTTGTAATCGCGAAATATATCTATGTATATATATATATATATATATATATATATATATATATATATATATATATATATATATTAAGGTAATCTACCGGTTAAGGTAGGTTTTTGGATGGACACCACTACCAAACAAACATTTTATTACTCCCAACAAAACACAAAATCCATCATCCTACTCTATATCAGGTCCCTCTTCATCTCTGAGTGCTTTCTTCCTCCCTTCATCCCGTCCAACATCCCTATCCTGTTCCTTCCCTTTCCTCGTTTGCCTAATATTCTCCCCTCTATTACAGTCTTCAACATCCCACTGCCGGTCAATACCCCCTTCATCCACTTTTCCTGCCTCCATAGGATTTCTCCCGACTAACCCCTCTCTTCGCCCACCATACCAAGTACTTCCTCATTTGATTTCTTCTCTGTCCATTTTACCTTCTCCATTCTTCTCCACACCCACATTTCAAAAGCCTCCAGTCTACGTCTATCCTCCTGCTTCAATGACCACGTTTCCGCTCCGTAAATAGCTGCGCTCCATATCAAAGTTTTTACGAGTCTTTTCTTAACATCCTTACTCAATATATATATATATATATATATATATATATATATATATATATATATATATATATATATATATATATATATATACACATATATATATATATATATATATATATACATATATATATACGTTTAAGTACTAGTTTGAAACAAGTACTTCGGCAATTAAAAATTCACAATTTTTCTTTCAAATAAAATGCCCACAACGGTATATATGCATTTTATCTTGCATCTCAGCGATAGTTCATGTGCTCTATTATTAGAAAATCTTATACGTAAGCCACATGAAACTTAATGCAATCAATTCCTTTAAAACGTTTCCAAAGAATAGAGAAGGCCACTGTCCCCGAGAAATCATAATAATTCGTGATTTCGCCCCGTTGATGTGAAATGTAGACGCGACAAACTTTGAAGATATGACTAAAACAGATTGATGGATGGCAGTGGAAGTCTATAAACATTTTCGTTAAAGGATGAAATACGTGGATTAGCTTACGGCTATAATTCGGGGCTGCTACTAACGAATGAAGTTTTTTTTGAACTCTTGGGCAGATCGATCATTCCGTGGTCGATTATTTTTTTTCATAATAAGCTAGTTTCCCGCTTTATTCGTAATTTCTCAGGATTGTATGCCTTCTTCACGTTTCTTCCATTAAATTAGTACTGCTCAGTAGACAATTTTGTTTGCTCAAGCAGCAAGTGGACCCTGGTAAAAATAATTTGCTGCTGATATTGAGAATGATGCTGTAGAAAAACTTACCAAAAATTGTGTTTAACATGAGTAGTTGAGGCATATTCTTTTCTGGGTGTCGTTTAACTCTATTGTGGAAATCTTAAATTTTATGTTGGCAAATCGTGGAAATAAAATAAACTCAAGAAATACCCGTATTTGAGGTAGCGTGGTAGGCCACTAGTCGTGGGGAGAGCTTTTGGATGTTCATTGAATGGTCTTAGTTTCAAATCCTGGCGTGTCTTTTTAGACATACTATATGGTGCTATTTCATGGCTGCTTGAAACTCGAGTGAAAACGCAGGGGGAACATGGTACGAAACTAGATCTCCTTACTCAGAAGTGCGAATTTCAAAATCTTTACAGCTTAATTAGCACGAGGCCAAATCAATTTCGCCGATCAATACAAACCTCCGGGCCGTTTACTATGATGGTGACTTATGTATTGCCGCTGGTGATTAAGACCACACGAACTTGGGGGTACCTTGGGCACTTCACAACTTAGTTCAGATGCTAAAATTCAGCGCCAAGAGTATTTTCGCAAGCCCTTTCGTTTGAAATTTCGTTTGAGGCGTTGAAAATAGTGGGAACACCTTCTTCATTGGTTGTATCAAGGCAAAAACACAAACTTAATTTTCATTTTATCCTAGAAGAAACTGGAATGTGTCAGTAATGGAATCTTTCATTTTCGGCGCAACTGAAAGATAGGATTGCTTTTAATCGATATTCAAGGTCATATTAAGGTCTACCATTAGTGAATCGTCCGTTTTAGTCCCCTGCATAACACGATTGTCGCATGACCTGACGAACTCAGGAATTTGTGATTGCACGAAATGCACGCAGACGCGTGCAGGTGTTAGGGGATGTTTCTTCACGCACCCTGGCTTGAGGAACGACGACTCCAATGAAGAACCTCTTCTCAGAATCTTAAGTTTTGGGTGGGAATATCGATTCCCTGTCTTGGGTGCCGTTGCAGTTGTGGTCAATGTGTGAGGCCATAGTAGGCATTGAGTTTTGATCGCCCACTTTATTGGAGAACATTTGTTTCTCGCATTCGATTCATTTTTAAAAGTATCGAGTGTATATTACCCTTGAACAAGAGTTGAAAAATGTCCGCTTTCACATTTGGACAATTCCGAAGAGGTATCTAGTGTTGTGAATGTAAACGGGCGTTACCAACGATTTATAGGATCCTTTATTATTATTTTTATTTGGTATCATTATGTCACTCATCCGCTAGAATATTTTTTTCCCTGCCTCCGTAGAAATTGGTTGTTGGAAAGGCGGGTCGGTATGGTTGCGCGAGATATTTTTAATAATATATGTAAATTTTAGTAGCCATTTTACTTATGTTTATTCACATATTTAATAAACGTGATGGGTTTGTTGGCTCGTTGGTGCTGGCCCTGGCATTAGCGGTAGCCGTCGATTGGGTGAACTTTGTTGGATGATTGGTTTAAGTAAAGGAATGGAAGATTGCCTTGGTTGCGATGCTAATGTTGCGAGAAGCAATCCCTGATTGCACCTCTCTTAGTCAATCCGCCCACCACCGTACTGCATTTTTCTTCTGGCCTTGGCTTCCTTACATTTGATAGTTTCTACTCTATTTTAATACTTCCCTTTCCCCAGTATATACTAGTCTCTGCTGTTTTTTTCTCGTTCTCCATGGTTGTCTATCACAGAAAGTAATCATTAAGATATTCGTAAACAGTTGCGAATCTAGGGCGCGTGAAAGACCTGACATGTATCTATCTATGACCTGCTCAAATTTATAAGTGACACAGTTGCATTTGCAAGTAGGAATAATTATGAATTTAAAATATTTGCAAAGTTTATTAATTGAATGGAAATTGCAGCGGAGTATTAAAGTGTCAAACCGGTCAGGCTATCAATCTCTGGCCCAAGGATAACTGTCAACAGCGTACTCCGGCTTCATTGATGGGAAACCCAGTTTATTTGTCCATAATTATATTAGTTTGGTTTTATTGAACAAAATAAATCATATCGGGAGATAGATACTGTTTTGTTCTATTATCATTACAGTATAATTATTGAAATAGCAATTCGCCGCAAATTAAGCGAATTCTTCATGAAGTTGGTTTTACGGGAACCATCATAATGTTTTGATGGCCCCCGAGTTAGCATTTAATTTAATTCCCGAAGCATATTGCATGCTACTTTTCCCCATCTTAAAAGACTCGCGTATAGACGCGATTGCTCCGAGGATAGGTAACATTCTGTTTCCATCGTTCGAACAGATAGGAGTATGAGTTCTTAGGTTACATGTGACTGTTCACAAAATAATCGTGCATTCGAACTTATCGGCATTCATACGGACGTAATCGTGCGGACTGACTCAGACCAACCTTCGGATTGATAACTGGTGGTGGTCGCGGACTTATGGAACCAAGGTCATGGAATTTTGTCTCGTCTCTTTTGTTGTGTTGTTTAAGTGACAGACGGAACTTAAAAAAATGAATGTTTCCCACCTTAGCTTTTTGTGATCAAGTGTTGCGACATGTTTCAAGGTCGGGAAACTTCCTTTAGGGAGTTCGTTAAACGGTGCGCCCCTTCCGCGTGTCTAGTCGAAGCAGCTTATTAATAGGCGTAACGCGTGATCTTCCCTTGGCGTTGGAATTGTCCTCAACTGGGTGGCGAAGTATACAAAATATGTTTCCTGGGCATCTTTACTGCGTCGAAGAGAAGTGTACAACGGATTCGTACGAATTTTCGATTTCGGGTTGAATTTCCTTCTGCTGTTAAACGGATCGGTAATTTTTCAATCAAGGGAAACCATTCAGTAACTTGATCAGTGCAAATATATTTTGAAGTCGCAAAAAATGCCCTAGTTGAACTTGATCGTGTGGCATATTTATAAGAGAAAATAATCTTAAAAGGTACGAAATAGAAGTGAATTTGTTTCCTGAGAATGTTGATCTCTATTGTTAGTTTAAAATTTCTTGGCACACCTGTGGGGCAGAAAAAAAATCTCGCCAATTGAGCGTATTTTCATTTCTGCCGAAAAGCTTAATGGGGTATCCGTGTTGTGACGCGGGCCAAAGAAAGATGAAAATCGATAACTTCACCTTGAACGAGTATCATCCCTCTGCCTGTGACTGAGGAGCTTGGCGTCATTCATGTAGTTTTTCATGTCTCGGCTTCGAGGTGACACCTCGTCAAATTTTCACTCCTGAGCCTTTGCATTGCCGTTCTCTATGTTAATTTTGATCAATGCGTCTCGGTTTTGTTTGTCCTCGCTGTTGTGAAACCGGGGTTGGGAACCTCCGCTGGGAGGGCAGTCCAGTGACCAGCTCCCTCGAGCCCGCATGCCTTCTGAAAGACCGTCGGTCCGGGTTTGCCTGTTGATTGGCATCCAGCCCCTTTATTCAATCTATTTTTTTGTGCGTGAATATATCCCTCGAAACGCCATCGCCGCTCCCCTCCACCAACACAAACAAGTTCAGCGATGCGGAATGGTGAGGATTCAATCCCCCGTCGATATTTCTAACTGGTTAAACATTTCATGCTTATCGTGCTCAGTGTTACAGGAGTTTCCAATGTATCGATAAATTTATTTCAAATTCTGATCTCATGCGAAAATGTATTGTGTCCGTTTTTACTGAACACAAGATGACTTAGCGGATATGCGAAGCCCATTTCCGGTTATTCCTACGGGTTATCGATGTCCCCCATACCGTAACTGCATGCGAAATTCAAATTATCATATCAGTTTTCACATCGAAGAAATTGCATTAAAAATTTTTGGCGAAATTTTTGGCTTTCTGTTGTGGCTCAACAGGGAAAATGAAAATTTGGGACGCGATTCTTTCGAAAACTTTTGCCCACCAACATTTTAAATGAAGAAAACTTTTCTATAATAATAAAATTGATAAATTTTCGTGTCGGTGCTTGATTCACTGCGCAATCAGCATAAGCGTTGATAATGATATTGAACCAAAATATCGAATCATCTCAGTAACAAACTTTCGATTTGATGCATACAATCATCGAGGCGATGCGTCGATAGTTTTGATCCGAGATGCACACATCCCTCCCCGAGACCCGGCCAACTGACCACCCTCTACATTTTCCCACCGCCCTTCTAACCCTTCCCCTCCGCCGCCCGACCCTTCCCCACACCCTTGTCTCACTCTCCCTGTCGGTAGGGCGATGGAGCAGAGCTGTAATGGGCTGCTGGCGAGAGGGGGGGGGGAGATAAAGGGGCGAGAGGAGGAAGAGAGAGAGAGAGCGTTTCCATTTCCCGCGGAACCCCGACCACTCCCACTCTAGGGTCCGTTGCCTCCGAGGGGGATGTTGAGAGTCACCGGGTGGGGTGTGGGGGAATGGCGGCGGGTTTCGGCGGGCGGGGGAGAGCGAGGCGAAGCGGGGCTAGAAGGTGGAGTGGTGAGGCGTGGGACGGGGTTAGGAGGCAAGACTTGTCGCTCTCTTCTCCGCCTCAGCCGGGCTGGTCCACAGACCCCCCCCATATCCGCCCGCCCTGCCCACCCCTATTCCCAGTTTACTACAAGAACTGCCACCATATCCCACACTGCTCTTCAACGATCCTCTCCCCACCGACCCGTGGCTTCCTCTCGCTCTCCCTTCACCCCAACCCCGTACTTTCCTACCCCGGCCCCCTCACCCCGCCCCTCCCTTCCACCCTCATCCGCACCACGCCCCAGAACTTCCTGGCACTGCACTACGCCGCGGATGCTGCCGCCAAGCTGCCCAGCCGTCTCCCTCGCCGCCCACTTCCCCTCCACACCAACAAAGCGCAGGCCGACTCATTCCGGCCTCCCCACCCCCCACCTCTTTTACCGGTAGCTCTCGCACTTTCTCGTCATCACGTCTCCCATTCCAGCAATCAACTCTGCCGCAGTCGTCTCTCCTCCCCCTCCCAATACTCTCACCCGCTCTGGGATCTTGAATCGTTATCTCTGCTGTTATGCATCCCTAAATCTCTGACCTTCATTGCCCTTTTACAAAAATCCTTCCTTGTTCTCGGAATCAAATAAATTCCTCAATGTCGCCTCGTTGCGGCACCCATATCTTCGCCTTTAGCTGAGAGTAGGCCGATTCCCCAAACGCTCTGCCCTTACGTGAAGTGAAAGTATTCCTTGCTCGGGATCGCAGCTTAAGTCCATTCACCTTCAATGTTGATATTGCAACTCGGTTCTCCAGTACCCAAATCTATGTAAGTTACACTATTATTACGGTGTCATGAGGTTTCGCTGGTGCGACAATCAAGATCCATCGAAGGTCAGAACCTTGAAATCGTGGTATGAAAAGAAGCACTTGTTATGCTTGAAATTTTATAAAATCGTCTTTGAACAAGTTATCAGGTCATAGTTTTCACAATTGTGAATATTAATGTACATTTTGGGTTTGATTGAATTGTGTTTTGGGCTTGCGTCATCATGTGTCTATCAAACCGGAATTTACGGCGTAGTCCTCGTCTCATTACCCTTATCGGCTAACCTTGATGAGTCTTCATGTGTTTTCGTTTAGATTTGATTCATTATCTGTTGAATACATTTCATCCGAGGTCTTCCTCTGTAATTCTTCCCGTTCATTTATTTTATTTGGCATTAGTCCGCAAACAGCAGTACGACCTTTACATCGGACTTTGAACATTGATATAAACATTTGATAATTACATACTATACCCAGATAATTACATACTAAGCCCTAGGTGGAGGAAAAACCATCCAGGCGGGAATGGAACCCGCGACTTCTGGGTTGGCAGACGAGGACTTAACCCCGCCGTTACCGGAGCCGGCCAATTCACTATTCCCTCAAAAATGTTCAGAAAACAATCGTGTCTCAATTGTACCCTATGGTATTAACACCTCCCTCCCACACAGCTCTCCAACGATCCTCTCCCCACCGACCCATGGCTTCCCCTCGCTATCCCCTTGCCCAAACCCCCGTACACTACCTACCTGGCCCCCGCACTCTTTTGAATGGTATGCATTTTTCCTGTCCTTCTCAAAACGTCTTCATAAGCAAACCGATCTTATTCGATCATATATTCTTCTTTTGGCGCCATAATTCCGTTGTATCTATTCTTCGTTCTCTACCGCTGGCTAAGTCTAGCATTAGGGAAGTAGGTGTTTGTCTTTATGTACTTTAATTTTTTTCCTTGAAGTTATTTCGAATTTACTCGCCGAATACACTCTTGGCTATTTTTAATCTGCTTCCCCGTAATGGTTTGTCGAGGGCAACCCTGCGTATCAAATAGCGGAGCTCTGGGAGCTCTTGAGAAGAGGGCTTCTGAAGTTTGGCATCAGCCTACGGATCCAAAAGTAATTCCGTACGACTTTATCAATATTATTAACATTGACCTACCAGGTAAGGGTCTATTTTCGATGGACCCAGACACTACGTAATTCTGTACTTCCAAGCCATGATTAACACGACGCAAAACAAGAGGAGATTGTAGTTTAGCTCTGTTTCGACGGTTGCGTTGGAGGTATTATGTTGTAATATCCTTGATTGTCGAAGAGAGCATGCAAGAGTTTTGGAAAGGATAACTGAATTTTCCTGGGACGCCGAGGGTATTATTATTGCCCTAAATTATATTCATAGATTCGACCGAGATGTAATAAGGGAGGTAGACAAATCATCGACAGATTCATGTGTTCATTCTTCCCTCTAATGATATGCTGTCATAAAGAAATCGAACCCAAGTACCTGAATATACTATATTTCGTCAAAGACAAATATTCAATGATTTAACTTATTATTTAATGCCGCATATGGGCATTTATGTGTGCATATATACGTGCGTTTGTTTTGGTAAATGAGTGTGTGTATATAAAAAAACCATAAACACAGTAATCAACCCGAAGATCGGTTTAGTAGGTGATGGTAGAGATCACCCAGTACTAAGCCCTATACGGCGTGTGAAATTCACACATCAGGGTAGGGGGGCCAGTTCCTTTCCCTGTGCCGGTTATGGTTTCCCAGGAAGACCTGGTACCCGAAAAATCACTTTAGCTTAGGTGGAGCTGCAGGTGCCCAGAGTGCCTCGCCCGGGAACCCGGGACCCTCCGGTCAGCAGTCCAACGCTCTACCCCTTGGACTACCGCGACCCTGTGTGTATATATATATTTATTTATATTTGTGTATACATATATTTGTATATATTTATGTATGTATGTATATGTGTATATATATGTATTTATGTATGTATGTAATATATATTTAATAATTTATGCATGTAAGAGCTACAAGTATATGATTGGTACCCTAACGTCACCTCCTGCAGGCCCTTAAGGCGGCTTTCAGGGTATTGGGTACATGTAGTTGAAAACGTCCTTAAACACCATAATACGTTTTAAAAGAGCTCCTTTTATATAACTTCGTCCAGCAGAAAAAGAAACTGCTATTTCTCAATCAGGAAGGAAACTCATTCGTCTTTCTCATGCCCTCTAATAATACTCCCTCTCCAAATATTAATGTCCAATTCCTGCTCGATGGCCTCATTCACCTTTCCATATCCCTGTTGAGTAATTTGCGAACCGAAATTGGGGAGTTTCATCAAGGGTATTGGTGCGGCGCCATTGCTTTCCTCCTTCCTCTTTCTCTGTGAAGGTTTTGCTCGAGGAGGTTCTCGATGTGACTTTCCGAGGAATTTTAACGCTCAAAGGTGTTGAGTACGAGCGAGAGGGGGGAGATGTCCAGGAAATTCTACCTTTGAGGCGTAATTGTAAAACGTACGGCGTATTGAAATTCCGTCAACACCGTGGCCTCTCCCTCATCCTTCGCTCACTCGTCACTTAAGTTCTCATTTCCCGGTTATTACTCTCCGTGTATTGCTATTCCACCGTCACCGTACCCGCCAGTGAATCCAGATCCGCTTTCTTCTCCCGTTCCATTCCCTGCTACCTATCCCCTTTTATGTTCGCCATTTTTCGGTTGTCTTGTTAGTTTCCGTGAGTGGTTGTAATCCGTCATTCGTTGTTTTGATGTTTTTCTGCGAGAAGTCGCACCTCGAGTCATTATGCTTTCATTCGCTTTTCTTTTTCTCTTTTCGTCCGGGACATCCAGGGTGATTTTGATTTGGCGTCGGAAGGTCGGCACTTATGCATCACCCCCGTCCACACTTCTTATGGCACACCCAATTTTGGATATTTTATATTCCTTCCTGTCCTTTTAAATCTTTGGAGATTTTATTTTTCCTATCCTTGTACTTTCTTGTAACGTGATATAATTAAAGGGCGTTTGTGGTATCTAACGTCATTTGATGGCATTGCTGTATAATAAATCTTCAAATACTTGTTTTTCTAAGGAAACTTATTTTCTGTACCGATCAGTTTTCTCGCCGAAGGGCTTTCGTCTTCCGCAGAGTTCTGACCAGTATTACATTCGTTTGTGGAAATAAATACTGTGTAAATGGTTTTTATGGAATGGATATTGCACCACTACGAAACCCAAGTCTTGCCCAGAAAGATTATAAAGGAAAGCAGTCTTCCTAGTGATGGGTTCTTTCATTATGCAATCATTGTTTTTACAAATAACTTTTGGCTATTTGATGTAAGATGAAGTGAAGCCTGCATAGGCAGCGAACGTTTAGGACGAGTGAATCGACAGTTGACGTTATTTGTTGCGCGATTGTTTGGGGATTTTTACTCTCGACCCAAAGAGGTTTTGGGTGACTGTGAAACTATTATGTACTTGTGTGAAGTTTTATAACTATTAAAATGAAATATCTCCTTATTTTTCATTTAATGATTTAGTGATAACCACTATTTCCTGACAGCATGGAAGTTACTCAGGACTGTCCGTTTGTAAATGATCTGATGGTGAAATACGGTTTAAGGGTATAATTTTTAAGAGAGTAAGATTTAATGCGATAATCCTACCACGTCTTGGTGTTGTGGGCCCTTGGACCACTACTGCGTACGCAAATGCGATTGAAGTCTTTCGATTGCTCGTCCATCCTTAATAAACGACAAGATCCGTTTGATGAGAATTTAATATCGCCCGAGATAGTTGTCCTTTTATTTAAATTAACATGATTATTGAAAGTCGTATAATTGAATCACCCATCAATGAATGTTCTATAAATTACTGAGGCCCTGTTTCATTTATTTTCGAATAATAAATGAAAAATATAATTTAAGAGTGATCAGTCATTAATTTGCCGAGAGGTAATAACATAAGCATAGGGTAGGCCTATTTTATTTTCGTTAGTATTGTTTCCTTATTGTACATAACCTCATCCAAAATTTCATGCACTTTTTTTTTAAGTTGACATCGGTGAATATTTTAACGGGAGACTCAAACTTTCAGCACTGTCATTAAAACCAATGGTATTGCCGTATATCCGAAAATTTATTTGTTCGGTGTGTTTTTAATATAAGTTTTTTGAAGTATTTTCCCCAAAAATAAATCGAAACTAGCGGCTGACAACGTAAAACAATTTGAATTATGTTTAATATTTCACTGACTAATCGTTTTTGTGGGGTTATATCTGTTAAAGATGGGACAATAAGGAAAATATTAAAACAGAGAAAACGACGAAAGTTACATATTCGCCGTTTCATTTTAATCTAATTTTTTAATGAGATCTTCAAACGTACTCCTTATTGCACTCTTACTTTTTCCGAGTTAGTCGTTCACGGGGAATAATTTCGCAGCACACTGCGAAAATTAGCATCTCTTGTTGGTCCATTGGGCAGAATGCAACGGTAAACTCACGAGCACAGATGATGTTTCCCAGAACGCACATTTCGCAAACGAACCCATTGTGCCTGTACGAGAAGGTGATTATTTGACAGGTAACCGGCTGACCGCTCTAGAATCGGAATTCTCTCTACCAGTCGGTGTATGATAGGACTTCCACGCATGAGTGCATCACATCCTCGCTCATGTTCGACGGTTAGATTCATCGTGTGCACCCGAATTTATGAACGCAAGTTCCCTTGTATGGTGCTCTTTGACTTACGGCAATCGTGATTAAGCTCGGAACAAAAGAAAAAGGACGATTCGTGTGGGAGCTGACGTCCTGTGTTGTTGTACTCGCCAAAAATCGAGTAAAAGGACATAACGTATACTCTTTTCAGCGGAACATGTTGCATTCCGGTCCAAGCATCGATGTTAGGACCATATGCCATGCTCGTTGGGAGAGTTAACAGCAACGTGTACGTAAAAAAGGATAAATATATATTCAAGAGTTTCAGGGAGGAAATATCGAAACATCAATCTATATTACATCAACACAACTCTTTTTGGTGTTACCATTGGGAAAATATCGTGCCCAAAAGCGTATAAAAATGTAGTCACTTATTGTATTGAATATTCATAATTTTTTAAAATGTTTTCTTCGGGACTGGTTTCAAATTCTTTAGATACACTGCGGGTTTATGGTAGGAACTAAAATTGCTAAAACATTAGAGTTGGTTGCTTTTTTTGTGGAAATGAAGTGTAACCAACCATCGGCCTGTCTTCGACCCGAAAGTTGTTTCACCAAGCTGGAGGTTGACGTTACCTTTCACTAAGCCCATTCTAAAGTTTATTTCTTAAAATTAATTATCTTAATAATATCAAATGAAATGTTGAACTTAAAACATTCAGGTTTTCGGGGCCTGTTACTTTCTCTTCTCTACCTGCCGTTTCCTCGGAATTTCCGGTGTCCATAAAACCATAGAGCGTCGGTTTTGCTGAGGATTTCAGCATCACTTTGCATTTGAATCTGGGACCCTTCCGTCATCGGCCAAACACTGTTCTATCACGGTGCCCAGTCAGCGAGTAAGGCTGACCGCGTCGGACGTAGTTTCCTTTAATAATTCGTATGATTTATATGCGCTAGTTTAAGTTTTCTTGGGTCCCCTTTTACATGTAGAGACTTTAACCCAAGAAATGTTGTATTACTCGGGCTATAGAGAAAATTCAGATAGCCTTATTATATTTTTTAATTTCAATTCATTCAAAAAACTCCCATTTTCTCCAAATTGTGCGCACGCACAGTGTATTGCAACAGCTCAATGGAAACAAATTACAATTCGGTGGTTCCGATGACATTCTCCCTTTTCAAAAAAAGATAATCTTCAGAGATATTTGAACAGGTTAAAAATTTTACCTCATTCTTGGCCCAGGAGGTGATGAAGGTCGCAGTAAACTGTGACATGACCACAGATGTGCCAGAGACCCACCGAAGAACTTTCTCTTTTTCGCCTTCCCCCAGGTTCCAAAGCGCACTCCCTCATTCAATTTCAACCTGTCGCAAAATCCGCGCATTGCTGGGCCATGTTACGCTACGGTTTTTGTTTCAATCGGCGGCTGAAGTCTTATTTTCGCCCAAGAATGAAGATGTTCCTCCTCAGCGGAACTCTCTCTTTTCCTTGCACTTCTCCCATCTTCCCAACCTCGTGCTCCATGCCTCCTGCTCGATGCTCGGCGTGTTTTCTACTTGCAAGCATTATTCCGCAATCCACTGCAAAAAAATATTCGAGTGCTCGGGTTCGATTTTTTTTATAATGGGAATATTTTGGGAGGAATGGTGGATGCAGAGCGTTTCAATTGGGAATTTAACGTTCAAGACTGTAATAGGGTGCTAGGAAGGCGTGGAAGGGGGGAGGGGAAATCTGTGGAAAAGAAGACCAATGTAATGTAGTGCGGAATGTCGGGGTTTGTCTTGTTAGATGAAGCGAAGAAATGTAGCGATGATCAATCAATTTACAGTCAAAACCTTCCTCAGACTGTAGACTACCAGTAATAATAATTTCGATTTTGGGATGAACGCATACTTGAACCCATCAATGACGATGTCTATCTCTCATTTCATCCCGGTACCAGTATTTGTCCAACGAATATTTATATAGGTGTGTACGTATATTCATATGCATGCATGAGCTCATAATTGCTCATGGACGGCTGGCACATCCCTCTCAGCACTGTCTAACGGCGGCTTGCGGGAATTTTCTAGATGTACCAATATAGTTAGGGGCCATATTAAATTCCCTCGGTGTTACCAGCTAACTCGGGTGTTCTGTGGTGTCATCGCACGCACGCCTCCCTCCCCCCACCCCCAATCGACCCCGCTATCTCCTCATGCAGTTTCCCCTATCGTTCTTCCCTTTCCCTCGTAATCCCACTACCCTTGCCACCTTCGCACGAGCCAACATCAAGCGCCCGTCCCTCTGATATCAGGTTAAGGTTCCTAAAGCTCCGCCACCGGTGCTGCATTTTACCACTCAATTGCCCCCCTCCCCCTGGTACCGGCACACCCCCCGTCACCTTTTTTTCCCCCTCCCGTTCATAAACCACCCACCTCCCGTCTCCCCCACCCATGTCTCTCTCGTAACCCCCATATTTCGTGGTGGTAGGTGCTCTTCCCTCCTTCGCATGCAAAGCCTGCACTCCCACGTGCCCGGCGAGGTTGTGTTGTCAGGTTCTCAGTTTTGATGCTTTGAGGTCACTACGCATCGCCCTTGCTAGTACCCATCTTGTGCTGGAGCGCACCGTGGTGGAGCCAATGCAGGTTTGCCTTCGAGACTTTAAAGTATAACTAAGAAACCTATGCTTGTTTCTAGTTATATCGTTGATAAATTGTTATTTAGCGAATCTTTGGCAAAATGTGATTTAGCGTAGTGTATGAAGCAGTGCGTTTGAAGTGTCCAATTAAGTAGGTATCGATTTAAGTACAAAATATTTTTTCAAAGGAATTGACGCTAAGTGTTATTAGAATAAATACCAAAGGAATGTAATTTCTGAGGAATAAATTAAAAATTTATACATGGAATACTCAATCTGGTCCTTCTAAGCCAGTCATTTCTGACTTGAAAGCAAGTGCCGCTTATCAAAATTGAGAGATTAAAGTGTTGCAAGTATAAAGCTACGTATATTGTGTCACGTTTTGTTCCAAGCCCTAATCAATTCTGTACAATAGCCGGTTTTTAATTCTCCCTTTCACGGCGTCTACTGACTGAAATATTCTTAAATATTTAGGTATTTCATTAAAAATTAGAGGCACAGTAATCTAAAATTTTCTTCTACCTTGATTTGTATGAAATATTTCTGTTGTATACTTATTATTAATCCTTATTGGTTATTCCATTTTATTTAAATCGAGTATTTTATATTGAAGTCATTTTTCAGTTAGGTAACGTTCGTAATGAGAAAATTAACGGAAATAATGTTCATTTCTTGGGGTGAATACAACATTGAAAAAGAAATAGGCAAAGCACTTGTAATTCCCACTAAAATTTTATTATTAATATCAGGATGTCCACACTTTGAGTCATCTTCGGGTGAAAATACAATTCATTGGCATGATTAATTAAAAATTGGCAATGTTCCACGAAATACGGTCCACAAAGACCGGTTTCAATTTAACTATTTCATCGTCAGGTGATGTAGTTACATTGAAACCGGTCGTATTAAATTTTATTTTGTGGATAATTGCCAATTTTTTGTAATTAATCATGATATTCCACCATATCACGCCTGAAACGTCTCTCTGTTAATTCATTGGCATGTCTATACGATGGGACCAATGAGATTGGTGCGTTCAGTGGAATTGGAGAAGGGGCCGAAGTAACCACTACTTCCAGATCCCAGTCACCACACCATCCCCGTAACCATTCCCCTTCTCCAACTCTCCTATCTCGTAGAACGCATCACTCTCATTAGTCCCATCCCCACCCATCACACCCAGTGAAGTGTACATGTAGACATGCCGATGAATTGTATTTTCAACCTGAAGGTGACTCTAGGTATAGGAACCTCGGGTCGTAATGAAAACATTTTTGTGAGCATTACTAGTGTTTTGTAGATTCTTTTTCCAGCATGCAAATTTCCGCGAAGTGAAGCCTGCGCCTGAATGATTTGTGCACGCGAAAGTTGTTATTTTCGTTTAACAGGAATTTAATATCCCTTGCCAGCTTCGGTGTTCCGTGCGTATTATTCATCCGCTGGATGGAGCTCATGGCTTCATCATTCACCAGCTCTCGTTCAAAGTGGTCGCCGTAACCTTTACAAAGATCGCGATAGCTTTCCCCATCTTGGTTAGGGCCAAACTTCCACCGAAGAAAGTTGCAGGGTTCTCGAATCCAAAGGACAGGAGTGCGGACGCAGATTTCTCTCCATACCCTCTCTGCTCTCCCCCTGCCGCCCGGCTCCCCCCTGTAATCCTCCCTCAGCCCGTCCACCCTTCTCCCATAGTCCTAGTCCCCACGCAACCCCGCCCACCCCCCTTACTTCCCATCAGCCATCGCCGATCCCCTCCTCGTCGCACCACACTGCCTACCTCAACCTTATTTTCCCCACCCGTGGTGGCTTGCTGCAGGGAAGTGCTAAGCACGACCGAGCCGGCTTGAAGTGGAAAGGGTAAACTCAGGGGGGTGGTGGTTGCGGCAAGGATTCAAGAGTCCCCCTGTGTAGTAAAAGAAATGGAGGTTGAAGGCTAGCCCGTGTTAAAAATACTGATTTTCCTCTCGAGTCGCCTTCCTCCGTATTAGGAACGTAGTCATACGGACTTAAATTCGCAAGGCAGCTTATTACTTAGATGAAATGGACGAATTTTTCGAGTGAGTCTAATACCGCAGAAATTCGAAACTCGCCGGCATCTCGGGAACGTCACGAAAGCGGTGGAGAACTGGTGTGCCGGGTCGGGAGAGGGGAGGGGGAAATGAATAAATAACCTGCGAAAATGTTGGACCCGTCGAAAATGTCGGAAAACGAGTTGCGCTCTCGCGGTGGTCCTGAGTCCGTGGTCGGGTTCCTGTGCGAAAGCCTCTCTTGAAATCCGTCGGCCTACGTTTCGCCCCGATGTGTTGTCGTTTCGGTGGTGTGTGTTGAAGACTTGTGGCGTGACCTCATTATCGCCTCAGGTGGTTATCACCCCGACTTGGGAAAGCTGTTTTGACCTGGCCAACGCGGAAAAAGGGTTCCCTCGAATATGGTGTAGTTGTAGGATTTTTCCTGTTATGCGTTCCTGTATGTTCCAGTGTACAGGAAAACTGGACAGAAATTTACCTTCCTTTCCCCTCCTTGAGTTCCTTGAATAGACTTCGGCAGAGCCCTCGCGTGCATCACGCTCAAACCTAACCCTCCATCGTGAGTAATACCACAGAGTCAGTAATACTTTCACCAGCTTTTCTTTCCCTCCCGGCCTTCTCCCGTCATCCTCTCTCTCTCTCGTGTTCTCTCCGGCACTTGCCCGAGGCGCCACCCAGGGCACACATGTCTGCTTTAGGATCTTGTTGTGGATTTCCTACTTCAGCATCATCACCGTTTCGTGCGTAGTCGGACCTCTCCCTTACCTTTCTCCTCCTCTCCTCCCCCCCTTTAGAGACGCGTTATTCTGCGTTGTCTAGGCAACCGATTCCAACACAGCTCCCCCCCGTCCATGCCCTCGCGATTGCTTCGCCGTCCGTCGTCTCGTTGTCGTTCCGATATCACCCCAGTTCTCCCCTCTTCGTCCCTCCACCCACCCACTCCGGACCTCCATTTCGCCTCCCTCACTTTTTCTTCTCTTGTATGCACCTCCTTAACCATGTTTCCCCAACCCCCTCGTCACTCCCGTCCCCTCCCCTATGTACTGTGTTTCCTCCCCCGCCCATTCTTCACCCCTCCCGCCCTCTAACACCCCATCCCCCTCCCTTCCCTCCCCCACACTTCCCTCCGTCGTACTTGAGGCGGAGGCAGCTGTAGGAGTGGAAGCCGAAGGGGTTTCCCATTGGCTAGGTTAGGGCTATCTCCTCTTTCTCTCATTCTCCCTCTCCCGTCTCCCTTCCTCCTTCCCCGCCTCGTCGCGCCCCAGCCATACCGCGCGCTTCCACTTCTCGCTCCCCCAACCCACCGCTCCGTATCCCCCTCCTCCCTCAGTTGGATCGGTCCATTGCACGCCGGGAGGGAGGTTAGGAAGTTGCGTGAGGTGCCCTCGCCGAGCGCGCGCTTGGGAAAGGACTGGGGGGCTCTTTTATAATTTGCATACGCGCTTCAATAAGCCTTTGGGAATGAGATGGGAGTCGTGGATCGACAAAAAAAATAAAGAGGCAGAGGTGGTGGTGTTTACGTGGAAGATTATGTTGTATCGGAAAATGGCGACAGTGCTTTGCCTTCACGGTCTCCTCCTCCTCTCCCGCCCCTCGTCGTCTTCCTCATCCCATGCCATATATGTGCGTGTGCATGTATACATTTACGTATGTGTGTGCGCTCTTGGCATCCAGCTCTCTCTCCTTTCTCCATTCCCCTTGACTCTCGTCTGTGTTATTTTTTTTCGTCGGCCGTGAGATGCAGTCTCGTGTCAGTCTTTGCCGTAAACAAATCGCGGCCACGCAATTACGTAACGCTCAAGTCGGATGGTGTTTGGGTCCGGAGTGTATGCTCTCAGGCTCATTGGCTTTTTGACGTGCGGTTGGCCGATGCATCCAGCAATCGCATCCTCCGGCGCGGAGTGTCGCACGCGATTCCGAGAGCCGCCCCGCCAACTTCTCATCGTTTGTGCCGTAGTTTCATATGCATCTGCAAAATACCCCGCAGACCAGCGCAAGGGCATGTGGTGGGGTTGTGCGGGCAGCAGTCGTATACCTATACACAAACATGTGTTCATGGATGAATATGAATAAATGTTGGTACATATACGCAAACACATACAGTATGCAGTAATATTGGGTTTCAATGGAATAATTTCAGTGCATTGTTACATTGAAATACATATTAGCAGATGACTCCGTTAAAAGTCACTGTTGCGCCATATCTCGCAGTTTCTTTGGAATTTGTAATATTGGGTGTTTTTGTAAAAATCTTTAAAATTTGCTCTTGAAGTAAAAACATTCTGGTATTTTGTAGGTTCAAATTTGTTATTATTTTGTATTATGCGAGGTTAGAACGAGTACTTGACTCTCTATGATTGTCTAGCTTTTCTAATCCATTTCTGTGGTCGAATTTACCAGTACTATGTGGGCCCATAATAGTTCTCTGTGTCATCAGCAAACTATGGTGTCCTTTACCTTTCTAAAAGCCCTTAGGCCCGATTTTATTATGTCTCGTTAAATGCCATCGTTAGTTTGCGTGAACGTTCACTTAACTTGGAGATAAACGACAAATCCAGTTTTATAAACAAAAACCTTGCTCCTTTGATAGTGTGAACATTTTAACCGTGGCAACACTGTCTGCCAGTTATTGAGCAGTTTTAACGGTCGGCTTTCAACATAACGGTCATTTAACTGAGTTTAGGCTTTAACCGGAGGTAAAAGTTAACCTTCAGTTTAACAAGACATCACAAAACCTGACTCAAGTTTTTTCTGCTGTCTTCGTGGATCTAGGGTTCCCCGACCTAATTTCTCCAACATGCCCGTCATGCTTACTTTCCTCTCGTAGCAAATTTTAACAAATTTTGCAGATTTTCTGTAAACCTTTTCCAATTACTTAACTTTCTCTCCCATGGATCATAAATACTTGCCGCGTATTCCAAATGTGGCCTAACTAAAGTGAAGTGACCCATCTCTTTTGAATTTGCATTTCATTTTCTTGAATCGTTTCCTCTTTATCTTGTTTACCAAAATCTGCTCACGGAATAAATAACTTGGTTTAAACGAATTATTTCCGGTTTAGTTAACGAATGATAATGTTATCAGAAATGTGGGCGTTATCTTTTGAGAAAACCTTGCTGATTGCTTAGTCACCCATGTTATTTCAGTCAAAGATACCAATTAAAGTCCATGATAGTTCACTCTCAATGATTATCTGTAGTCATTGTGTTTTAGTAGGGGACATCACTCTATGAGGTTGAGGAACTGTACATAATTCACAGTTCAGTAAGCATTTAATGTGGAATGCTTTTTTGTATTTGTGCCAGTCGCAACCTTTTTGTATGCACTCATGCTTCGTACTCCCCTAAATGCCGAGATTCCAATCCTCCTCTAAACTATCGTCTTCTGGATCGCAATAATTTCAGTATCTAACTCATCTAAGTCTACTGATTCCTTTTGAATTCTTCCGGCAATTTTCTCCGTACCATATCATAGCTAACCCCGTCACCCTTTGTCTTCCTCTCCCTCCTAATTCTTTCTTAAGTCTATCTCTATATCCAGATCTCGAAATCCTCTAGAGTGGCTGAGTGACGTTGATCGATCTCCGGCTGCTGCTCACCCGCCGAGAGCTTCTCAAAATCTATGACCCAAACAAAGACGGTCCCGCTGTCCGATGTTCCTAACAGTTGAAGATACCCCCAACAGTTGCTGATCAAAATTATTGAGTGTTTAGCTTGTTTTAATTTCAAATCGGGCAATGCCACCAAGGCATAACTCCTTGCGCGCTCAATATTCCATAGATTTAAAAACATTGAAACGATGTGTAGGGTTATGTTGACAAAAATATTACGAGTCTGTTATGATAACATGATTCCGATTATGGCGATTAAAATGTTTCTCGCGAAATTTCCAGCACTTTAACTCAATGTCGAAAATTGAGGGGGAAAGAAATATTTCAGTATATCTTACTGATTTTGTGCGTATGAATACTCTTTCGATTCAGTGGTGAGAGCTAATTTTTTCCAGTTACAGAGTACCAGGTGGATTTTTAGCACCAAAATATCAATTTATTGAAGTACAAGCCTTCAATTACGTGCTTTTGGAGAATTTTTAATATATTTTAAGTTTTTGTAAACTGAAAAACAGGTAAAAAGAATGATCCCAGTTTCTATCGCTCATCCGTCGATAAATGTTACTCTTTGAATGCTAGAAGACTGTGTGACGCTTCTCATACTTGAATCTATCAATACTGGAAACCCTCTCTAAATTTTTTTGCTGATCAGTCTAGCCTGATCTTGTGGATAGTAATTCCCTCAGTGTCAGGAGCGAAATCATGTGAACTTCGCCTTTCCATATCTTCTATCTTGGTCTCTTCAAGACCTCAAAGGTTCCCAATAAACCTAGGTTTTTCAAGATTCCTGTCACACTTGTGACCGTTTTTTTTACACATTTAGGCGACCTTCTTTAACTGTCTCGAGCGTTTTAAGATACTAATTTTTCCGATGTGTCGCAAATATTTTCCGAATATTCCGAATGTGTTCTAACCATTGTGACGAAGCATCCTATGCGTTTTCTGAAAGCCATTTAGCTAATGGAGCTAAGTTCATACAAGGCAAGCCCGCAATTTTTTCCGACGTGTGCGCCCCGTGAAAGGTTGAAGATAAAAAGAGTGATTTCCAAGTGCTTTCTTTACTCGACTTGCTCTGAGTTACGTTATGCAATCCCTTTTATCGTTTCCACGCCATGCCATTACTGGCTCGACCGCGAAGATTTTACGCTCGGTCACAAATGCACGCAGTCGCTTAATTCTCCGGCGAGGGTTATCTCTCTTTATAATCGTGCTGAAACGTTTAAACGTGAGGGTATTCCCATCTGAGAATCATTCCTGTAGCGTAAAGCGTTTCGTTTTTAATTTGTAAATATTGTGTGTGTGTTTTTTTAGCGTTGTGGAGTGCTGGCCTCTTTCGGAATATTGAGTTGTGGCCACCTGTAATTCGTCACCGCTTTAATTCCCCTATTCCCTCCTGTCTCTCTCCCCCTCCCCCTTCTCCAGCACTGAGGTGCCTCTCCCTACCCTAGGGTGAGGTGGGGGGCCCATTTTCTCATCCACGCCATGCCGTCGGTGTCGGATTCTAAATCGCCGGGAGGACCTCCGCTGGCAATGGGTTTGTAACGAGGATGGATTTATTTCCATATCATACGCCTGAGTCAAACTCAGTGCCGTGGGTTTTCATTCGGTTTTCGTCGTATTAGACCACGTGAGATGCTTTGCGTGCGCTCAGCATTTTATCATGTTCGGAGATTCTTTATATTTTTTTGTTTTCCGCTCTGTTCCGACTTCAAAATGATGATTACAAGACCTATTGATGATGACTAGATCTGGAGTTTTTGTGATAATTATTGTAGGAACTCTTTCTTGTTAACTTTAAAAATAATTTCGTTTGCTGTCGAGAGTTCCTGAAGATCTTCCACCACATCGCATTAAGTAATACTTTTGGCGGATTAAATCACTGTTACACCAAATTTTTTTTAGTGTCTTTAATATTCGCAGCTTGTTTCCGGAAGAAAAATATTTATTTTTTCAGTTTTTCTCCTTTAAATAATGGTGAGGTAGGACTTTTGGTAGTTCATTATAGTAAGATTCGGCATATTAAATTTGTTTTTACCATTTCTTTTAAAGATTTTGTTTGTATTATCATCGCAACATTCAAATGAATGATTACCCTTGACTTTTGACTGCGAAAACATGGTTAAAATGTCAGATTTATTCTTCGGAAGTACTAAATTGCAAGAGTTTCAAAGTGTAAAAATCATTCGCCTAGATTTTTTCAATTTGAAATTGTTGCATTTTCATACACATTAGCGGATGACTCCATTAAAAGTTACTGTCGCATGGCCTCTCCCGCAGTTCTTTGAATTTGTCGAAAATGAGGAATAATGCTTCGTGAAATTGTTTTCACTGGGAATGTGGGAGAGAAAGATTCGCAGTTAAAACGAAAACACCGCAGTGTCGATAGCATTATCACCAGGAAGGGAAACCTTATATTTTTATGAGCAAACCGGTTAATTTAAATGATATAAATACATTCGATCATGCTGTAGTAATACTTGATTCCCGGCTATGAAAATAACTTTTGACAAATATTCTTTGCAACCGAAAAAATGTTTGTTAGATACCAAGGGGCCACTTAATGACGGAAAAAGCAACTGCATATATGGATTCTCGAAGATATGTAAGTGTGTCGTGGCTGATGGAGGGAAATTCGTACTCATGGCTTGTGGAATTTGACCCTGCATTGAGGGACTTACGGACAAGCGAGGATTTGCAATCGGCAAAACAGCATCGGAATCAATAATATATGCCTGCGGAATAAGTCGATGATGAAGTTTTATTAAGATATCTTTGCCACTCGAAGAGTGTGAAGTACAAGTATCTTCGCCCTCGGATAAGTATGTACGCATTCCCATTAGCAAAATAAGTAACTGGTCAGATGCGTGGAAACTTTGGAAACTTTGCGTGATAACTCATGCATCGAAGATTATGAGAATGATCAAATGAATAATGTAAGTATAAGCGTAAGGTTATACTTTGTGGAAATCAACTTGCTTTTACAAGAAGCGACGTATGCTCCCAGAGCTCTCTTAAAGAAGAGAATTAAAAAAGGGCAACGGACCATTATATCCCTCATGTGCCTGGAGAAAGGTATTTGCCAACCTGAAGTTGAATCCTACATATCCTGAAGGAAGTTAGCATTAAACGTAACTGCGAAAATTGATATACGCCCTTTATAAGAACCCGACGGCGGACGATCATGTGTGGTGAGAGAGGAGAGGAGGGAGTTGAAAGGGTAAAGCTCATTATCGCCCTTGGTTTTTTAAAGCATGCACTAAAGAGCGCAATAAGCGAAATCTGGGTAAAGGTCAGTCTGTGATCGTAACAAGGATAAACATGCATTATCTTTTGTGGGCGAGATGTACTTGTAGAGAAGAAATAAGAACGGATAATGGTTCAAACCGTTAGGTATAGAGAAGGGGATGACCATGTGAGGCCTCAGAATAAGTATACGTTAAACAGAGACGATCGTCGGGAGTCAAATTAAGAAATGCAATTTTATAAATAAAAGTACGGAAAGACGAGATGAGTTGATTGAATAATTTTGTTACCTATTCAGAAGCTTTCCCAGCAGTGGAAGGAGAAAAAGGGAAAAGGTTGGAGGAATCACCCCAAAGTAAAATGGCTATCCAACACGAGAAACGGGTAAGTGGTAACGGCGATTTGTGTTATCATGGGCATCATAAAACTTTCTTCTAAAATCAAAATGTAGAATAGACTCTCCAGTAACTGCGAGAGTTGTATGGCAGGAGCAGCAAGGAATACATAGAAAAGTAACGAAGCTGTTAATTGTAATGTTTCAGAATATTAACGAAAATAAAGTGGATATGCCGCCTGATTGCTGAGAAATTCCGCCGAAGGTATGTTGGAATGGAAGCCTCTTAAAAGTAGAAGAGAATTGTATGATTTTATTCCGAGGCGATGTAATTAACCGAAGACCTTATGATGTAAGTTTACCCAGATGTGTAAGATGACTTGGAAACATGAGTGATAAATTTCGAGAAGCAAAAGTTTAAAGGCTAACGGGCAAAAGATCTATGAATAAATGAGGGATTGGTGAGTAATAGAAGAGCTTGGTAGTTTTTGTACGAACTAATCTGGTATTGATAACGTACAATTGAGACCAGAAACCACATAATCACCACAGTGAAGGTCTTTCCGTATAGAGCGTCGATCAACTGTCATCTTTATTGTCTTACGTTTTTATCATTTTAGATATATAGCAATGCATTACTTGGGACAAAATACTTCTAAACCTTCGGTAAAGTGAAGTTAGTGTGATTTTCTGCAACACCGAATTAAAATGCATGAATTGGGTATAGGAATAGTTAACAGTCGATTTTTATGATAGCTGTCCTTAAAGGGCCAATTATATTGCAATTCGAGGAGGGATATTCTGCATGTCCACCCCGGTCACACCAGCTACTATCGGGGTGGATCATTTTCTGAATGCGAGTGCAAAACCGCTTAACAGTGTGTTTAGTTCAGTTTTCTTATTATCCAGCACCGGAGAAAAAGCAAAACGTTTATTTTTGTTTCGGTTGGCCAACAGTCGGCCAAAGAATGTAACGGTACTTAATAGTCTATTTCACCGCAATTTTATATTACTACGGAGTAAATTCCCTCGAGCACGTCGTAAAAACAAAGATATTGAAATTGGCCGACTCATTCCGAACGAGCCCCTTCTGAAACGAAATGGCTTCTGGTGTCCCGGCGTCAGCGTGAGTTATTGTGGTGAAGATCCTACGTTTTCCGCTGTCAATTTCCGGAATGTGTCTTGATATCCGGCGACTACTGCAATTTACTCTGCGCATTTCATGCGGCGATGCAAGTCGAGCTTCCCGGCGTCATAATTTGCGTTGCCCCCCCCCGATTGACTACAGTATTAACACACGTCAGTTTCCGTAGGTTCAGCCTGCCGTTTAGTAGAAGTAATACGGATGTGGGGATTCCCCGTTTCCCAGGGATCGGGATGGTGCGGGGGCTATCGTACTGGCTTCCCACCCAGAGGGTGCGGATTGAAATCCCGGCGGCGTTGAATATTTTTCAGAGTTATCTCGATCACTACTTGAGGTGCTTCGTGGAGGGCACTTTTGAGTGAGTACGCCGTCCGTCGGATGGGACGTTAAACTGCGGACCTCATGGCGCCTTTCGTAAAGAGTAGGCTAATGCCGACGCCGGGTTTCTCTCCACCCTTCATCCTTTCCTATCCATCCCCTATGGCGCAAATGACCTCAGTTGTCGGTCGCCTCCGCTAAAAACTACTACTAATTGATTGAGATTTTAAACTCAGAATTCCAAATAAAGGTTACTCACATATGTAGTTTTGAGGTTGCGACGGCACGGTCGTCATTATCAGATGAGCAATCTGATATATATATATATATATATATATATCAGATGAGAAATCTGATATATATATATATATATATATATATATATATATATATATACTCATATATACAGAAACAGATATAAGGAAAAGGGATAGGAACACATAGACCCACGGATCTCAGGGTAAATTGACTATCCTCGATAGCTCAAGTGGTTAAGAGCATCCGCCCGGCAAGTGGAAAGATCCGGTGTTCGAGTCCCGGTTGAGGAAATATTTTTACTCTTGTGATCCGTTCGATTCCGCCTTCCCCACCTCTATTGTGTTCGTCCTTTATATGTGTATATATCTATATATATATATATATATATATATATACTCATATATACAGAAACAGATATAAGGAAAAGGGATAGGAACACATAGACCCACGGATCTCAGGGTAAATTGACTATCCTCGATAGCTCAAGTGGTTAAGAGCATCCGCCCGGCAAGTGGAAAGATCCGGTGTTCGAGTCCCGGTTGAGGAAATATTTTTACTCTTGTGATCCGTTCGATTCCGCCTTCCCCACCTCTATTGTGTTCGTCCTTTATATGTGTATATATATATATATATATATATATATATAAATATTAATGGGTAATCTACCGGTTAAGGTAGGTTTTTGGATGGACAAATCTCCTAAATAAATATTTTGTGACTCCTACTATATATATATATATATATATATATATATATATATATATATATATATATATATATATACACACACGCATGTACATACATACATACAGGGTGCGGCGACATAACTTCCTTTTTTACAAATCAAAGCCCCTTCAAAAAATGAAGTTATGTTGCCAGGCCCTGTATACTAGGCTGATACATACATATATCGAATGTATGGAACAGTGTATGTTTATACATGTATATACATAGATATATATACATGTTTATATATGTATATATCTATGTACATATATGTGTGTGCGGGTTACATATATGATATCTATGCATGCATGTAAATATATATATATATATATATTAATATATACATGTATATATAATTATATATATATATATATATATATATATATAATTTCGTCGAAGTAACACGGAAGTGTTGAATAACAAACTTGGACAGCAACAAACAATATAAGAACTCACACGTTATTAGTGATCTTTTTATGTGTTCTTCTATTGTTTGATGCTGTCCAAGTTTGTTATACTATATATATGTGAAGGCCACTGAGAGGGCCGAAAGCTCGAACAATTTACCGTGTGAGTGTTCTTTTAAATGTTGCTATTCTATTTGTGTTATATTGTGCCGTCCGATTATTGTGCCGCTCGTGTGAGTTTTTCCGTATAATCTTTATGATATATATATATATATATATATATATATATATATATATATATATATATATATATATATATATATGTATATATGTATGTATGTGTGTGTGTTATGTATATATATATATATATTGTGACGTTGTGCTTGGCGCAGCGTCACTTGCCCAGTTCGAATACGCGCGCCTCTCTCGCGAGCCGTAGAACGGCGGGGCGCTATTTGTGGGCGCCGACAATGTATGTAAGAAAAAAAGAAGAGCGGAGCGCGCCGCGCGCGGAGAGTGCCGGCCAACACGTGGGAAGCAGAGTTCGTTGTGAGATGTCCGAGAGAGAAGGTCGTGTGCTATCATCGTCGAGTCACCGACAGCCTGCGAACACCGGGGGTGCGCGTGCCAGCAACCGACCTCGCCGTGTGGGCCCCCCGCAGGCCCCGACCGGAACATCGGGACCCAGCAGTCGACAGCGAGGCGGCCATCTTCGGCTGCCGCCGAGCGGCCACCCAACATCGTGGCCCAGCAGGCGTCGGCACCGCGCGTCATGTTTGCTTGGGAGCGCCCACACCTTTTCTTGTGATAATAAATAGTTCTTATGAAGTTTACTCGTCGGAGTCCATTTTTATGCGCCTCCTTGCGTCCCTCGTGATTTCAGCTGAAGAGCCGTTGAAGGGTTAGGAAATGGTGATTCGATTTTGGAAAAGCCGAGTTGGACAGCCAAATTCTGCGGACCAAATTCGATCAAGGAAGATGTAAATAGTGGAGTAAAGGATTGTATAGAGAAAGGAAGGGAGATAAACTCAGATGGGCCAGATGAAACATCTGCTCCTGGGTCGAGTTGGACAGCCAACATCCACCACCCATCTGAGGCGTTGGCAAAGATCAAGGATGAAGAAATCTACAGATCGAGGTGGACAGCCAACCTCTATCGATCTGGCCAATGCAATGGAGCTATCAGGAAAAGCTCTCCAGCTGAGCAGTCGAGACGGACGGCCGACCTCCACTGCAAAGCTGATATTTGCTGTCCATCCGTTGATTTCGCCGAGCCGAGCGGGTCAGCCCGTCTCCGCCCACCAAATCAACCGCATATGGGGCAGAAGGCGCATTGGTCGACGGAGTCAGCTCCGCTCTGCCAATCCGTTAGGTCGGGAGAAAGCGAAAGGGTCAAGTCTTTGGTAGGATCGAACAGGCCAGCCTGTCTCCAGCCGCCAAAGCAAGCAGAGAGTGAGAGAATGAGTGAGAGGCCTCAGAGCATCTCGTCGGTGCCACAAAGCCCGCCGAGACATGCGTGGAATGTAGATTCTGCCCAGTCGCTTCACGCGGGCCGGAAATCAGAACAGGAGAGCGATTATGAGAAATTGCCTCAAGTACTGTTCACTCTGGATCGGTTGTGTTCCAACAAAGGGACGGGCAGGAATGAGTCGAGTGAGAGTGTGACATACCCTGTAACCATTGAGGACAAACCTGATAGGCTGTGTCCGGTTCAGGGAGGGGGAGTCGGCGTGGAGTCCACGCCCAGAGTGAGTTTAGCGAGTGTGACGGCAGGGCTAGTAATCAATAAGGAGAAGAGCGAGTTTTGTTGTACCAGGGCTGCATATCTTGGATATCTGTTAGACGCAGAGGGACTTAGACCAGATCCGGAAAAGATAGCTCCAGTCGTGAATTATCCAGCACCATCTAACCTCAAACAACTAAGACGATTTCTTGGTATGATTGGATGGTACGCTCGGTTCATAAAGGACGATTCGGAAATCAAGCTTCCATTGGTCAAGTTATTGCACAAAGGTCAAGAGTGGGAATGGACAGAGGAACAGCAGAAAGCGTTTGAGACATACAAAAGGGCCATTACAGAAGCCCCGGTCTTGGCAAGGCCGGACTTCTCTAAACCCTTCATCGTACAAACTGATGCGAGTAGTGAAGCAATTGGAGGTGTTCTTTCTCAAGTGAATGAGGACGGAGAACATCCAATCGTTTATGTCAGCCGAGTTCTCACATCAGCTGAGAAAAACTATACGACGACAGAGAGAGAGTTATTAGCTATTCTATGGGCCATAAAAAAACTAAGGCCTTATTTAGAGGGCTACAAGTTCCTCGTGATCACAGACCACTCCGCACTTCAATACCTGCGAAATCTCAAGGAACCTACGGGTAGGCTCGCGAGATGGGCGCTGGAGTTGCAGCAGTGGGACTTCGAGGTGGTGCATCGTCGAGGTAAAATCCATGATTTGCCTGATGCACTATCTCGTATGTACGAGCAACTATCTGGCGAAGAGAAGATCGCTGAAATTACGGAAGTAAAGGATGAGGACTACCAACGCAGAGTCGAGGAAGTCAGCAAATATCCGGAGAGGTATAAAAATTGGAAGGTCGAAGCGGGCCACTTGTATCGTTACAAGTACGATGAGCTGCTCGATCCAATCGCTGATTGTGAAGAGGGCTGGAAACTCGTGCTTCCAAAAGAATGTCGAGAGCGGGTCATCAGGGATGCCCATTGTGAACCTTCATCGGGCCACCTCGGAGTGGAAAAGACATTCGATCGAGTCGTACGAGATTACTATTGGAGAGGGGCCTATCACGACATTCACAACTTTGTGAGGCAATGTCAGGACTGTCAACAGTTCAAAACGTCGCAGCAAGCGCCTCAGGGACTATTGGGTAAAAGAACGGTAGAGAGACCATGGAGCGTCGTAGCAGCAGATCTCATGGAGTTTCCGCTTAGCAAAGCCAAGAACAAGTACTTAATAATCTTTCAGGACTTATTTTCAAGATGGGTGGAGCTAAAGGCGGTCAGAGCTGCTACGGGGGCCAACGTGGTTAAAGCACTTGAGGAGCTTGTCCTATTTCGCTGGGGAACGCCGGAGTATCTCTTGACAGATAATGGAAAAGAGTTTGATAACAAATGCGTAAGAGAAGCATTGGCAGAGTATGGAATAACGCATACAACAACGCCTCCATACCATGCTCAGGCAAACCCAGTGGAAAGATCCAATCGAACGCTGAAGACGGCCATCGCGATGTTTGTAGAAAAAGACCATAGAGACTGGGATCAGCATTTACACGAACTAAGGCATGCAGTCAACACCGCGAAGCAGGCCTCGACTAAGATCTCGCCAGCCTACTTGAACTTCGGAAGGCATCCACTGCCAGTGAAGAGTTTGCGGCGCGAGCTTGAGAAGGGGGAAGGCATAGAGAGCAGATTGGATCCACAAGCGTGGAAAAAGAGGGCCGATAGGTTAGGCTTATTACGAGATCTAGTAGCCGAGAACATAGAGAAAGCTCAGGAAAAACAGGCGCGAGCGTATAATAAGGGTAGAAGAAACATCGAATTTAATGTAGGAGACCTAGTAATGCGTAGGACCCACCATCTGTCCAGTGGGATTGATAGGTTTTCAGCCAAGCTAGCCCCTAAATTTGAAGGACCGATCGAGATACTAAAAAAACTGTCTCCAACAGTTTATATCGTAGAAACGCGTTCCAATAAGCAAAACGCGAAAGTAGATATTGGTGACTTGAAACGATATATAGCACCAAGATCCACTCGTCAAAGTGGTGAGTTCTCCGAGCGCCAAGCCCACAGAGCACACTCTCAAAAAAAATTCCTTATGAATTTTGGTATTATGCAATAGGTCAGCATTGTGTGTTTGCCTCATGTTATCTTGTCTGTGTGTCAAAGTGAGCGATTTATTTTTCAATGATGTGAAAATCTCTGTCGGACATTATTGTTGTTATGGCACATAGCCCTTGAATTGTGGTGAATGAAAGTTTGCAAACGAGGTGTGATGTGTTTGAGCTGAGGACGTACTGCCTTTTATAGAGTGAATTATCTGAGCGAGTGATGCTTTTGTTGAAATTTTGTGAGAAATTCCCTTGGAATGTATGAAAGATTCATGCCAAAAGTTTGTTCATACCAAATGTATTACTTGATGTTCATAGAGAATGTGGTTAAAATTAGAAAAAGTTGTGCTGTCCATTTTCTATCCAATAGCTGAAGACAGAATCTCAAAACTGAGTGAACTACTGGTAGAAATCTGTGAAATTGTTGTTATTATATTGTGTTCATAGGTTTCAGTTGCAGGCTCGTTTGTAAGCGGTCCACTCGGACGAGTGTCCGGCTTAGGGAGGGGGTATGTGACGTTGTGCTTGGCGCAGCGTCACTTGCCCAGTTCGAATACGCGCGCCTCTCTCGCGAGCCGTAGAACGGCGGGGCGCTATTTGTGGGCGCCGACAATGTATGTAAGAAAAAAAGAAGAGCGGAGCGCGCCGCGCGCGGAGAGTGCCGGCCAACACGTGGGAAGCAGAGTTCGTTGTGAGATGTCCGAGAGAGAAGGTCGTGTGCTATCATCGTCGAGTCACCGACAGCCTGCGAACACCGGGGGTGCGCGTGCCAGCAACCGACCTCGCCGTGTGGGCCCCCCGCAGGCCCCGACCGGAACATCGGGACCCAGCAGTCGACAGCGAGGCGGCCATCTTCGGCTGCCGCCGAGCGGCCACCCAACATCGTGGCCCAGCAGGCGTCGGCACCGCGCGTCATGTTTGCTTGGGAGCGCCCACACCTTTTCTTGTGATAATAAATAGTTCTTATGAAGTTTACTCGTCGGAGTCCATTTTTATGCGCCTCCTTGCGTCCCTCGTGATTTCAGCTGAAGAGCCGCTGCCCACCCCGGGGCACATCAAAGGTGAGCGAGCCCTCCCCTGGGACGAGGAGTGTGATGGGCCAGGTGACAGCCAGCGGCGTGACTCTGCGGCTAGCCATGCGGCTAGCCTGGCGCCCTCAAAACAAGTAGAGTCGCGGCCTCCCTTGTCTCGCGGTATCGGGGAAAATTTATCTATGAATTAAATACCGCGTCACAATATATATATATATATATATATATATATATATATATATATATATATATATATATATATATATATATATATATGTTTATAACATAAACGCAGTTATCAACCCGAAGTTCGATTTGCTAGGTGATGGTAGAGTTCACAATGTACTAAGCCCGATGGCGTGAAAATTGTTTCCTGGCGTCCGAGCATCGGTTGCTAATACGATAGAAAAACGTCCAAAAAAGTCTAGTGAAGCGTGGAGAATTGTAACTCTTTTTGCACAGCTTCCCTGTATTGTAGTGTTTCCGTGAAACGCATGCCCATCAGTCCCCACAATTGAGAGACATGAATGACCTCTCCCAAGGATGAGGTTTCTTCTTTTTTTAAGGTTCGCGTACGTTGATCGAAGTTGGATTACTCGTATATTATAGCGCCAATATTGCAGTACTTGGTCGTTCCTACCAAAGTATCGTTCTCTGCGTAGAATATAATCTCGTTACAAACTTGCCTATTAGGTGGCCAAAATCCGGAAGGGGGACGAAATGGGATGTTGGGAATTGTGTTATTTTAATCCAGGTGCTCCGATTCCTGAAGCTCCTCACGAGTAATTAATTTTACAGGACGAATTTGAGATGGTGTTCAATTACACAGCCCGGAACGTTTTTTATCTTTCATTAACTATAAGTTCATCCATTCTTCATTTGAATTTAATTTTATTTTCACGTTGTACATGTTTTGCACGTGTAACTCGGAAACCACTTCTCTCTTCCTCTCACTGTCGAGGTTGAGGCTTGTGAAAAACTTTGTCTCGAGCTTATTGGTGAGTGTTAGAATGCATATTCTCCGAATCTAAAAGAAGAGTAACATTTTTTCCTCTCGTTGAATCTTGAATATTGAGCGGGTAATGTAAATCCGTAACGGTTTCCGGACTGCATTCTATAAAACAAAATATTTGACCCGGTTTTATTTACTATTTTTATGCCTAAACAATTTTCTCTGAGTCGCTACGAGGGCGTGGGTCAGGGGGCTTTAGGACATGCATCTTTGATTTTGTAATTGGAGTAAATCTACATTTTTCGTACTTGAAAAATAACCAGCAGATGACGACTTTTCTTTTATTGTTTTTCATTTTAAGTTATTGAAGTTTTTTTTAGTTAGTATTGTGTTAAACGCAGATACCGTAAGGAAAATGTGAATTTCAGTTAGATTTTCTTTATATTCTTGTGTATCGGTTGTCCAAAATGCCGATATAGGGATAGGATATAGAGATTTGACATAATGCCAAAGATTCAAGGTATGAACTCGAGTGCCCTACTTATAAAAGCAACCTTTCTAATATGCTTCTCTCCTTCAAATTTTTAACTTTTATCATAACGAATACTTAGAGAAACATGCTATTATTCTGTAATCGGCCGCCGCGAAACGGAAGGTAGAAAACGGTAACATGATTAATCGAAGGTAAAATAAATTGGCCATATATCGTTTAGTATGCTCTTTGTTTAGCATGGAATGATTAATTGACTATTGATGTCTATCTTAGCAATCGTTCAGTTTTTATTTTTAAGATACTCTGTTATTCGCACGTCGCCTGAAGCAGGGCGGTAGATAATTCATGAAATGCCATCATATATCAAATTGTCTTGGGTAAAACATATTATCATTTTAGCACCAGGCGCGCTTCTGGCCAAATATGCGCAATTATTTTTCAATTGCAGGCACGTATAACAACTTTCAAATATATAAAAACAAGAATAATAGCAGCTGAAATATGCTAACTAGCCGGACGAATTCGTTCATTATTAGTAATAGCTGTAAATTTTAAAATTAGACTCGGGGGTTTTCTTAAGTCTAGTAAGGTATTTTCTCGATCGATTTTTATCCGCGTGAAAATTCTCGTATTTTGAAATAATAGATTTAAAGCTTTAACCTTAGTATAATCGAATAGTGTGTATAGAGAGAATAAAACGTAGGAATAATTACTGAATTACTTGCATTTCTTTTGGGATATGCAGAAAATACGGTCCTAATCATAAAATTTGGCTGTTAGTTGTAATTCCCCATGCTTCACTTTACTTGCAAATAATTGCCATCAACCTGGTGCTTCATAATGTGTTCAGTCTTAGCATGAGTGGACACTATCCGGACTCATGTAATGCTATACTAAAGCCGTAGCACTCTCTACCATTCATTCTGTTTCATCCTTCCTCATTGCAATGTATCTCGTTTATGCATGCATCTCTATTATTCATTGCCAGCCAATTAATGGTCTTGTGACTGGCGATACCAACATTTAGCCCATTCGCTTTTATTAATACATCTACATAATACCACGAAAGCCGCCGCAAGGGCATGTGGCGGGGGGTGTTAGGTCACCACCCATAAAAGAGAACAAAACCACATGCAAAATCAACACACCCATGCAAACCTATACCCACAGTGGCGTATACATTCATGCTTAGACCCTTTCCACTTACACGCATGCAAATACTTATGATATCAACAAACAAACAGTTGCGCCTTTGGGTGTAGTAAAAATTTTCCAATGACGTGCAAGCGAGAATTTGAAAATTAAGAAGGCAAAATTCCACTATTACTATTTAATGGAAGAACGAAAAAAATGGCTTAATATAGGTTACATATGTAAAATAAAGAATTGAAATTGAGTTTACGTGTAATAAATGTATTTTTTTCAATTCATGCTTCTTTTTGGAACGCGAATTTTTTCTTAGTAAATCGTAATCGCCTCAAACGAATCAATTTAGAAGCTCTATTTTGTCCATTTAATTTTATTATAGTGGCCAAATCTCAGGATATATTGTGCGACCTACGTCCAGACCAGAAGGAAGCCTCAGCTTGTTTAAGTCTTGACATTCTATTCTGATACTCTCGCAGAAATGAATGGCGACACCATAATGCGCATAGTTCCAAATCCAAACCACTTCGTTGTCACCCAACATTAATGCGAGGATATTATTCGAGAGTGACAAACAGGTACACCAGAACACAGAACCAACAAGTCCAGACGCTGAGCTTGGACGCTGCACCGGGCACAGATTTCTAGACCGTAACAGTAGGTTGGCCTTGGATTTTTTTCCTCTCTCTCTTGCCGCAGTGCGAATTAACGTTTTATGGGAGAGATTTACGCGGAAATGTAAGAGTAAAGTGCAAGTGTTGCATCGTAACCGCGCGTTTGTATGTGTTCGTGCGTGGAGGACTCAAATGGCGGCCCCAGGAAAGGATGGGAGGAGATGGATGGGGGAAAATTCGGTTTAGGGGGGCGGAGGGGAATCATAGGGGTAGGAGTGAGTGGTAGTTGAAACTGGGAAGGGGCGTGGTGTGGGGTGAAGAGACCTGCGGAAGGGTGTGAGGAGAGAGGGCGCAAAAGATGGGCTTCATGAGGGAGATCGTTCCGACCAGTCAAGTCCGCGTTGAAGAACCCGCTCGGATCCCAATTTGGGGGCCACGGACGACCGGATTTGCTTTGCAAACTCAGCTTCCAGGGGAAGGAGTCAGGAGGTAGGGGGGGGCAGAAGGAGAGAGTTCGTTCGTGCCCATTACACCATCCGCCGGGCCGTGTCTCTCGTGGTGGACGGTGGGATGACCGTTGCACGTTGACCAAAGGCCTGCCTCGCTCGGCACTCTGGGGCGGCGACGTGGATCGCGTCAGAAAGTTGCGGGGCGGGGCCATCGGCGAAAGAACGTGGAGCCCGGAGTTGTGGTAGCTGCCGGGCGTAGTCTCTTTCACTACCATTAAAAAAAAATAATCGGTCCATGGGAAGATTCCAGCCCACCCGGGCAGTCCAGTTGACGGCGTACTGGTGGCGTGGTTGTCGGAGGATTGTCCGTTATGAAGGCGGCCGTCGCCGGAAATTAGCATTCACGATCCAGATTTGTAATCTTACGTTGAGACGATTGCGGCCAGCTTTCATGCTGATGGACTTTTTTCCGGCCGCGGCGAGTTCGGTGATGCTTCACGGAGACGCGTCGTCACGTTGCATTTGGCGTTTTATCTTGACGTGAAGACGCGAATTGTGACGGAGGATCCCGTCGCTAAGAAGAAAAACTATTCACGATTCCCCTCAAGACCGCGTTGACATAATGATTTACAAATGATCACATGAGAGTTCACATAACATCGAGCGGTTTAACAGTAGCTTAATCACTAATTAAGCTACTGTTAGCTAAGTCACTAATTAAGTTTCTGAATACGAAGTTGAGTGATGGTCTCCTATCTACGGATGCGGAGATGTGTTGAGCGTGTATCTGAGCATGTGTTATGTGCATATATTTTTATTCATTTACATTTATAGGTGAAAAATGTGTACATTGAAGTCTTATGAACAAACAATCCCGCCACATGTCCTTATGGGGGCTAGGAGATAGCTGCCATGTTTTCTCCGGGTGGCGAATAAATACAATCGATCTATGGCCCAATTCATTTCGAGAGTCATTCTTCAATCCATTATTGCCAATTGCCCCCCACTTTTCGCCATTCAGAATACGGCATCGCTGGAGTATTGATATTTATTTTGCCAGGATTGCTGGCCGATATCTGAGGTGGTGTTTCTTACCCAGGGGTTGGTGGTTAATTATTTGATGGATAGGATTTCATGATAACCGAATTTGCTTTTATTTTTGGGTGAGACAGACTTGTTCCAGTGTCTCTTCTCCCGCCTAACCCTAGAATCAGAACTGTGTGACATTGGGTCCGAATTTTGTTCTCATGAGTAATTATATAAATGCAAAATTCATAAATTGTAATCCAGGAGTGAGCGAATCATTTCAACGTAAACATTTTTACAGAGAGAGAGAGAGAAATAAACAGAAAGAAAACAAAATTGGAATGAAATTATAATAGGAATTATTTCAGTAAGTTATGATTAGTAATTTCCAGTGTTCTCTTTCCTGTGGTATTAATTAAATTTCCTACAGTTTGAATTGCATTTGCATGCACACGAGGATGCCCTTCCACTGGAATGGTCCCACCGTTTTTGAAGCATTCCAGTTTACTTTTGCGGAGTAGAAAACCTTCTGTAAATTCAGTGCATGCGTCAGGGGTGGGTGGGGCGCGTGTATTTTCCTGCTCTCGTGCCGCTGACGCTCCTTTGTTGACCTTTCACACTTGCTGTCCCCACCTATACGATTTTCTCTCCGCAGAATACATTGTGCTAAAGGAATTTTTGTCGTAAATTTGAGTGGCATGCAAAAAGGGATGAGCTTTTCCCGGATGAAACGTTTTAATTTAACCCATAATATTTCATCTGGACGGTGGCTTCCCGCGGTGAGTAGGAGAGTATTATACTTGCTGCAATTTTTGTATATGTCCTGGAAAATGCTCCTCTTCTGATGAAACCTCGCTTAAAAATAAATCTCTTTTCTGAGCATCCTCAGGGGGGTCTTCTGTATCAATCCTACTGATGCTGCTTCGTTTTGGAGCGCAGCCAAGTTATCTTTTGGATTTAGAATGGAGTTGCTAGTAAAATTGTTATCAGAATGAATAAAGAGATAGCCTCAATGGATATAAAATCATCACGGAGCGAAGAACACTCTTCTAAAATCTCATTGTACCGCTATGATTGTTTCAATTGTCCGACGTCTATCAATTGAAGCTCTTGATTGACATATTTCTAAACTCTTGGTTGGCAAAACATCGTTTTCTTCCATTCCAACGTATGTAAAAAAAAACTCTTTGGGCGTATCGCAGGAGATATGGAATTACTTATCGGTCTTGTGTGAGTGGGAGTTTAAAATATGGTAAGGGCGTTATTTTATACTTCTGGTGTAACCTATTTTGGATGTTGCCCGGAAATTCCCACTCTTGATATGGCATGCCAGAGAGGTTCACGCGTGCGTAAATTGATTACGCGCGATCACTTTAAATCGCTGGTGACGAATTAAAATCTCTCTCAACCGGTTGTCGGAACATAATGATTCTGGGTCACTGAATCTCTTCATCCTGAAATTTTGAGGTTAAAAGTAGTGCGATCTGAATTCAATGATCGGGAGGACATAAAATATTCATGGTCGCTATCATATCCATGACCACTCAAAAGGAGAGTCATATAAAAGAGGAGAGCAAACTACGAGGAAAACCGATGCCTGAAGCTTAATTTTAACTCTATTGAGCTAAGAATAAATGGAGACAGTTTTACTTCGTCTCGGCACATGTATTTAGTTTATTCTTCTCGTCGATTGAGAATTGTCTCTTACTACTTTTTAATTGTTTTGTTTGTCGATTTCGTTTCAGTCTACCAGTTTTAAAAGCAAATAATGTTAGCCTATTCGAAATCATTAGCAAATCCATTTACAGTTTCAAAAATTGCTCTGCACGAAATGTTTACAAAAAGTCATACAGGATAAATAAAAAAAAAGGAAATGATAAGTGAGGAAATACCTAGTAGGTGCATGCCCAGAGAAAGTAGGTTTACGTGTGTAATATGAGCCGTTCCCCAATCTTAATTAAAATGCCATGTTACATTTATAATCTGTTTTTAGTGCACATTACAGATTTAAGGTGTGCTTAAATCTCCAGCATATCGTATGTCTCATGAGTTTATCTTTAGCTTTTTTTTCATTTATGATGCTTCCTTTGTTTACCTTGCGAGAAATTCTTCTTTGTACCCTAACCAACCTGTCAGAATTCAGCAGGGTATTACGTGAAAAACTGTCCCTGCAATCGGCCCTCCTCGTTTGTTGAAGTCTCTGTTTCCGCAAATTATAAATCGATTAACTCTGCAGCGCTAATGTGACTAGTGCTTCATTAATTCTGCATCGCGAGTCCGGAGCACTGTCCGTCGCGGAAGACGAAGCCCTCCCTCTCCCTCATGCCCCTCCCTTATTCTCTCTTCGTTCTCTGTGATTGAAGGGAGAGTGAGAGAGACATCCCCCGTGGCTTATCCGAGGTACAACGTTCCCCTCCGCAGATCGAGAGCGCGTCGAATGGGTCGCGCGCCTTCTCACCCCCGCAACGAGTGGCGTGGTGGTGTTGTTTTTGGGGTGGGTGGAGAGACTCGATGCCCTTGGGGTAGGCAAGCCGACGGAGAAATCGCAGTCCTATTCCCCGTCGTCGTCTTGATCGAAGCTACACGATTCTCGGACGGCTGCGTGGCCTCCTATCGATTGCGCAAACGGGCCGCTCACCCTCCACCCTCCCTCACGCTCCTCCCCGCAAACCCACCCCCTCTCATTTCCCACTCGAGTATGTGTGTATCGTTTTTGCATTCGCGTATTTGCTCCGGTTTATTCTCCACCCCCTTCTCCACTTCCCGCGACGCAAACGCATTCGCGTAAGCGGACCCAATGGTAGGGCGGAGAGGGGAAGAGTCCCAGCCGTCCCCCGCCCATTCCTCCCGCCTTCCCCTCCACCACGGGACCTGGAGAATGCACCAAATATTGCGTTGTATTCGCACTTAATCTCCTTTTCCGTGGGTATGGTCGTGTAAGGGTAAGGGAGGAAGGGATGGCGGCTCCCCTTTCCGCCGCGGGAGGCCCCGCCCCTTTCCCCCGTCCCAGGCCGCGCGTCGTCCGTTCTCGGTCCCCACCTCCTCCCCCGACACGCTTCCCCTCTCTCTTTCACTTCTCCTCCGCTCCTTTCTCTTCCCACTCCCCCCCTCCCCGCAGTCCCCTCTCGACCCCTCACTCTTCATCGATCGCCACCCGTCTGCTACTTTTCCTCATTCTTCCCCTTCCACGACTCCCCCAACATTCTCCCCACTCCCCTCCCAAACTTTCCCCCACACCCCACGCGTCCTCAGCAGCCCCTGTTTCTCTTCGTTTCACGAGACCCTTCCCTCGCGACCCTCTCATCTCTTATTCCCCTTTCCTCGGCAGCGAACCTCCCATATTGCATCTTCTCCCCTACTCTCTCTCTATCTCTCTCGCCCTCTCCCGACTTAACGTTCGTTTCCTTTTTCTGCTGTTTCGCCGGCTTGAATGTAGGACCTTGGCAAAAATATCCCATCTCTCTCTTTCCACTATTTTTTACTCTCCACCGGCGTTGCAATAACAAATAGGGAGGACGTGTCATGTGAGTCTCTCGCCCCGAATTATTTTCCGCAGGTTGTCACCGTAGTGAGTAAGAGTTGATCGCTAGAGTGTGTCACCCCCCGCCGCGTCCATGACGGTTACTCGTTCTCTTCGTTAACGCCTGAATGTGTGCTCGATTATTATTTTTTTCATTACATTTTTTATTGATGCCGCCGTTAGTTGGTGTTTGGCTTACCGGATTTGGATCAAGTCAGTGCAAAATTTATGGTGCGAAAATTGAATTTATGAGTATGTTTGTTATGAGGAGATTTAATGAATTGCCGTCTTAAGTGAAAGGCACGCTTGCCTTGGGTTTTAGAACGGAATTTGGCGGGGCGTTCAATTTATTGGCGATATCGCGAATAACTTCTCGGCGAATTTGTTTTCTCTGATTCCTTCAGGTGACATAGTATTACGATCGGGTGAATTTTTCGTATCGTCAATTCCTAAAAAGCGTGGGCGAAAGAGTGACTGCCATTCCTGTCATATCTCAGTCAGGAGGGCAGGTGTTTCGCCCCCAGGTAGCTTTCGTATATGTGATGCTGTCTGCATTTTCGACTTCGTTTGAACTCCTTCGCGGCAAACCCATAATGCGTGAGGGGTGGGAGGATTAGGAATTGTACGCACCTGAGAGGAATTTCACGCCGTATCGATTGTAGGTCGTGGGGATTGGTAGGCACTCTTGGTTTGATTCGTGCTTGTGTGTACCTCCCGTAACGGAACTGGATCGAGTCCTTCATACGAAATATATTGCATTTAGACTGAGCGTATGCATGTTCACTTTGAGTTCTTAATCAATTGACGTCTTGAGTGAAAGGCAGGCTTGCCTTGGATTTGGGAACTGAATACGGCAGGCGTTCAGTTTGCTCGGGGAATTGTTGAATATGGCTCCATGGTCTGTTTGCTTCATCGGGTCCCGTGGTGTGACATGCAATGAAGCTGTCTGCTGTCTCGATATAATTTGTACTTCTTCGAGACTGCCGTGCATCGAGGGAGGAGAGCAAATTGGAGGAATTCAACGCCTTGTCAATTGTTGGTTGTTCGGTATGTTTGGCCATTCCCTGCCATCGTCGTTGCCCGTTTAGAAGGGGGGGGGTCTAGTGAAGCGTGCCAGTGGTGTGTCAGGTGGTGGTAAGTTCACATGTGTCTCCAACAACATCCTCACCTGGTATAATCTACTATTTTACGGAAGTCCTCCCACACGCTGAAATACTTTCGCGCCTAATTATTTAAGAGAAAATACAAATTACGTAAATATCTAGTCGATTAAAACTTCAGCAGCATTGGCGGCTACCTTTTCGATCCATTTTTTAACACGCGTATATCAATTCAAGAAATAAAATTTAAAAATTATTCCATTTCTTAGGTACCATCAATTAATAGTATTTAATGAAATAGGACTTTGGAAAGCTCTGTCGCCCGTGATCGTTCACTGCTTACGTTTTTGTTGGATCAGGTGTTGCCGATGAAAATAAGCTCCACTGTGATGTTCTGAAGTGCGACCCCTTGGATAAAAGGTAGCTTCTGTATCGAAGGTGTGCAGCACCGTGTAGATGGGGTGACCCAATTGTATGTCCATTGGTTCCGTTCAAGATTCTCTCACTCGCTGAAATTTTTCTCTGCGATTAATTGGAATGAACTTATAATCGTACGCAGTCCGGTACGCCTTCTTCCGGAGATATGGAAGAAGAAGTTACAGCTGCGGCGGCCATTGTGTGCGCAATGCGGTGTAGCAGGTCTCTCCAATTGGAAGAGTGTGGAAATTCTTGGGGAAGGATTTTTTCTGAGATGATTTCAGTGCTTTCGGTATTTTGGTAAACCTCCTGGACACAGTAGGGTTTCAAGTCAGTCGCTCTGGGGGAGGGCCCTTTCTCCGGCTTGTCTTTGGTGGGCATCGCCAGATAGCATATAATGGAGCGGAGCGCTATCAACCAGTTTTTCGAGTTATCGGAAGTGAGGAAAAGGACTGCAAAAAATTATGCCAAGTCCCCTCGCTAGGATGCTGCACCGCTTGTTATTTTCACCGTTCCCGGAGAGTTTCGATCGTTGCGATTTTACTGTCGAGCGGTCCGTACCGTGGAAGGGGATTTTAAAGCGCGTCGTCGGCTCATCCTCGTGATCTTCCGAGTGCTCCGTAGGATTAAGTCCACCGTGGACTCGAGTGATGGTTGGCCACCTGGCCGTCCCTCACTCGATTTTAACGAACGCGGTCAAGGGTCAGGACGAGCACGAGGTTAATACCTGTGCGGGCAGGTGTGTTTGCCCGTAAAAGTGCAATCGAGGGGTCTGTCTGAGTTGGTGTCGGATAAGGAGACAAGGCGCGTGAGAGTAGCTGGAAGGCCCCACCTTACATTTTTTTTGCGCTATGATGAAGCTCTGTGTGGACACGTCGGATTGGTAATATTAGTTTCCCCAATCTGGGACCAGTCCTCTGCCGAATGCGTCGCAACAAGGTTGAGCATGATGCATGCGTTGCGTTGCAAGTTTTTTTTTCGTGGCTGTTAAAGAGTGCTCAAGGATCTCAGAAACAGGTTAGGGTGCTCATTAATTTGGACGAGATATATCGCGATTGTTGGAGCATGCAAGAGATTTGGGTGCATATTCATGATTAAAAATCTAATTAGCCTGGCGAAATCACACTTCTGTGGTTTTGATTTATGCGGTGTCACTATGCAAAAGTAATAATAGCAATGAAATTAGTCACAGCTACGTATTCAGTTACTCAGGGCTCCTCTATGCATCATTTTCGTATTGAGAATAGTGGTCCATGTCCCACATCTGGAACTCTTGAGTTGGAGGTGACGTTTATTAAAAATTCAATGAATTATTTTCACATTAGGTATATAAACTATGAAGCTCTTAAATGTCAGTGCAAGGTACGTCTGAAGTGATAAATGCACCATTTAAAAGGTCAAATAAACGAAAAAAATGAAGGTCTCTGAGAATTAAGGATACCTCAGTAATGTATTCAGTTAAGATTAAATTAGCGATACTGTTTTTTGTCTTTGTCTTTGTTGCATCTGAAGTCCTGTGTTAATATACTCTCGAATATACTCTTATTAAGCGAAGGTTATTTTAACGGTTAGTTCATACTGCCACAGATATTTTCAATTCAGGGCAAACTCTTAAACGCATACAAGTTTTGTTTTCGTTTTTGGCTGCTTCTCATGTCTTATAATTTATTGTTGACTGATGTCTATTATTTGACATAACTCTTCCCAAGGATTTCTACGTTGCAAGCGGCGATTCTCGTTCCTACCAAACAGATATATCTCTTTCATTTTCACATTAAATGTTAATATGTGCAGGGGTATAACTGCTGTTAGTTGATATTTACGTCGTATGGTATGTTTCAATGAAGTCTATATCATGGCATTTTCTATATCTGATTATGTGTTTTTCATTGTCAGGATCCGAGATTACTCTAATGCTATTCGAAATCATTTGAATATGATTCGCAAGTCGAGCATCGAGGACTACCTAAGATATACACTGAATAAAATTCTTATCATCACGAAAAAATTTGCCTGTGATGTATTCCATGTAACTACGAGGGTCATCCGGAAAGTAGTACCCGTTCGTGAATTAAAGACAAAAGTAAATATTAACAAACATAAAAAATTTTATTTGAAAGAGGATACTTTAAACTACTTCTCAACATAATCTCCAAGCAAATTAAGGCATTTGTCATAACGTGTGACAAGTTTCTGTATTCCTGCTGCATAGTCCTTCGCCGCCAGCTCATTGAGATACGCGAGGGACCCATCTTGCACAAATTTTTGCATAATGCAGATGGTGTTTAACAATTTCATGAACAATTGTTCGAGAAACATTGGGAAAATGCTCACAGATGTCATCAATTGTGACGCGCCGATCGTTCCTCACGAATTCGTCAACTGAGCTCACCAGTTGGTCTGTAATGACAGACGGTCTCTCCGAACGCTCATCGTCGTGTGTGTTCCCCCTCCCCATGTTGAAGTTGCGACACCACCGCCGAACAGACGACTCGTCCATTACATTGTCTCCATACACCTCCTTTAATTGGCGATGAATATCACATGGGCGAACGTTTCTTGCATTGAGGAATTTAATCACTGCCCTCACTTCACAACTGGCGGCGTTCTCAATTTTTTTAAACATTGTAAACAATCACAGAAACAACACAGGCAATGCTAGCGTCACGCAACTTGGCTCAGAGAAGGCAGACAAGCCACTGAAGCTATCTGACCTCGTCCAGCGGCTACTCGCGTCGTCAGCACTTCATGCGGCACGAACGGGTACTACTTTCCGGATGACCCTCGTATATAAGTATCCCGCTTCGTTTGATTTCGTATTCTTCACCAAAGTTAAAAATGCATCCATCATTTTAATTTTTCTCTAAATGGATCCCTTAAGTGATTTGATTTCAAAGGAGTTGATATCCTGACCTGTGGGGTTTGCGTGTAGTAGGTTTTCTTGGAACAAATTCTCGAACGATGCAGTGGTTTTTACTTTTCGTGTCGTGACACCTCATTCGTAAAGCATTTAGTGGCGGTGATGATGAATAAAAGCCTGCGGTGATGGACATGGACAAATTCACCTCCGAAGTGTTCGGTGAATTTACTTGGCCAATCAATAGATTTGGATGAGCACCCTTGGCCTGTGGGTCGATTTTGACTTGCTGTTCCGAGCGAGCGAGTGTTGATACCGTCCTGCCCGCTGCGTCTGTAGCCGGAGGACTCGATGTGTCTCCAGGGAGACAAAACGACAAAGCACCCTGGGTGTCGTCCTCTTTTCGCGTCGGTCACACACCGTCCGAAAACACCGCGTTCCATGCGACCACCAATTCCGAAGCCCTTTTTTTTATCTCCTACGGAATGCGTGAATATTTCATGAATACAATAGGTTTAAAAAAACAATAGCAGGCGCCTTTGCGTTACCATCTACCTCTGAGATGGAATTGTCTACGTGAAAAAATCTGCATCTACACAATACCCCACAAGGTCGTATGGGGTTGTTAGGACACTTATTCATTATTTTATTCCGCAATCATGCCGTGAGACTCCCATATTATAATTACATTTAGTAGTCACGGAGTGTCTCAAGCATATTTGGCTCTGTTTAAGGTTATTTTTCTGGTCAAATTCAATCGGAAAACGTAGTGTACTTTTGCATTTTTTTATTTTAGTCAATAATAACATCTTATGTGACCTGCCATGATACAGGTAACACCTATATGCTTAAGTTTGACTTTTGGTGCTGCTTTAAGTCGTGTGACTGTGTATTCAAATCTATCGACTGCCTGCATAGTTAGGGCGTGCGAAAGTTTTCAGTGCAAAAGTGGGACATCTCCAGTGTTGAAGAAATATCCGGAACGCCCGACGTATAATCGAGAGGTTTCCCGGATCAGAATGTAAAGCAAGTCACGTGCGCTCTTTAATGTCTTCTTCATTTTCACCGACGATGCGTTTTACAAGAGCTCTCTTTTCTTAATCAATTCACATGCAAATTTTTACTAGCGTACAGTGGAAAGACGGAACTTAAGTTAAAATAAAATAAGTGTTAATTGCTGTTGCAAATAAAAGATCTTCGACTTCACATATTAAAGTAATGCAGGGACCCGAAGTTAATCAATGAAATTGCAAAATGGCGGCGGAGAAGTCAAAACCGAAACAATTGGTCGTAGCGAGTATGCCTTTCGGAACGTTGGACAAATAATTAACTTCTGAGACAAGTATGTGAAACCTGGAATCATGAACGCCCTAGGGGTTAGGGTACACAGATTTCGTCATGAAGTCCTTTCGATTGCTCTTAAACTTAATTCGTACGCGTTTACTCGGAAACATAGTTAATCCAAATGGCCTTTGGGCTTAATCTACCCGTGGTGGATACTCTTTCCGCGGCGTTGTTGTGGACATTTTTAGCTCTGATTCGAATACTAGTCGCTATGAGCAACGCATCAGGACTCGTAACGAGAATCCAATTGTTTATATATGTTCTGAAAAATAGAATGTTTTAAGATTTGTGAGTTTAGTATTGTTTCAGCGAATTTATTTCCAACCCGAAAGCTTCTTCCAAATTTGATTAGTGCCCTTATATTCTGCTCCCCACTCATTAGTTAGTCTTTGGAGCCGGAAATATCTCCGTTTTTCTGGAAATAGTCGTTTAATCCGCATTCAAGTTCCAGCGATCAGCTTGAAGTACCATCTGAAAAGAACTCCCAAAAGTTTGTCAACTGATTGCCGTATAGCAGTGTACGTCCATGTTTGCTCTGCGTGTAAATAATGGCCTTCTTCGGTCGCTTATCTGTTTTGTCAATCGCCCCGGACTGGCCCAAGTAAGCCCATAGCTTTCGCTCAACATACACAGGCTCCCCATAGAAATCGAAAGTTTGAAGGCCGTTCGATGACGCTCTGAAAATTTATTATAATCGAACTCCGGGAAGTGATCGATATTTTGACCAAAGGTGCAAAATGTGGGCAAATGAACGGACGTCTTGTGTTTTTCATCGTTCTAAGAAATATCCGCGGCACGTGGGATTGGGAAAGACTTAATTTGAAGGTTCAACAAAATTATAATATTTACGGACCCAAAAATATCGTCAGCGATTGTGTGTTCATATCGGGATTATCGGAAGCGTGCAAAATGGCGTCCGACTCGTTCTCTCGCTAAATCTACCTGGCGTGTCGCTCCTCCCTCTCCCCGCCCCTCCCCCCTCTCCTTTCCCCAGTGGTCTGTCACCACGGGGCGGTGAATTGTTCGCTAATGCGTAACGCAAATTTTCGGAGGTCGTGACGAATTTGTGTCGACCTCGCGCCGAGAGTAGCTGTGGAATTGATTTATATGTTATCCGGCGAGAGATGGATCTAGTGCATGATGTCTTGTCGTGGGCTTAGTTAATCCGGTGAAGATTAACGTCCAAATTGCAATGTAAAGCTTGCGGGCCACTATTTGGCGCGTAGTGGTGGGTGCGAGTAGCATTGGCTTGTTTCATGCGTTATTAACGAGCGATGGAAAGTAATGTATCACCCTTTCATACGTATTTCGTATGCAGATATGTGTAAATTCGGTTTTTAGCATTGAAAGGTCCTTTTTTATTTTTAAACGTGCTCTTAAACTTAATTGGTACTAGTTCTAAGGCGCCAATTTTTGAAACATGCGATTTAGACTAATTTTCTCGCAAATTAATCGGTATCATTTGAAGAAATGCGGGCAGGTGCAGTTTTGTTAACATTGTTACAACTCGATTGTATTAGTTTTTCCACATGATATCAGTTTTCTTGAAAACGACATGTCTTTCTATATCATTATTCCATATTTCTTCTGCTGACAGTTCCCCGCTGTCATAAGATGTTGCACGCAATTTTGATTTTTTAATGTCAGTTTCTATGAAATCTGACCCAAGAACTCCCTGTATTATCATTGTCATTTGAAAGAGTGCACTTAAGACTAAAAATACAATACAAATTGTGACAGTGACTTCTACTTGACAACAGTTCGATACATTTGAATGTTTTTAAATTGGCATTTATTTAACTATTTTTGTGTTTGTAGTCCGTTAGGCTATCCGCAGTTTACTTTCTGAGTTGCAGGGTCGAGGAAAATTTCTTAATAATTTCAAAATAGTCAACCATTTCAATGGAGCGTTCAATCTTCTGTGATAAAATTATATTTCAATCTTGTAACAATTTTAGATAATTCTGTTGAACGTACGTGGGCTCATGAATTAAAATATTCCCGATCGCATGAGTACAAGTATTTCAATTAGAATCTGGCAATGCCTAAATAGCAATCTCTCCTGACCTTGCAATCTTTTATCAGCTTGATTAAGTCACATTTCTAATTAGCCTTGTCCTAAAATTTACGCATATGTAGCTCCCACGTACAAAGCTACGATTGGCGTCAATGCATAACCTAATCGACCGCTTAAAAAGTCACGACGTTATTGCTAAATATGTGAACCTACGTCTTCCGTACAAAAACTATCAAATTTAGTTTTGAGTCGAAGAAATCATCGTTGTTCTTATAAAAGATGTGGAATTGATGGATATTTCATTGCAATTAAATTCATTGCAATCAAATGTAATTAATATTCTTTGCGCCTTTTCAAGATATTGAGCAATCACTTTCGATCCGCCACCCACTCACTATCTGTGCTATTTAATTATTTATGAATCACTCGCGAACAACCGAACTTGTTTTGCTGCTTGTTTTTATTGCTTAGGGTCTCATTTATTTTTCCTTATCGGACGTATGTAGTCACATTAGCGCTTTCATTACCAATAATGGCGTGTGTTACTTTCTGTTCTCATTCAGAGAGAAATCTTTATCTCACCTCATTTCTTCTATAAAAATGCCCGCGGGTGGCAATATATAAATGAGCTTGATGCGGGATACTCTGACAAAACCATTCCAAAATACAAGAAAATTACCACGACTTGCGTATTGAAAGGGTACCTGCCTGACTTTAGTAGGTCATGTGTAAAAATCTCAAGTTGTCTCTCACGACTGGACCTTTCTTAATTTACGCTGGTCATTAATAATGAAATTTATGCCCTCTACTATTCCCAGAATAGAACTGACGCCATTATTTTTCAATATTCTAAAAGATTGCGACGTCAAAGAAATGCGCTGTAGCTATTCTTATTCTATGAAAATTCATTGTTTGAAGAGAACGTGTCATTTGCTATTTTGCTATCCTGAGGAACTCTGCCTTCTAGTTTTTTTTTATAAAATCCTATTTCAGGCTTAAATATTTCAATTCAAAAAATATTTCCCCGTCCATCTCAATGTCTATTTTTACGATACATTAAGTTATAGGTTGTCAAAAGCGTATTGGCCGTCTATATCTTCGTAAACGTAGACTTTCATTTGGCTTAAGTGGCATCAAGTGTTTACGCTGCAGAGAACAACGCTCTGGCTCACCCTCACATTTTTTTCTACTAATATTTTTATCTTGGCGATCATTCTATTAATCTCCCTCACGAAGAAGTCAGTGTCCTTGTGAATGGTTGGCCCAGTTATTGCACTACACGAATGGACAGATCGCCCATGCTTGCCATTAAGCCAGGGTTTCGCCGTCCTATATCTCCTCAATATTTGACATGGACGAGGTAAAATTGTCATTGCTACATGTTGTAAAAATGTTGATATTTGCAATACATAATTGCCGAGGAAAATTATTTGTTCGTTATCCTAAGGCGTATGTTAAACGCCGTTTATCTGTTGACGTATTCAGCTAAGACCCTTCGCAATGTCATTTAGTGCAATCCCGATCAATCTTGGTTACCATAGTCATTCTAATCTGGCCGCCATTGATCCTGTTATGGTGAAACAAAGCCCAAGTCCCTTGTGGAACTTAAATTCTCTTCTTTTCCAAGTTTTGCATGATTTAAGGTCCCGACGTGAGCAACCGAATCCATGGGGGGGGGGGGGGGGTTCATATCCCTGATGACTGCATTCCACGTTGCCGTCACTTAGAATGCCATACTTCTTGGTATACACCGAGGAGACCAGGGCGACCTTTCCCGCGGACCTCGTCCACTTCCTCGCGACGGATCCTGACACGCTCCAGGGTCCGTCGACGGTCTAAAGTTTTTTTTCTGAGCTGTCAAGAGAAACTACCAAAAAATTCTGGGCATGACGATACTCTAGAGCTCATCATCACGGCTTCTCAATCCAAAAATTGAAGTGTAGAAGGTCTCCGAACTGTCCTCTTCCCTGCCAAACTCTTCATTTCCCCTTAGATCCTCGACTGCCATCTTCCCCTGATCCTTGCCATTACCTGCTTCTCATCCTTCTCCTGCATTCTTCCCTTCTACTTCATCTGCAATTCTTCCCTTCTATGTTTCCTTCCACTTTGGTCTTCAGTAAACTATTTTGCCCCAGACATCATTCATAGGCTTCTCTTCAACCAATCTCAGAAGTATTTTCTCATGTGATATTGTATCCATTTAATTTTCAACATTCTTGGGCTGTTCCACATATCTATTACCTCAAATCTTATTTTCTCTGCCTCTCCCATCGTCTAAATCTCGCATCCTTAGGAAGTAATGGAAAAAACTCTGGGGCGGTTTGAGGATCTCCTGACTTCCTTCCCTCGCCCCTCCTCCTCGTTTCTAAGAGTCTGCCGCCTTGTTACCTAATATTTTTTTATCCGCGTGCAAAACCTTGGTGTTCGGAGTGAATGCCGTGTCGGAGAACGCATTTCTTTTTTTTACGTCGTCTCTCAAAGGGAAAATATCCGACGAGAATCGAGGAATCTGTAGATCTTCATTCCATAAAATTTCGCACCACTTATTTCGGAGAGAAAGGCACTTTTGTGTCAAATGTCGAGTGGCGTTCGACTCAAGTAGCAAATACTTTTTAGGCACATGGCTGAGATTGTATGTGAGATACCTTCGGAGGACTTACATGCATTCCCCTGGATTGATGATTAACCATCGAGTTCCATTCCACACCCCTTTAACCCGTTTTAAAAGAGATCATGGCACTTCCATCATCTTGACACCATTATAATGTAGTATGTACATGTATGTATTGTAATCAAGTATAATCTTCATGTCACCATAGCGTGTATTACTGTCTTATTTGCGCCGATTGCAATGTTACTGGTAGAAATAAATAAATACGTTTACTCTTTTGTTTTTCTCGATTAATTGGATTACATACTCCGCATCACATATCGAAAATTCATAGACTGTTACCGTAACTAGGAAGTGGCGTCACCATGGATTTTTCCGTCGTGTAAAATTTCCTGGATTTCTCCCTTTCATTTTCTCCAACACGCGCTCGGCGTTCGAAATCTAAGAAAATTTTGGCATCGAAGTTCCTCTCGAGCTCTCTCTTATTGGAGGACATCCAAGATGTTGTCATAAAAATCCTTGACTTCACTCTCAGTTTACGAAGAACAGACTAGATGGAATGTGCTCTTCGTCTTGCATCTGTTTCGCGTGATAAGTTCCTTTGTTCACTCTGAGTAAGAATAATTAAAGGTGTCAGGTCGATACTTTTAGTCTCCCCCCCCCCCACCCTCCCCGGTAATTCCCTTGAAAAACACAAAGGGGTGCAGCTGCCTCCTTCCGTTCCGAGGCGGAACCGTTTTATTTTCGCGCTTCCACCATATTTACCCATAACGCGATTTTTGACCACAGAACATTTAGCTATCCCACGTCTTGCCATCCAGTACCGGTCACTCGTGGTAGCGGGATAGCAATCGCTTTCCGTACGGCTCCGCTTCGCGAAATACTGGATTCCGTGACGCGTCACGGCCACGTTAGTCCCACGGTTAAACTTGCCCACCAATCGGATTATCGCGGGTTCGTGTCCCGTGGGGATCATTTTGATGTTCATGCGGTCCCTGGTGTCGTGGGATTCCTAACCCGAAGGCATAGTTTCGAATCACTGGGATGACTGAATTTTTAGTGTGGTATCCCGATCCCTATTTGGAGTGCAATGTGAAAAGGACTTCAAGTCGGTTAATCCGACCTTTGGAATGGGCATTAAAATATGGACCCTTTACTCAAGAGAAGGTCAATGCCCACACCGGATTTCTTTCCTCCAGTTCCCCACCCCCTACCAAAATACCTTTGGTCCCCAACGGCGCAAACAACATTAGATGCCGTTTGTCTTCCGCAGTGATTACTACTAATACGGCTGAAATCCCGTATCTGTCAGATAGGTTGTGTGTGTAAAGGCCGTGCTAGGGAATCTTAAAAACGAAGGGTGACATTTATGGATAGCAGGGACACACCAGTAATGTTCGCAGAGCGAAATTAAAGTAATTTAGGATGAAATGAGAAGAGCTCTCGTCATCCATCGCGTTAATGGCGACAATGCGCGCAGGTCATGATTCGTCCCGTACGGCGTTCATTCACTCCCAACGCCCCGATAGCCTCACCCTCTTCCTCTTTGTTCCGGCAGATTCTGCGAGACGCGATCCCAGCAACGTCCGTCCTCCGAGCGAAACAATGCAGTGAGGTAAGCAGAAGAGCACACGGCTCCGTTCTCCCCTCCGCGTACATCGGGAGACGTATTTATGCGTCCACCCTTTCGTCTTTCCATCCCCCCCCTTACTCCCCCGACGCTGATGCAGCAAGACGCCCGTCCAGTAAGGTGGCGCACCATTATGCGCGAGTCGCGGGATCGGGGGTGGGGAGGTTATGGCGGAAGAGGACAACTAGGAAGCTCGGAGGAAAATAAAAAGTTGTTCCCGGAGCAGATAAGCGGGTATCAGTAGACAGCTCCATTTGTCGGGGTAGGGGACCGTTATCAGCCGAGTCGTTTTTATCTCCCCAAGTCGGACCACTCAGCGTCTGTAATTCAGTCCTTGGGTCGAGGAGTTAGGGTGGGGTTGGGGGGGGGGAATGTTGGACACATTCTGTCGAGTCTGAGGGTATGGTCTGGTCGCGTAACCTAGGTCGTCCCGAAAAATATCTTCCTTCCCCACCCCATCTCAGTGTAATTCTTATCTCTGCGTTTTTTTTCTTTTTCGTTTTATCATCCGTCTGAGGAAGTGGAGTGCGGAGATGATTTTTTTTCCGTCGCGGTCTCGCGTCCTCGGCTGCGTTCCGCGGTGCGTTACCTTTTGCGGCAATGCAAGTGTGCTTCGAGGGTTTCATTCGATGCTGATGCATTAATGCGACGTAGGTCCGTTGCCAAATGAATGTGATGTTGCGATGACTTTTCGGTTACACAATATTCGCATTGCAATGACTCTAAGTCAATCGCACTAATCTCTCCTATGGGAGGTTTGATAAGTCTGGGTAAAGTTCCCCTTGTACTAATCCCTACGGCGTCTGAATGTCACACATCAGGGTGTGGCGGCCGCACTCCTTTCCCCGTGCCGCCTGTTGTTTCCCAGAAAGATCTGGTACCCAAAATAATCGCTCAGCTTGGGTGAAGCGGAGGGTGCGTTGAAGCGTCACTGGAAATCAAATCTGGTTCTTCCGGTCAGTAGTAAAGCGCTCTACCCACTGGTCTACCACAGTCCATGCAATCGCTATTTATCTAAAACATCGAGGTAATGAAGACGCAGCGGCCAAGGTAGTCCAGCGGGTAGGGCGTTGACCAAAGGGGTCTCACTCAATTCCAGGTGACGCAGCACCCCCGTCTTCATTCAAGCTATGTTCTTTTTCGGGTCCCAGATATTTCTGGAAAACCTCAGGCGACAAATTGAATGGAACTGGCCTCCAAACCCCGACGAGTGAATTTCACGCGTCTTGGAGCTTGATATCATTAGATTAACCTGCCTCCCTTCGGTTTTTTTTCGGATTATTTGGTTGAAGGCTTGGATTGGGTACATCTCAAATGTTCGGCATTATCGTTAAAGTAATTATCAGCTGCGCGGATACGAAGGAGGATGGGATTCTCGCAAATTAGTGGCTATACATAGTTCTTGACCGTCAATATCACGGTCGTGAGGCAAACTTGCCACGTGCCAGGTGGGACATCGTCGAATCCTGCCTACGAGATGTTTGCCAAGGTCCTGCGTCTTTGCTGCAGGACATACGTCCTCAGCCCCTCCGTGGCGATTCACGAAAGGGTCAGATTTTCCATTTCCATCGCCGCCGCAGGACGTTAAAAGACGGGCTAGCAAAAAAAATATCGACGCGGAATTAAATTGATTCTAGATCCCTTGCGTGATATTTCAGTACCTTGGACGCTAGAGATGAGCGTCACGTCACAGCTATTTTTTACCCGCAGTCAAGTTACGGAAGGAAAGTTGCGTGAGATTCGATTGTAGTTTGAATGTTCGATATATTGACCCGAGTGCGACTTGCAATATTGTCTTGCTTCGGGATGTCTGCAGTCAATTGTTTGTTCAGTCCGTGATTTAGTATGAAACTTTGGGTGGTATGGATTGAAAAACACGAAAAAGGGGGTAAAGAAATTCTGTGATGTTTCAATTGTACGATTTACTACCGTTGGTCATGGTTTTAAAATTTGGAATTGATTATTAAAATGGCAAATTTATATCATTTATTTCTTAAAGGTATACGTACGAGTAGACACTTTTTTCCCTCAACGGGTCGCATCGAAATCAAACTTAAATGTATAAAATTTTGCTTGGTATTATATCCCTTCCGTGAACCCTGATTCTTATATATGCGGGAAGGAATCTTAGGGACAGGGAACCTGGAGATGGGAGGAATCCTTCCGCCGAGTCCCGACGGCCTCGTGGGAGGGCTTGCATTACCTTCTATTGCCGAAAAAATAACAGCCGCGCGCGGGAGCGAAGGACGATTTTCCTCCCGGGGGGGGGGGGAGAGAGAGGGCGTCATTGGGAGAGGGGTGGATCGAGAGATGGAGGTGGTAGTGGAGGGAGGAGAGATCAAGGTGGGGAGGGGTGGGTGGGAGGGACTATATCAGGAGTCCCGTGGAACTTAAAAATAATCGAAATCTTTTTCGAGAAGGGGGGACAGCTCGTGGCTTGGTTTTGCGAGAGACCCGGTCGTAGAGGGGAACGCTGCCGGAGTTTCCCCCCGGAGAAAGGTCGGCAACCCGCCTCTCTCTCTGCCGCCACGTGCGGCCATGAAAAGTGCCTACGTCTTTTGGGGGTCCTCCCCAACCCCCTAGTGATATTTTTAAAATCCAAATCTCTGTGTCACGCAAAAAAGACGAAATCTTTCGTGAAAAATAGTACCCGGCGGCACCGTTGATCACATCGCATTATACTACTCCCCACCACCACCTCTCTTTCTCTACCTTTCCTCTCCCTCCACTTCCGACCCCACCATCCCCTCACCCATTCTCCCACTCCCAGGAAGTATCTCATTTTGGTTTTACGGTCGCATTTTCGGACGTAAATGTTTATAAAAACGTCTCCTCCCCTCACCAGAATTCCCACGGCTTCGTCCGTGATATTGGTTCTATTTGTGCGTGTTCCCATCCCGGTCCGTAACAAATTCGGGGACCTTGTCGCAACCATTTTGACGACTTCCGATTGATGTAACAATATGTCACGGTGCATGCGTCATAGATTCAACTTTGCCCCGGCGGATTGATAGGGAGAAATCCGAAGAAGGGCGGCCTCGACTCCATATTTGTTCAACCCCCCATCTTCAAGCGAACAACCGGACTTCCTATCCAGTTGGAGCTTAGTTTTGTTTCCTTCCTTCCATGAGCTCCAATTGCGTGCAGTGTGTATGAGAACATTTAGGGCCGACTGCTTTTTTTTACCTTTTTTTCTCAATCGCGTGCGAATAATAATTCTTCGTCTGCTTAATTCTTCGCCCCTGTCGCTGTCTTGTTCGGTCTCATTCCTTTGTTAGAATTGTTATAAGTTAGTTATTTTATTATTTCATAACTTTTCGATGTTAACGAGATAAGTTGTGGAGTTTCTGGAAAAAAATGTGGGATTCTATAATTTAGTCCTATGAAATTCCTCTTCACGTCAACTTTTTTTTGCTGCCATTTCGCTATATGGATAATACTTAATTAAAAAGCTGCTAGGGCGCAAAATTGGACATCCTCCGGGAAGTTCCGAGAAGGGAGTGAATCGCGACACGGTGGAAACTTGATATTGGCCAGCTTGGCGGAACTTAAATTTTATATTTTCATTAGGTTGTATCGTTTTGCAGCATGTCACTGATATTTTAATTTGGACATCTTTTGAAACCGCGTCAGTGAAAACGCATTGAGACGACCGAACGGAATAAAACTAATACGCATTGCGTGAATGAAAACTTCGGCTGTTACCTGCAATTCTTTTTTATATCAAGGAATTCCATGAGAAGAATGGATTCCCGAGGAGAAGTTAGCCTTTTTTTTTCAAAAATTAGTTGGTTCATCCTGATTAAATAGAAATTTTAGAGTGTACATTGGATTATGCTAGTAATTAATTGGAGTAATTTTTTAGTAAGTAGCTAGGTTCAAGGCACTTTTCAGTCATGGGTTTGCGTGCAGTTCCTTCATTTGTATTTGGCTCAGGACTTCCTTCCTTTCTTTTGCAATACCCACTCGTTCCCCCATTATGGGAAAAAAGGGAATTATGGAACAAGCCGTAGTTAGGTTTTCATTTAGTCAGCGGTTATATTAGCGGACTTAAATACACCAATTTTTGTGTTTAGATTCTACTCGGTAATATGTAGAGGATTGGGATTTACATCGAAGTAATTGGGATATTTTATGTTATAATTGGCGATGGAAAGTACCTATTCCCATAGTTGTGGATTTTAACGAAACGTTTTGGGGGAAGGCGAATAAATACCCCTGCATAGATTATTAAAAATTACTGCATTTGTTTTTAGTTGTTTTTTCGATTCTGTGTCGACAAGAGACATCGTATGGAGTTAGTTATAAAGAAGCTATACTATGTTAAAGGAGCGTTTAGTTAGAAAACCTTTTCCAAATTATTTTCAATATTTGTTATGTTTTTATTTATTTGGAGGGCGTGTCCTCCTCTTTGTGCCATTCTATCTATCTGAATGTCCGATAATTCCACTGATGTTTTCGCTTTGCAGTATTTTTGCACTTCGTCTAGGTACTTCAAGTGGTACTCGATCCCGCAACCCGGTCGCTTGCCGGGGACAATTTTCGTCGGCCGGTCATTCGCCGGTTCGCCCTTTATAAGGGCAGAAAACGTATAACACGCTTCCTGGATCCATTTGGAAATTGACCTTAGTGCAGGAGTGCGTGATGACTTGAGTGGCTGTTAATTTGAATGATCGCTAAGCCCCCTTAAACTCCTGAAAGCATTTCGAGATTGCAGTAATTATTACTTGCTTGCGGTAATCTTTTTTCGGTGAGTTTTTTCGAGCAGCGTTTTTATGCGTTCACACGTGCAGCGAGACATAACCATATTCATGGTCAGTTATAGAGAGACTGCATGTGTCACGTTTGTGGTCAAAACGGTAAATTCAAATTGCACTGATGCCCTGACGCAGTGAACACGTGCCTAATTCCAAGAATCGCGCTGCCATTGACGTATCCTCCGTTTCTGATATTATCCCAATTATTTCTGGCGGTAGGGGGTGATTTTAGTGATCGGAAAGACGGAGTTGATGAGTGGTTTCGTGATGTTGTGGAAAGTCGCAAGCTAAACTGGTCGGCTGTTGTGGAGATGAATATTGAACTGTATGACGCCGGTTTGGTATTAGAGTTGTGATTGGAGCTTTGACTATGAATGAATGGCGATTGGCACTCTGGCCGTGTGATTATATGTAAAACAATTCCCTGGAGTTAACAAAGGCCACCTGGCGTATGCATCTTGTGCACATCAGTTTGTGGGCTGTTTATTCCTGTGTAGTCAATACTTGAGAGGATCATTCGGACGTTTATTTTGAATATTCTCAATGAAAATAGGCTGAAGTGCACATTATTTGCACCAATTGTTAGATGCCTGCTTCAAATACGGTCGTAGCTGTGGGTTAATCGAGGGTGGACAAGTCATTCTTGTGGAAACTAGTCCCATGAGATTTGCATATATATATATACACACACACACACACACGAGGGTCATCCGGAAAGTAGTACCCGTTCGTGAAATAAAGACACAAAAGTAAATATTAACAAACATAAAAAAATTTATTTGAAAGAGGATACTTTAAACTACTTCTCAACATAATCTCCAAGCAAATTAAGGCATTTGTCATAACGTGTGACAAGTTTCTGTATTCCTGCTGCATAGTCCTTCGCCGCCAGCTCATTGAGATACGCGAGGGACCCATCTTGCACAAATTTTTGCATAATGCAGATGGTGTTTAACAATTTCATGAACAATTGTTCGAGAAACATTGGGAAAATGCTCACAGATGTCATCAATTGTGACGCGCCGATCGTTCCTCACGAATTCGTCAACTGAGCTCACCAGTTGGTCTGTAATGACAGACGGTCTCTCCGAACGCTCATCGTCGTGTGTGTTCCCCCTCCCCATGTTGAAGTTGCGACACCACCGCCGAACAGACGACTCGTCCATTACATTGTCTCCATACACCTCCTTTAATTGGCGATGAATATCACATGGGCGAACGTTTCTTGCATTGAGGAATTTAATCACTGCCCTCACTTCACAACTGGCGGCGTTCTCAATTTTTTTAAACATTGTAAACAATCACAGAAACAACACAGGCAATGCTAGCGTCACGCAACTTGGCTCAGAGAAGGCAGACAAGCCACTGAAGCTATCTGACCTCGTCCAGCGGCTACTCGCGTCGTCAGCACTTCATGCGGCACGAACGGGTACTACTTTCCGGATGACCCTCGTATAATAATGGGCTGACACAATATAACACAAATAGATAGAATAGATTTCATTTATATAATATATATATATATATATATATATATATATATATATATATATATATATATATATGAAAGGAACCCTTTTGAAAGAGATTTTTATCATCTCGAAATTAAAATGTTTTCCACTTTTAAAGGAAATTCGGATTTAATATCATCTGAATTTCTCCCTGAAAACTTATTTCTATTTTTTTCCACGACTATTATTTCTTGTGATTCCACAGAAAGAGAAATTATAGAAAGTTTAATAATTTCACGTCTCGAAAAAAAAGAGAATCCGAAATCACAATGGTTTCTCGAGAAATTCCGGTGGACGATCTATAAAGGGGTTTCGAAGCCCTGCGCGACAAGCTCTAAAGTTCCCTAAAGCTAATAAGGGGGAATTATGGTACGATTTAACCAACAGCAAGCTTTCATCAGATGAAAGGGAAGTAAAAATAGCATACGGCATTTGTCATATTGGTATGACGCATTTTAGCTTTCGTATCATAATTTGAGAATGTCTGTGCTGCACTAACCGTAGATGTTAAATAGGTGGCATGGATTTTGTTAAAGTGAAAAACTGGTTTTCATATCGAGCTTATCGCTACTTCACCATCTCCAAAGAAAGGTCGTTTCCTTTCCTTGGCTTGGTAATGAGAGTACATGCATTCAGCCGAGGAGCCTAAGTACCAGCGATGTCCTTTTTCCGTTGTAAATTTAACAGCATCCTTCATAAAGTGCGATAGCATATGCAGCCACAGCGTTGTTGGACTCAAGTCGCAAGGCCTCCAATTTATGATTTTGATTCTAATGCCATTTTTCTATTCCGTCCGTGCTCAAAGTGCAGAAAGAGGAATGTTTTCATTTTCAAATACGGGATCCGTCGGAAGATAATTCGGAAATTTGCGTCACTGAAAATCATTGTTTGCTTGAAATCACCAGGAGATGGACAAGAGCTACTGCATTCCCTTAGAGATCAACGGAATCCATTCCCGTGTTTTTATTCTCTTCCGTCTTTTGTGTGTCTCTTTTTTCATGATTTCATTGGCGGTATATTAAATGCCAATTGTTGCTCCCGTAGTAGATACTGAGGCGTAGGGTTTTCCGCACAAACGAATCATATAATAGGTTAAAAAGAAACATCACTTCCACAATAAAGATTTAATTAAATCTTTATTGTGGAAGATCACTTCCACAATAAAGATTTCATTAAATCTTTATTGTGGAAGTTTTAAGTTTCTTTTTACCCTCATAATGAGTGGATTCCACAAAGTCAAACCTGAAACTGTTAAGAATCATAAATGAATAGCGTGGAACAATTGAATGCGCTTGTCCGTAAGTTTGCATTTGTAATAAATTCAAAGACTCACTTATACCTCACTCTATCTTTATCCTCGCGTTGATAATTACTTAGGAAGGATTGTGCGGAACGTTTCGAGTAATTTCCGGATTAGTGTGCGGGAAATATTCGGTCACAATGTTATTTCCTTCGTGGTGATCAAGGCTAAGTCACATGCAGTGCTTTTTCTGGACATCCATACCTGGATGCTCAGATGTCCCATTCATATTTTGAAAAAATGCAATTCATTCAGGTTGAAGAAAGGCCTTGTGAAATGATGGTGTGTTGCCAAGAGGTTCGTGGTGTTTACTCCTGCCGATTAAGTCTACCGAGGAGATGCGTGAATATGCGCCGCTACTGTAACATTTTGTAGCTAGTTTGTTGTTTTGCTTAGCGTTCATAATTATTTTGTTTATGTAATATTTGTTTAGCCTATTTTGTTATTGAACTGGTGTCAATAATTATTTTGCCGTTTTGTTTTGAATTTTTACGTATTTGTGATTCATTCCATCAATGGCAAGCATCGTAACTTGGCTACCCGGGTGACACGCATTCACCTTGAGGTGTGCTAGCATGAATAATCGAATACGATTTGCTTATTTCAGAATTCTTTCTACCTATTAATGTTAGGACCATTTGAAAAAAAATAGTCTTCGGAAACGTTTTGCGTCTATTTAATTTGAGTGTATTATAAAGGTGTTATGTTGGCCCCCAGGGAAATTACATTGAGTGTAAATATAATTTGAGGCTAGATTAACGACAGCATCATTAAGCTCACTGCGGAGTTTCCTAATCGATGACGAATTTTGGCCTAAGCGTATAGAGCGAATCCGAAAATATATCTCTCACGGACATATACGATGAAAATATTTTTTTGTAGCTGTGTGGAAACATGAGCATCTACCGAAGTAAGTGTACCCATGGGAAAAAGTCAATTTGGCTACTTTGGCGTTATAAGCGACGTGAGCGTCCCGTGAACCGCCGCTCCCGGAATCCTGATTGATAGGAAACAAATGAGTTCCCATCGCATCGACGTCGTACGACCCTACCGCCGTTCTCGCACGCGGCTCCCTGGATCTATAAATATAATATAAGAAATGGCGGCTTTTAATTGCATCAACGGAAATAAATGAGCGCACGTGGCGCGCATAGCCGCGGCTCTCTCGGTCCTTTTTACTGCAAAAACATCGGAAGGGATTCAAACCATAATTACCGTTCTAATGCAGGCAAGGAGGTTGTGTTTTTTCCTCGTTCGGTCAATCCCAAAAGTCCTTGGGATGTTCCTCATCGTTGTCTCAGGGTAAATAAGAGCGAACTTTTTTCCGCGAAACAGTTTTCATTCAGTTGTTTGTGAATAATCTACGATCTCGTCTCGCCCACTGGCTAAATCATTCAACGATCCACGATTGTTTTACTGGATTAGTTTTCAACCATCACCTGGCAGTGGCGTTTGGAATGATTTTTCATCCATGGGGCAACATTTATACCCGAGTTATTTTACATTCGCACGCAAGAGCGGTGTTATTCCCAGCTGAAATTGTCTGAATTATTTTTCTCCCAAGCGATACTTCTTCTCTCTGCCAATATTCCTCCCGTATTTTCCTGATCTTAGATCTTTAATCGCCTGCTTCTCGTAATTCATCCTTCCTCCGTAAATCACACCGTTTTACCTTCAGTTAGGGTGTTCAGTAAACCGCCGTACGTTAGGATGTGTCCAATTAGTTTCCCTCCTCCTCTCTTCTTCTTCTTCTTGCGTAAGTGTCCACCAAAAGAATCTCCCTTCAGCCACCCTTCGGAAAGTTAACTTCTTCACTCGTTTCCCTTTTTCTTCCATTTTATTTTTATCATTCCCCGGTAGCTCCACATATCACTCGCTTCCAGTCTTCTATTCTCTGCCTCTCCCGTCGCCCTTGTCCCATAGCCGTAGAGTGATGATGACGCATAAGTGGTGTCTGAATTATTTTTTTTCCTCGCCAAGCGTCTCCCGCAATCAAACTCCTGCCTTGGCCCTGGAAATTGTCGCGCGGACTTCGGCGATTCGTCTCCGCTCTGTCACGCTGCGTGAGAATCCGCCGCTCCCCGGGTAACGCTTCCGTGTAATTTCCACGGAGGTATTCTATCTACGATGGCTTTGACTGCCTTTCTTTTCTCTCCGAGAGCAGCAATTTCGGTGAAGAGGCTGCCTATCCATGCAGCACAGCGTCTCCAAGAGAGAAACGGAGTATTCTTTGACGAGGCGTAAGGGAAAGGGGAGAGAGTGTTTCGTCACACATACATGGAGCTTGCGAATTTCGCACGGGTGGGATGTAGGTAAGCAAATAAAAAAGTTACTTTTGTGCTCAAGCTGGTGTGAAGATGATTATCAAATGTCGGTTATCAACCCGAAGATTGATTTGATAGGTCAGGGTAGAGGTCGCGTAAAAATACTGAGTCCTATGCGGCATGCATCAAGGTTGGGGAGGAAGGCCAATTAATTTTCTTTTGTCACCTGTAGTTTCCCAATAAGATTTGATATCCGAAAATACGCACATATTGGATGAAACTGAAACTGAGGGCTCTCAGAGGTGTCACCCGGAATCGAACCCGGGCCCATCGATCAAAAGCCCTGCGTTAAACCCAAAAAACTACCCCGTCCTTCATTAACCCTGTATTTGATAATTTCGATTGATATTTGACTAGTTTCAAGGGATTTAAAGGTCCAGGCATGACGTAATATTAGGGGTGTTTAAAAATGTATGCCAGAACTTATGATGGAGACGCTGTGCTTTAAGATCCCTTGTGACCCGATGCATGGAAATTTCCTTCAGGCGTTTTCTACATTGACGTCCTGGACTGCGTGGGGTTTAATCTGCATGGGCGTAATAAGTACCGTGCGAGGTTCCACTTTGGCGTGTGGCAGTGGGGCGCGAGTATACCAGCCTTTAATTTTGTGATCGAATGGAACCAAGAAGCGTTCGTGAAAAGGATTGCGAGACGAAAACAGGATCTTTTTTTTGCAAAGTAATTTGTGTCTCTCGAGTTAATGCTGTCCTGAACGAGTATTTGGAAAAGGTGGAACGAGTATTCAAATCTTTCAGAGCTTGAGTAAATATCTGGTATTTTATACAAGTGTTGTAAACTGTCGATTGGTTGTGAGATCCTTATAATTTCCCCTGATGTCAGTTTGTCACTTGAGTGTTCGGTATCGTTATAAATTTTATTAATCTAGTTCTCTTCGTGTCTGCGGGAATTTCCATTCCAGTTTCTCTGGTAACCCCGTTCCGATACTTGGCTCTCTTAGCTGTTTTTCAGCAGTTGAGCTGGACTTCTTGTACTTATTGTAATTCATTAATTAAAGCTCTCCGTTTGACCAAAAATAAATGCCACATATTCTTCGGTGAGAGGCGAATTTAGTGAATGCAGATAGCCTATATTTATGATCTGAAGTAATCATGATTTTTTTTCTTTTCCTTCTTAATAGAAGGGTCTCTTTTTTGTTACCTCGTCTTATTATGAAATGGTTTTCTGAAGTACAAACTTACGGGCTCAAAATGGCATCAATTCTTTCCACATTGATTCGAGTTTTTTCACGTCTTATCTTCGTTGCAATAGTTCGCTATCCCATCATTATAGTCCGGGATCGTGATCCCGTCAATGCTTGTGGAATTACCGGCATAGAAACGTTTTTTATCTCCGTTGAAGTATATTTCACGGCATTTTTTTGCATTTGCAGTTACTGTGAGCGACGAAACAAAATTACCAAAGAAGTCGGAATCCTAAAAAAAATGTCATCTCTGTAATCGAGACCTGTAGTTTTCTCAGGTTGTAAATTAGGATTTTCATTAGTTTATGGGCATTCGGAATTCAGTTGATGACCTTAGATTCCTTAGAACTCAATTATAATTTTAAACCTGTTCGTTAATTTTGTTTCGTTTTTGGTTGCCGAAGCGGTTTTCACTGACACCTCGTGCTTGGCCAAAATTTGCTCATGCACAAACGACATTTGTTTGCAGTCTTGGTAAGTTAGCCCGCATTACCATTTTAGAATGGTAAAGGAAGCGTGACCTGGAATAAAATTGCTTCAAAATATGCCGTTTACTTTAGACTCGTTGAACTATTAAAATGATGCGTGTTCTTAAGCAATATTCAATCTAATTTTGCATCGTCATTTAAAGTCATACTCTCTGCATTAAGAAACCACATTCCAGATGTATTATGCCAAGTTTGGCATTAAAGCGACGGCCTAAAGCGATTGTCAAGTGTTTTAGTGGTGTTCCTGAGTAATAACCGTTGAAACGCATTCATTATTTTTACTATTATTAGATATTATGTCGTTAATATCATAGAATGAGTTTTTAAATATCAAATTTGATTCCTAGTAATTAGATTGGCCGAGTATGAACCAATCACGTATCCTTAAAATGTGAAAACATACAATTGATCGAATTTTGCGGATGAGATTGGGGAAACTAATGGTTGCAGGTTGTGAATCTCAGGAATGCGCGTCCTATTTTGAGAGTTATTAGAAAAAATGTAATATCCGAGTTTAATTAAAGGATTACTTATCTGTCTCGGCGTCTAATTTCTGGTCGAATAATCCCAAAGAGTTATCCCAAACGCCACTGGTTAATCTCACATAATCAGCATGAGCAAGAATAAGTGGCATGTTTATTGAATGACATGTGACAAAAGTGTTGTTCATTTTAATGCTCCTAAACATATGTAGTTTTTAAGACCGAGCTGCTTGTATTGCCACTACCGTTGTCGTTAGTAGCCGTAATGAGAGTGAAAGTGTTCTTCAAGATGGTCCTACGTACGTCTGGGGACAAGAGGGTACCAAAAATTCAGATTCAGAAAAAAAATTGAACTTTAACTCTAAATCCATACACAACTTTAACTATAAATCCATTCACGATGCGGGATGTGAACCCGTGACCTCCGGGGTAGTTAGTAAATGTGTTAACCCGCGGGCTACCTGGTCCAACTCCTGTTCCCTGGTTTCCTTATAACGGCCATTTTGTTTTATGGTTTTCATTGGGATCGCTCCAAGATGGTGAGGTTATTCCTTTCGCAGGAGAGTGAAATAATTGACAATCATTGCGCTGACATGTAACTTCTGCCCGAATAGCCTGTCTAAGGGTGATTTTTCACACAAGTTTTGAATGAGCCCTCAATAGTTCCCATTGTTTGAAGCATACCTCGAGCGTGCGATCAATAGAATTTAAAGAAATATTCTTTGGTTCCTCGAAATATTTCGAGTTAGCATTAGTCATAACCACAGGGAAAAAATTTTCTCGATTTTGATTTATTTTCAATTTTTTCGCAGTGTTCTTGTGGTTTTCTTTCATGTGGATCTTCTATTGATATTCTCGTTTACTTATGTTCTAATGTGAAGCTTAAATATGGAACTTACTTTAAGGTATTTTTAGTGCCTTAGTCAAAATAAATATTTGTCATCACTCATGATTTTATCGCGAACGTAGAACATGGTTTGAAGCCTTTTTAGTTGAGTAATTGCAGAGAACTTACTTATCTATCAGAATATACGTACTTACTTATTAGAGTACTCTTTCCATTTGGGATTCATTTACGTAATATATTGAACAAAGCAAACAATTATGCCTCGTAACTGAGATGTCACGAATCTTTATGGTATCATCTAATGGGATATAAAATATTCATCGCATATAAACATTTATATCTGTTCTTTGATTATCATTTTTGTATAAATATATTCAACAGGATTTTCAAATATTTTCCGGAGTAAATATTATATGTCATATGCTGCCTGGTACAATGTTCTATTAATTCAACTTTCCGGAACACTTAAGGTTACCTTAAAACTCGTATCTTAAAAGACTCATTCCTTGAGGTATGCCGAAGACGCGGTACCAATTCGTAGTCTTCAGGTCAACGAGAAATTTTATATCTACTGATCCTCATGGCTTGAAACGGTAAAATTTGGGGAATTTATTGTGAATTCATCCGAATGTTATGGGAAAGACTGCTTGCCTTGACTTTCTCGTTATTTGTGATGTAGTTATTATACCCAAATTGACCGAGGAAAAAGTTTTAGGCTAAGGCTAAAGGTTGATGAGTCCTTGCAGTACCAGTGCGAGGCGCGATATAAATCCTGAACGAGCGATCGCAGCCGCTAATCTTCATCTTTTCCGCATTGGATATACATTTATCCGTTATGGAACGTATGGCGACGCCAACTATACGAATGAAAAACGGGAAAGAAATCCCTTATCACAGTCTGATAATTTTTTCGGCCATAATTCGCGATTTTAACGCGTAGCCTTGGATTCATCCTCGAGAAAGAGCTTTGTTTATGACTTACTTGAGGATTCACAGCTCTGTGTTAATACTTCGATGTTTCTGTTTGAGATTTTTTTGTTTTAACAGAGGGAGGGAGAGAATATGGGATTCGACGCATTCTGGGATGAAACAAATACCGCCAACCAGCAAAGAACTTCAGACAGGATGTTTTCCATCAGTTTCACTTTACTCTTCTCGCGGGGCTTGAGGCATTGGTCTCATTAAGTGACATATTTCATTTTTAGGAGGTAAATAATTTGCTAATCCAACGATAATTGGTGGGTAAAGGAATGGTCATTGAGAGGAAGTCGGTCATTTTTATGCAGTTATGTTGGCAGTTTCATCAATTTTTAAGCTCCGTCCGCTTGAGAAAGCGGATGGAGCTGTATAAGTGGTGCGTAATGCTGTAAATATGGTACATGTCCGCCGCAGGCAACTGAAACATGTACGCTGAGTGTATTTAATTGCACTTTTAAAAACAAGTGCTCATTGTCGATTTTCGCCAGAGTAAATTTTAAGCTATTTATCTCCTTTGGCATTTCGCTCTATAAGAAGTAAGATTGCGGGATGTTTTTCGTTCATCAGTTTCTTGCCTCTATTTTCCGTCAGAGAAATTCGTCTCTATTTATCCAGAGGATATTTCCTATCCATTTGGACTTAACTAAGCACGTCAACACACCGCTTGAGTATGAGTGATAGTAACTGTGTACTGAAATTTTGATCTGATGGTGTCATTGAGATTTCTCTTAGCCGATATTTATTTACGGTATGGAACAATGGCAGTATTTTTTTAATCGATGGCAAACATTTGATTTTATTAATCTTTCAAAAAACATAGGAAATGTCACGTGGTCGCCGAAAATCATGAATCTTAAAAGTGTTATCATTTCTCTGTTATTTCGAGTCATAACAAGTAAGTAATTTACGTTGAAATAAATATAGCATTTTGGTTTCATTTCGGCGAGGGTATTACGATAAGCCTTATTTTTCTATTGTAATGCTTGTTCTTTATTTGCCGGCTTCATATCTAATACAAATGGAAGTGTCTGGGAAATTCATTTAGTTTCTTGTCCGCGGTCAATTAGCGGTACATTTGCCGATGCGTAAAACAAGTAATCGAAGTATTTGAGATATTTTTCCAGTTTAAAATCAACCTTCCAACTCCTCTGTTTCTGTTCTCATGGGTGATATTTTTTAAAATGAATTTATCCCTCTGGCCTCTCGTCTAATACGATTATATTTTCGGCACACGGGCAATCAGTGTCGACGAAAATTAAGTCCCCGTGCCCATGCCTGGCACAGAAATAGTAAATGTATATGTTTGGATTGAATAGTTTTGTATCCATTTCCGAATTCCAGCTTCTCCTGATGATAAATAAAAATCGTAGAAACCGGGTTGTTTGATATGATTTATTACTGTGAAAATGATTACTATCATTGTTCACATACAAATTGACGCCTTAGTCTATTTTTAAGGTTCAAGCCGGTCTCAGTGTAATTAATGATGGCTGCGGCTCACAAACCTCTCATCGCACGTATCCAGGGCTGCTTAAGATGTCTTTAGGTATGTATCTTGGCCGTTTATCATGTAATAAGGTGAACATCTCGTTACTCGTATCGGTGTAGTGTTCGTAAACTGCCTGGCGCGTGCTCGAGATAATTGTTGCTCGGAGTGATGGGGCCCTTCGCTGTAATCTTCTTTGTAAGAGGAGCTGGAGGTAAATAAACCGCAGGCGATTCCCGTTTTTCGTCCTCCCGAAGTCCCGCACAACTTTTTTGTGAGCGTGACGGGGTCTTCAAGCGTTTTCAAATAATCGGATAATCCCTGCGATGTGCATCTTCATGGGAGATAGAGACAATCCAGTTCTAAAAGGTTACCCTAGGGCTCTCTCCATCAGCAAGATACAAGGTGTGATCAAAAAAAGGCCTGAACTGATTTTATTCTGCCCAAACGTTCGACGGATCGAAACGAGACACAATGCGCCATCTAGCGACACACCTGGCGACTAAAACGAGAGGTGTTGCGTTTGTTTACGTCGAGTCGTTACGCAGCAGCAGCGGTACGTGTCTTAACCTATTCGTCGCCGAGTGTTAAGGCAGCAATGAAGGAGCTAGAGGAACAGCGTGTGTGCGTGAAATTTTGTTTCAAAATTGGCAAAAGTGCTACGGAGACATTTGGAATGATTCAGCAAGCCTTTGTTAATAAAGCTTTGAGTCGAAGCCAGTGTTTTGAGTGATACAGTCGTTTTTAATCGGGCAGTCTTGTATTCGTAGTTTAATCTTAAACCTTGAACTGAAATAAAAACGTTCTAGGGTTCTAGATAGGCATTTCTACGTCGATTATGTGACATTTTTAATCGGCATATGATGCTCTCTCTTCATAGGAGAGATATTTTTTCGGAGTACATTTTCCATGTTTTTCAGTGGGGTCTTAAAGCATGAAATTTGGCATAAGTAGTGAAGTATTCCATCTGCTGTAATGACTTACGGAGAGATGTTTCTAGAATGCAATCAAAATGAGACTATTGGATCAATTCTGCGAGAGATTCTCCTGTTAATTATACATGCAATAATAAATCAAGGAAAAAATGAGTGTGTGTGTCCCATCTCTAGTACACAAATAAGATTCTAATACTCGCATAATCTCATACCGGATATGGTTCATTGAGTGCGTAAATACTTTTGAGGCTTGCAGGAGCCATAATTTTCACAAAATTATTTTTGTTTGAAATTCATCAACATGTGTTTAATATATAATGTAATTACTCAGGTTCAATGACAACTGGTGTATTACTGCAGGTATTTTAGATGGAGATTTATGGTATAGATTACATATATTCAAATTATAGTGAAGGTATGTGTACACTCAGCATAGGTGGGCATTTTTATAATGTTTGGCGAAATTTGCAAATTTTTTCCCAAATGACTTGCATTTCGTAAGTATATCGTATTTACCAGGGTCATCGCACCGTATCTCTTCTAGAGATGTTTCTTTCATGGTCGATTATATCCCTCACCAGTTGAATGTTGAATAAATGAACACGTTACAGCTAAACACAATGCCATTAATCTGGGCGCCTTATTTTTGAATTCGTGCCCTCTTTCGGAAGTTTTATCCCATTACCTAAAATATAATCAACGGTATTAGATGAGCATCATCTGACTTGACCGTTATAATATTTTTTGTAACGGATAGAAGTCAGCTCGACTGCGTAGACGCTTTGAGACAGTTCTTTTGTAAAAAAAAGTCAAGGGATGTGCCTGGCAATCTGTATAAAATCAACGTCCATTAAGGGAAAATCGACGATTCTTTCTGAGTTCACATTAACCCCTTCAAATTGCCTCATCTGTTCGAGAGAAGTCAGTCCTACCCGAAGCTTGTGTGTGCTCGCAACCGCAGCTGGGGTATACTTAATGATTTAGTCATGCCGTCATGCATATCGTTTCGCTGACGTCGCTTCAGGTACCTATAATCTTTCATTGAAGTTTGTAAAAATTCTGGAAAAATGGTTCAACTAGCCGAAATTGTAATTACTTCCGCTGAAATCGTCTTAAGATGACCCCTTTCCGCAGAAATGCGTATGATACCATCCTTTTAAAGCAATCAGTAGTTTTTCTTCTCTCTAACATTACGAATTGAGCATTCTGTCGTCCGATTTTAGTTTTGGCCAAAAATTTCGGTACCAAGGGGCATACCTTTGCTGAAACATCTCATTCGCCAAATCTCAGATGGATACCTACCAGCGGGCTCGGGTATTTTAATGTGTACTCTCAAAACAGTTATGCATTTGAAAATATAAGGTGGGTTACGATAATTTGTGAGGACTTCTCTTTTGAAAATTGAATTAAAATATACATTCCCCTTTTCCCACTTAAGTAAATTACCCAGAGAACAATTGTCCTAAAATAATAGTTCTTTCATTGCTCTTACGTTTACCTCTTTTTGGCTATTCACCTTAAGATGTTCTGTCATGCAAAAATGGGTTTGGTACAGTCCTTGAGGACTGCTATACAACCTTCAGGACTATAGCAACATTTAATAAACTTTAAAAACCTTTGTTCTTTTCTATTATTATCTTCTTACCATGTTCCCCTTTCACAATTATTATCAATGGCAGTAATCATTTCGATGTTTGCCTGCTTCAGCTCTCTGCTTTGTTCCCCTTTTCGATAGTCTCTTTATTTCTTTTTATTCCCTTTCTAAACAGTCCATGTTTTCTGATGGATCATGGCATGTATGGACAATTCCAATGTTCACCTTTTCAGTTGTTCTTTTCACCCGCATTTCCCTTTATTTCTTCCCCCAAAAGATAGTCTTATATTTTTTTAGAGTATATCCAATGAGATTTGTCTATTCATTTTCATAGTCTTTTCAAAAAATTTATATTTTCTTTTACTGCTTTTATGACTCCCTGAAGATTCGCTTTGCCCATTTAAACTTTGTCATTCTTCTGTGACACCACTTCTCCTTAGCTTCTTCCAATCTTCTCTTTTCTGTTTCTATTATTGTTGTCCATGACACTGTCGTAGAGGAGCACGTCCCTGAAATGTTTTTTGACTCAGTGTTTCCTTACGTCCAGGATTGTGTTGCTGGTTTTCAGTAGTCTATTTTTCTGGTAAAATTGTTTCTGGGCCCGAGAAATTCATCTTTTTCAGCCACATCTTTCCTGCTTCTTACATCGCCAGCGATCTTTCTACCTTGTTAAAAAAATCTTTCACTTGATGCAACTGAAGTATGTTTTCCGTCTCACTTTCGTACCAGTGTCTTTCTTCTTCTGTTCTTTCAGAAAATTTCATATTGGTATTTCTTACATCTGTACGCGTTCGTCATTTCAAAGACGGCATGTGATCCCTGCTGTCTGTTCTTCTCTCAGCGTCCAAGTTGTTCGTTAGCCATGATATCCCTCTGTTAACATACCATTCAGCTAGAATCGAAGTTATCAAATGCTTCCTCAAACCCTACCAGGCACAAGGAGTTAACTTATCGTTTTTTTGTTTTCTGGAAGCCCTGATGCGGAAGTGGCTTCTATTTAGATCTTTGCTCTCCTTGAGGCAGATTGGCCAAAGGTCATCGATATGTGGACATTATGAAATATCTTTCGGTCACTTGGCATTCTAGTTTCTTCTTCCATGTTGGTTTACAAAATATCTTTGGCACTACAAGAATTTAATCGGGTGCATCGTTAAACTCTCTCTCCTTCATTTCGTGTACTCAATCCGTATTCATATCTGTCCCCTTCGCCTTGACTGCAGCTGTTTAGCGCTCCAGAACATTAGAACTCCCCGAATTCCTTCTAGTTAGCCGATTAATATTTGTAATACTTGCCTTTAAGAGAGCATTTCCATGGGTGAAAGAGTGCTCCTTAGAAACTGTAAATAGAACCATGCCTCACTATTTGTGACTGAATTTCGGCTCTGAAATGGCTGGGTCATCAACGGTAATTAAAATTATGGCTTCGTCATTTTAACCTTCACATTCGGCATTGATTGAAAATCTTCAAAGTCGGCACTCAATATATGTATTTTATGTGGAATTTTCCCATAGTATGGTAACCTTATGTGCTTTATCGTCATAGTCTTTGGCAATCAGTGGGCATTTACAAGGTTATGGACGGAATGATCAAGGATGTGGCCATCCTTCGTGTTGATGTCTCACTAATATTTTAGCGGAGCGTAATGAATGGAAAAGCGAATAGGTGAAGTAGACAGAATTTTCTACAGTTCTTTGCCATTTTCGGATTGCAACAATGTATTAATTTCCAGCGTAATTTGTAAAAAATACATTGACCACACTCTTGTAACTGTTAGGCTTTTCCGGCTGTTATAGATCGTATGGTTACGTAATATTGGCTAAATCGAAGGCCACAGTTTCGAGGTCCACACCAGCGGAGACGCTAGTATGGTTATAAATGTCCCCTACCACATATCCGCCTGACGTCTCAAGGATTATGACGTACTTTGATGCGCATATTGCTATATTGTCCAAGGATGGAATTCTCTGACTTCATTGTGCGATGATTTGCATGAGTTTTTGGAGGGATGTGACTCGATATGATTTTATCGTGCGTTTGTGGCGGCTTTCACATTCCATCAGCAATACTGCTGCTGTAATAGATTCAAATTAATGTATTACTCAATTGGAATAGAAAATTGTCCATCTAATCCGACTGTTTTCAAAGTCATTAATGTTTCTAGGATGCAACTTTGAAACTTGTTTCCGCGACTAAGCGGAAAGAGTTGCGGATTGAGGCCAGACTTATTTACATTTTCTGATTTTAAATGACGCTAAATTGTTCTGATGCTTTGTATATCTAGCAGGCTTTCTGAAGAAGACGGGTTTGGTGCTAGGTGGGTACGCCCAACTGTTTTCCCCTTAAGGTTGTTTCGATTTTTTCCTTGCGTTATTCCTCTCTCGTTATTTTTTTAAAGTGTCGCCAAATGACTGTGTGTATATATTTTTAAATATATATATATATATAAATATGTTTTTTTAGAATATATATAAATATATATATATGCATATTTTATATATATATGCATATTATATATATATATATATATATATATATATATATATATATATATATATATATATATATATATATATATGCACACGTGTGCATATGCAGGCATGTATAATCTATATTTATAAACAACGCCGCAACGGCGTGAATATAATCTCGGGGGTTTGGATGGGGATGAAAGTAGATGAATAGGTGACGTGTATAGGGCGAACACAGGTTTTGTGGGTAAAGTGGAAGGATGAAGATTCCAACGAGAAGAAATTTCAGAATCATTGCCGGAATGCAGTAGTCCACCTTCGTTTTTCTCTTATTTTCAATTCTTATCGCCCTACATTATCCATGATCTTCTTACCTTTTGTTTTCGGATATAGAAGGATGAGTAAAAGAGAGACCAGACTGAAATGGTGGCGGAGTTGTGGAATGAAGAAGGGAAGGGGAATGCGGGAGGAGGGTCCTCCGGTGGCCGTCACGCGCAATTGGTGCGGCGTTTAGCCGGGCGAGAGTAAAGCACGTTTAGAATGGATATCGCCAGTCCTTACCGCGGAAAAAACCGTGCCCTCGTCGGCAAGAATAAGCGTGATATCACGAGCAGCACGAGACGAGCTCCCGCCTTCTGTCTCCGTCATCCTTCTACAAGGCAAACTGATCACTCTCTTCTGCCTGTGGGGAAGCTGGGATCGTACGTATTTAGAAGCTTCTCGGTTGGGTGGGGATCATTTTGATTGACCGCGGTGGTCAGCTAGATGTTAGTTAAATTGGTTGAGGTTAGAGCTCCTCTAGAATCAATCAAAGCCGATGCGGTGTCTATAGAGTACAGGGATGATAGGAGTAGGGTTCCTTTCCCTCATTGGTTTCCCAGGTTTTTCCTCAAATGATCACACAGCTCGGGAGAAGCTAGTGGGTCCAAAGGTACTGGAAATCGAACCCGGGCCCCTGCCATTAACCGAACGCTCTACCTGCTAAAGTTGGCACGTCCCTTGATATTGAATACTTCCCCTATATTGATGGAAAAGAGTTGCTTTGTTTGAAATGTAGTTTGGCTCGGAAACTTGATCATTGAGGCAAGTGATAAGCGTAACGTGTAGCGGAATGGAGAGACTAAAATAGATTGAAAGATTTACCAGCGAAGACTGGTAATGGAAGCCGGAGAGTATAATAGTGGAAGAGATAAGGGAGAAAATGGATGAAGTTAGGATAAATGGATGTAGGAAATACTAAGAGTAAATGGACTGTTAATTGCGGTAGCAAAGGGGAGAGTTTTGAGGAAGCAAGTTTAATTTATTTGGCACCGTGCGAACCACCTCTATGGTGTGTGGTAAGGGGTGATTACACACCAAACTACCTTTAACCCAAAACACCTTTCCCTTCCTAGCGCGGTCGGACAAATGTTATTTTATTTTGATCTCTGATCGTTCGTGGGAAAAAATGACAGTTTAAATCTATCTTTTCTAGTCCTAATTGAATGACAATGATCTCGAATATAATGACATGACCGTATAGGCCGTAATAGGATGGGGTTAATATCATGTTTTCGAAAACATTGCTCTGGAGATAAAAAGGTAGTGGGGAAAACGAATAAGAATTTTGGATAAATTTTACGGAGGTAGAAAGTGTGTGAAGCCCAGGAATGAGTTAATGTAACATGTCTTATGCCGTTTAAAGATATTTTGTTCCATGTTAATTAGGGATACAGTAGTGTGCAGTGCCAAGTGACACAAAAAACGGGATGACTGCTGCTAAAAGAATCGCGAAAGAATGAAAGTGACATGGTATTCTGGTGGGTAAATAGTTGGGCTACTAACGGGAGCGTTTAAAATCCAGTCCACGCCCATTTACATCAAAACTCCCAAGTTTGTAAGGTTTTTTGGGCATTAGATCTTTATGTGGATACCGCAGGCAACATAGAATCTTACCCTGATATGTGAATTTCGCACGCCTTAGGACCTGGCAGGAAGTGCGCTCTACCTTCACCTGCCAAACAACCGCCGGGTTGTTTACTGTTTTTCTTTGTTAGGTTGTGTAAAGTGCACATTAATCTGTATACTATAAGCTGCAATACCGATTGTTCCGCACACGCCATGGGCAACCTCTTCTTGTGATACGGAGATAAAAATTTCATTGTTGCTGTTGCGTGCCGTCGTGGAAAATTCATAGTGTTCGGGATTTCTTACTGGATTAGTAAATTACTGCCGGTAATAGAAGTTCTAAAATTGTAACTGGAATATTTCTAAATCTCCCTTACGTCTACAGGGAACGAACTCAGACGCTAGAAGATATTATTTAAATGAAATTCGAAAGATTAAGTGCAGAGCAGATAGATTTAAGATGTAATTTTTCCCACGAACGATATGGGGTAAGAGTAAAGTAAGGTTTGCCCCACTACACGAGGAGAGGAAAGGTGTTTTTCCTCAAGGATAGTCTGGTGTGTTATCGCCCCTGCCACACACCCTAGTTGTGGCTCGCAGGGTACTAAATACAGCTAAGCCATTTTATGAGATTAAATTGAAAATATAACTGCCGCGCACCGCTTACCCAATGTTTATTTACCCTGTATTGAAGTCACGTTTCAATTCCTCTTTGAACTCTCATCTGATAAGCTCCAAAAACATAAAATCAGTTTCTGTCAGTAACCAAAGTAAAAAGAACCCTGTTGGCAGCAGCCACTGACTATAAGCGGCGGTATAAATTATTCCTAGGGCTGCGCGATTCCTCCCTTCCTTCTGGGGACGACTTTCTCGCTCCAGAAGAAAGTTATTTAGAAAATTAATAATTTTCAGTCTGGTTTCCGAAAGATTTAACGTTACTCTCGTCGAACATTGAAAGAGCTTCACGCTATAATAAAGAGTGAGAATTATTGTTTAGAACGCTAACCGACATAAGTCCGTCAGAGGCGTATTAAAATGTAGGTCATATCAACAGACATGGGGAAATATTGGAAATGAGGCATCCGCATATGTGAAATGATTATTTTAATAATGATTAAATATCCTTGAATTATTAATCTAGGAATTTTATGAATCGTTACCAACGTCCACAACGCGAGCTGCGAGCAGCATTCATTAGTGTTTAGTCGGTAAATGTAGGAAATATATTTATGGTTGTGCTTTCTGATACATTTAGAAGTATCGAATAATATTCCATATATCTCCATTTTGTTGTTATAATCTGAATTAATATCGTCAAACTAGGTCATCGCATATATTTCAGTGGTCTTTGAAATCCACGGAATCATATAGGTCCTCTATTTTATATTTGTAGTCTAATTAGCAGTATGGAATGAAAAGAATGTGCATTGAAATTAAATTACTATTGGATTTTCCGATTTTCGTTGCTAAACTCCCCCCTCTCTGCGGACTTGAATATTTTCCTATCAGGTTCGTTTATTGTGAATTCTAACTAGTGGGATTGTACATTTGTGGTTTGCACACGCTCCATCTACGGGGAGGGAAAATCCGTGTCGTTTGCCATATTTCCCCCTGGGGAGAATATACCGATTGCCTTTCGCATTCGGTTCTGATTGCTGATATCCAAACACGCTCTCTTGTGAATTCTTCGTTAACGCCATCGCTATTTCCTTGCCTCGATCACACCAATCCATAAACGTAATCGGGGCCGTCGATGAATGTGATAGGGACTGAGGATGAACTAGTAATGTAGTCGCTTTTAAATGAAACCTTGCGGACTCGGATGGGAGCTTTGATATTTGTTTTGGTTACGATGTTCACCGAAGCCGAAATGTTTTCCTAAAGTCTGCAGGGAGAGAGGCAATGGCGAACGACGCAAAAGATTAAAAATGGAATTTTTTTGCTGATATCTACCATGCTACCATTAAAATGATTATTTAGCCATAACACAAACCAAAAAAAGATCCAGATTACGTAACAAAATCGTCTATTTTTTTCCAGTTATATTCCACCGTCTGGGGCCATTCCTGAACATATGTGGGTTCATTTATATGCACATACACGTATATATATATATATATATATATATATATATATATATATATATATATATATGTATATATATATATATATATATGTATATATATATATATATATATATATATATAGGTTGCGGTAGTCCAGTGGGTAGAGCATTGGACTGCTGACCAGAGGGTCCCGGGTTCGATTCCCGGGCAAGGCACTCTGGCCACCTGCAGCTCCACCCAAGCTATGTGATTTTTCGGGAACCCGATCTTCCTGGGAAACCATAATCGGCACAGGGAAAGGAACTGGCCCCCCTACCCTGATGTGTGAATTTCACACGCCGTATAGGGCTTAGTACTGGGTGAACTCTACCGTCACCTACTAAACCGACCTTCGGGTTGATTACTGTGTTTATGGTTTATGATTTATATAAAAATGTATATATGCATATGTATACACACATATATATATATATATATATATACATATATATATATACACATACATATATATATATATATATATATATATATATACGCATATATATATATATATATATATATATATATATATATGTGCGTATACATATATATACACATATACATATATGTATATATACATGTGCGTCGCGTTCAATTTCGAATGTGTATGTATGTATACATACAAACACATTATGTATACATACATATGTATGTATGTATACATATTCAGATGTATAATCACACGAATATAGGCATAGGAAAAAGAGATGGTAACGCTTATAAAGGAAGACGAGTGCAAGCCTCCTGGAGAAGGCCGAAGGGTGCTGATTCCAAGCAAAAAAAATGTTTCCTTGACTCGGGCTTGAACCGTAGATCTACGACATGCTGGGCCGATGCTCTTTCTGTTAATTATCAGAAAGTATGTATGTACATTCTTGTATGTGTATGTACATTCGTTTATTCTACTGTCGATTACATTCGTCCATTCGTTTAAAAAACCTTAGAACATTCCTGGCATATTCCTAAATAACTTCTCTCTTTATCACTGTCGTCATTTTTGTCAGCATGTCAAGACATACTTCTAAATAATTTCAGTTTTTAGCTTCGGTTGATCCAAGGATTGAGGTTTATTCGAATGGATTCTTTAAACTCGCGTTGAAATGATTTTAAATAGGGAAAAATCGAATTGGATCGCTTCAGCTCGGTCAAGTAAACCCTGTACCTAGACTATACGACTGTGCATAAAATGTATTATTCCTCATCGGTTAATTTGTTATTCAAAAGAGTTTCTCTGTAAGTATTCATTAGGTTGAGTCTGCAGAATCGGTACGGATGCTTGTTACAGTTTTTATAATTTTTTACACAGTCCCAGCTCTTTATCGGCGACTTTGTCCTTCACCTCGTTAGTTTAGTTCAATTTTTTTATGAAAACACATATAATGATCGACGCATATTTAAAATATGTAGGAATCCCTTATTTAAAGTTACTGAAGTTATTCACGTTTTCTTCGATAAATATTAGTTCGTTAGTTGACTGTCCTGTACTTTGGTCTCCGTTACAGGAGGGGCACGTGTCTTCTTTAGAAGTTGTTTGGAGGTTTCGAGCTACTGGAATCAGCGAAGAAGGAATAGACTTAAGGTGATACGTACGTCTCTTACCTAATGGCGCAAGGAAGAGGAACACAATGGGATCTTTGAACCGTATGAGATAGTATCGGAGACTCTTGAAGTTTTGTCGCAGATAAAGAGATTTAATTCTAGAAAATTGATTTTCTTGTTGTCCTTAATTAGTGCACCCTTTGTGAGGATTCCTTCGAAGCATATCACTGCACAGTGGAAACTTTTGATGATTGTCGTTGCGGTGTGTTATAAAATAGCCATCCTCTGCGAGAGAAAATCGAGTTCGATTGGCTGCTGCCGACGGAGTGAGAGTCGGCGAGGAATTAAAGGTGAGAAAATTGGAGAGAAGTGAGTCTCCCTTTGAGGAATGTCACTTGGCATTGAGGGCTCCCGTCATGTGTTGCAAAATAAGTAGGTTACAAGATATAAAACGTCCTCTCAAGAGTGTCAAGCTTCGCAAGAATCGCGTGGGGTAGATCGCGATCGGTCATTGAATGTTTCCCATCAATTGTCGCCTCTCGAGAATGTCATTTTCACAGACTCACCTCATTCATCAGACTTTTTCGCACCCTGCTCTCATGACTACATTCGTTGAATTTTATTTAGGCCGGAGCAGGTCCGGAGGACACCGCTTTGTGAGTCACTGGCCCTGAGTTTTCTTGCTGTGCTGTGTTAGGATGTGGCTATTACGTGTATTATACCGAATGTGGAATGAAGTCGTAAATGACCGGTAAAAACTGTGGCAATAGACATACACCGATGAATATGATTTCTAATTATAGTGGTTAACATGTGCATTGTGATATAATATGGTATGTGAAGATACCGTGGGGTATTGGTTGTGAGATCCGAGATGGATGTCGATAGGGCGTTTGTGGATTGATATAATGTCTTATCAGCTTAAAGTTGAGTCTTGGATAAAACGAAAAAGAGACACTGGTCGTTTATGTATTATCAAACCGGCGAAGCTCTTCATCGTTCTGGAAATGAGGCGACAGCGCATACACTGGGGAAAGAAAGGTGTAACCTCACTCTTCCCTTAGGCTCTTACAAAATAAATTTTCATTGGAGGATCTGGGTGATAGTCCAGGGGGCGGGGCCAACGACTTCCAACTGCAGGGTCTCGGGTTTATGAATCGGACGATGTGTTCGGACCCATCCAATCTCACCGAAAAATTCATGCAGCGCGATTTTCTGACTTCTAGACTTTCGTGGGAAACCGGACGATGGCACAGGAAAGGGAGCCACCCCCCCCCCTCCAACTGTTTGAGGTGTAAATTTCACAAGTCTCCCGACCACTTTCGGAGTGAGCTCTAACCTCACCTGTCAAGGCTAACGTCCGGGTTGATTTCTGTGGGAGGCCAAAAATTAATACTCTTCGCGATCTCGCTCTCGTGTTTAGGTCCTTAAACTAGTTATGTGAAACATTTAACATCGTTCGCCATTGGTATCATTCCGTAAAATACACGTGGGTAAAACGTTTTCCTGCTGTGAAAAATGGTAAATAGGCAATGATGCCGTCTGATAGGCTGACAGGAAACCAGTTTTGAGGACGCGTTCTAATTTCAGCTCTCACCATCGTTCAATTATTGCTATTTTGATTGCTGAACTTGTTTATTTCCATTTGCTTCTTGTACATTTCGTTTCTGTATGTTCTCCAGGTGATTGTTTTGAAAAACGGCGGAACTAAGTTTCAGGTGTTTTATTTTTCACCAATAAGTTAATCCTTAGGCGAATCTGAGGTTCGCCTGTGACATGTAGCTAGCTGTGTTGATTACCTTTTTGATCTCCTCCCTGCAGATTCACATAACCCATCTCTGTCGACGGAGTGCCAAGTTGGAAGATTTCCCCCCTTTGTATTTTTCGGGTGCCTCTCCCGTCACTCCGAAAGAAGTCGCTTCCGTGCACCCTGTGACAATGACGAGGACCACTGTGACTGTAAACGAGCCTTGCTTAATTTATTTCTCCCTCTCTCATAGTTTGTCGAATGGAAGATTACTTTGTGTTAAAACTTGCGGTGAAAAATAGTCGCGTCGTTGGTGTGGTAGCCTTTGGCCGTGCATCTTAAATAAAATGGTTCGCGGGTCGGAAAACCTCATCTGGCATGGTAGTTGTGGATGTACTCGCGATTTAATCTCTGTGACTTCAGCCGTCTGAGAGATTTATCTTAAAACCAACTGTTAAATATAACGCTCGGGCCGTCGCAGACCCATTAACAGAAGGATTAAGAAAAGAAAGATGTTTTATGACACAGAATAATTAAGCTGACGAACGAAAATGTGAGTCATAATGCAACAATGTAAGAAAAAAAATATTCCCTTTGACAGGGATTCGAACCCGGGTTCCTCGATGTCCGGCCGTGTGCTTAAGCCAGTTAAGCGATCGAAGAATCCTCCTGCACTCCGAAATTTTGGTCTGTCAATGCGAATGATTTTTACACTCCGAAATTGTTGCGTTGTAATGCACATATTACGGAGGAATCCGTTATAAGTTACTGCCGCGGCATCTCCCGCAGTTACTTGAAATTTTTTAAAATGTGAGTGGTGTAAACATTAAAAAAAATATCATATCCTTTTGATGGCTTGGTGAAAGGTACGTAAACAAAGATTGAATGCGGTGAGTTCTTCACGCCGCATGGGTCTTTCGAATGTGTTTTCACTTTCAACGCAGAACTTTATTTTCGCCACAAAGTTGTAGTAGACCGCCAAAAGAAGGGCATGAGAGATCACGGGACGGTGGGAGGGTGTGTTTTTATGACATGAATCCACGCGCATACAGGGAAAGCTCATACTTACGTTTCATTTCCTTAATGACTTGTGTGTAATTAATATTGGCGACGATAGACAGGTGGCAGCATAATGATGCGTGGAAGTAAAAAAAAAATTTCCAGTATTTTATTTACTGAGACAGTCACGCAATAGTGAGTGAAGCAGTCAAAACTCAAGGAGATCCGGGAAAATGCCTTCTGGAAATCGTGGGAGTCTCAGGCGTTCATGTAGTTGGCTTCAGTCTCTCTAAAATGACCGCAGTAATCAACCCGAAGGAACCCCTCAATTTTTTTAAAAAAAGTGTGGAAAACTCTTTGACGGTCGATGCGAGTTGAAGATGGACTTAATTGGGCTGAGATATAATTAAACAAAACAAACATTCCTCTTAATCAATGGAAATTAATTTTGCGTTCCTGTTTCCAACATCATCAGGTGGAAAGGCTTCCTTCTCCCTAGCGCCTGGAACTTTTCTATATGTCGATCGAAATGAAGCGAACAAAAAAAATTAGATCCCACGAAACAGTTCTGCCTCTTGAATATGGCAAATCAAGAGTGCATTTACATCCCTATTCATTTCTCCTCCGCCCGCCCCGAAGGTCGAGGAGAGAGAGAGAGAGAGAAGGGATTTGCTTTTTCGACATCCGTTCCCGCTCCTCCTCGCGGGCCTCTCGTCCTTGCCATTCATCGTCTTCCGCGGGGAACGCACGTGGCGGGGGAGGCGCCCCCCTTGGCAGTCTCCCCCCCCCCAAATCCACCCACCCTACTACCACCCACCACCCGCCAAGCTCTCTCCATTTCCCTCCCCCCTTCCCACCCACTATCCCGCTTCTTCCCAATTCCTACGTCCGAAAAAATGACGCTTCAGTCGTAACAGCTCGCTCCTCTGCGTTATCTTACGGTCATTTCATTCAAGATTCGTGGGCCACTGATTTTCACTCAACATAACGGTTGATGCCACCCTCCAAAAGTGTTCCCTTCGCCTCTTCTCGAGTGTTTGTAATTTTTTCGCCCTCCTCCGCATCACTGCAAAAAGATATCACGGTTTCCCGAGAACAGGGTGATCCGTTTCTCTTCTCCCTGCGAGCGACGTCTTATTTTCTTCTTTAAGGGGTCCGAGGAGGAGGCACTAGCTTTATCCAAGTGCGTGGGTACTTCATCGAAACCCTCGGAGCGTGTGCACTCAGCTTCGACAAAACAACTTGAGCCAGAAAAAGTAAACATTTCGTCGAAGGGCATTGGGAGGTGGGAGTAATAGCATGTGTTCTTATCGACATGCCGAGCACACCGAATTGACTTCAGTCGGAGTCAATTTGCGACGATGTTCGAAGATTTTGAGCGAATATCTTGCTAATTCATCATATTGGAATAATCGTTATACGAGCGTATGCGTGGGGCAGGCACGAGTGCTCCCCGTAGCCTAAAACCTGTTGGGGTGGTTCGACGTTCGTGGCCGTTTTGAGAAAATTTTCTGAGTTAATCAACTGAAAGCTCCTCGTGGACTGCATTGAATCCAGTACTCCTGTGTCATGTGTGACTACTCTTCGGTCATAAATCAGCCATTATACCACAACATCAACGAACACAACTTTCTCATTTGCCTCTCATCTTGCTTATCACACTCATATTTCCTCAGAACCAGTCGGAAGCCAGAGATAGAACCGTTTTTGGGGCCCTCAATATCGCAGAAAAGACAGTTTGTCGACTCGGGGTGCTCCCGGTCTTAGGATGGACAGTCACACCTTTTCTCACTTCGGGGATATACGGGGTAGGCAGCTAATTTTCGCAATGCGGCACACTGTCAAATGTTCACCTAAGACGGCACAACAACCACTTGGTGAGTGCAGTGAGCATAAAATGCAATGTCATAAAAATATTTTAAAATGATTATTTTCATGAAAATTTCTACGTACATACAGGGTTTTTCCGGAAAATAAGTGTACTGACTCCTGGGCTGGGCGCGCCGCTCCAGGCGCGCCCAGCACCGCTCTGACGGGCTGCGATTGGAGGGGGGTATGTTGGCAAGCGACGCTGAAAAAGGCAGTCGGCTCTGAGCTGTGGTGTAGTGAGGAGCTCTGTTAACGCGAACCTCCACGCTCGACCCACGTCACGGAACGCGATGCCGAAGTTTTTGGAGCAGCGTTATTCCATCAAATTTGCGGTAAAGCTTGGGAAATCGTCTACCGAAACTGTCGGTATGATTAACCAGGCTTACGGGGAGTCAGCCATGTCCAGAAACATGATCTTTCGGTGGCACAAGATGTTCGTGGAGGGCAGAGAAGAGGTCGACGACGAGTCTTCGAGAGGTTCCCGATGATGCCTTCGCGGGAGCGTTCCAGGAATGGGAACGCCGCTGGAACAAGTGTATCGACTCACAAGGGTCCTATTTTGAGGAATATTAGCTTAAGATATGTAAAAGTGTAATAAATTTTTTTTCCTGAGCTCAGTACACTTATTTTCCGGACGAACCCTGTATGTATTTGCTTCCGGGGGAGGGAACCAAGTGACTGAATATGAAAAAAAACAACTCCGGTCGAAATAATTCACGGTAATCCGAAAAAGTTCAAATACGCGATAATTGGTTTCGCATCCGGTTCAGAGGAATTAACGTCATTGGGCAAATAAAATCCATCGCTAGGTGTCTGTGTACATTTTAATTTGCGGAAAATCCTCAGAGTTTGCCGTTTTTTACGCGGAAATCATTGCTAATTCAATCTATGGTAATCGCTTGTAAAAATATCTACTTTATTGGTGGTGGTTTACACTACTGTGGAAGTTTTCAGTTAATACAAGGTTTGTATAAAAAGTATCGGTAACAATGTTTTTCTGACGTGTTCGCGAAGTACTGAATTCAGACCGTCGGTTAAATTTGCCCATTATCGCATACCGTATTGGCATTGCTAAAGGTGCACACCTTATATTTGAAAATTTGGCGATGCGAAAGATCTGCGCTAAATTCGTCCCGAAGGTCTTGACGGACGACCTAGAGCAGAGTCGAGTGTCTGCTTGTGAAGATCTTCTGCAACGGCATCGCGGCGATTCCCCAAACCCCTTACAGTCTCGCCTTGGCACCAACAGAGACTATATCCTGTTTCCAAAGGTGAAAGACTCCCTCAAAGGACACCACTATGGGACCCTAAGTGTTGTCAAAGAAGCTTGCACACGTGCCCTTTGGGACCTTCCAGAATCCGCCTACCAGGTAAAGGTGTGTCGACGTCCAAGGGATGTAATTTGAAGAATTTTGAGGCATTGCAGCTATATGTTAAATAAATCTATTTTTCCGAAACTTTTCCCGGTACTTTTCATATAAACCATGTATCTTAATGACCTCGTGAACATTCTACCAACAACAGTAGCAACAGAAATTTCAGGAGTATTTATTTCTTTAATGGTGTCCTTTTCGTCGAGTCCAGTGGTTATAGCGCTGGGACATTGTGCGTAGTGCCCAGGTTCGATTCCCGTCGAACCTGGGTACTCTGTGTATTCTCACTTTCACCTATTGCAATTTTTTAGGTTCCAAACCCTCTTGGGAAACTGCAGATGAATTGTTTTTTTTCCTTCCATTTAATTTATCGGTGTGTTTTGTGGTGCCTCAAACCCTCGCTCATATTACTCTTCCGAATCAGGTTCCATGGTTATTATCATGACCTCTTAGCACTTCGTGTTATAGAAGGATTGTTTATCCTTATTTTTTTGTTTATACAATCGATAGAAGGCATTCATGGCTCTCTATCTATAGATTCTCATCGATACTGGAGGGGGTAGTCGGAGATAAATGCAGCGTCGAATGCGCACTTGTAGCCGGCTCTCAGTTAATGCTCAATCCTACAGGTGGTTTGCATTGTTTGAAGATCTCAGCTTGTAGTTCTTGAGTGAGAGAGAATGCGGTCAATTATTCTTCCCACATGCGAGAGTTAGTCTACAGCATTTAATCCCTCGGGCGTTGAAGACAAACAATTTCGGGACTCGTCGCGACTTCACGTATAATTTACGTTGGACGAGTTGAATGTTTATTTTATTTTTGTGCCTTAGAAGTTTTTTTACGGTGAAATGAGAGTGTAAAATCTTAGGATTTTTGTACGTTGCATACACACGTTTCTATTTAGTAAAGTTAAGTGAACAGATAATTGAGATGAAGTAATGGACGCCAAGGTCAGTTTGAGGAGAGAGTCTTCGTTCGTTCCTGATAGATTCGTAATTAAGTTTTTGCCTAGTGTCCGTTTTGCACCGCAACACTTAAGAGCTTCGCTGCGTTTTTTAAATGGTTAATGCCACGAAATTGGTAAGGAGTTCTCGGACTAAAATCGAAAATCGACGGAAAAAGATGTAAATAACATATGTTAGGATTCGATTCTAAGTCCATTACGGGTAGTAATATCTCGCTCATAGGCAGCGGAAAAATAATATTTTTTCGTGACCTATACCACGTCAACTGCGTTCTTTGGTTTAAGGACTTACGCGGTAGGTATGTCAAGTACGCGAAAGGAGGCACTTTTGGGTAAAAGTTATTTTAAATTGAAATTCGGATCATCATACTTTTTCTTCGTCTCAACTTCATTTGTCGGTGCTTTATTTCTCGCAGATTTTTGGTACTTTCAGTAATTTCCACCATTGACCGTTGTTTTATAGAAGAACAAGGCTAAATTTTACTCACAAGTATTCGCAGAGAAATCATCATTTCCGGTATTTTTCCTTTGTACGCATTTCTTCGTGGTTGTGCGTTACCTCGTAGTCGCTATACTATATGTCTCAAGAATTAGATGCGACGATCAAAGAGTGGAAATGAGGAAACACTCCCGAGGAAAACGTACTTAAGAATCTGGAAAACAATTCATGGTCTTTTACGTTTTTCGCTGTCGTCATGTTTAAAATGCAGAAGATTACGGGATTCATGGAAGTTTTCTCCCGTTATGGCATGACTTCTTCGAGAACCTTTTTCCTCAGGGTATACACTGCCTCGTCTGACTTTTGATGACATTATGAGGAGCGCCTTCATGCTTGTCGCAGTTTAGTCCAAGTTATTTCAATAAGAGGGGAAGAATGGAGCGATAAGTGCCCTCTTTGCTCTGAGCGCTCCTTTCTCATTGGGATTTTTTTCAGTCATGGGTGGCACGGGAAAAGCCAGTACCCCACCTACTACTCTAGGTATACGTATTCTGATACCTTCACACGAATTGGCTGAGCTCTATCCTCGTCTCTAAAAACCAACCATGGAGAACGGATAAAGCCGATGGTGCATCGAACGCGACAACAACCCACAGTCCTCTCTTCAGCGTTCCCTGGCTCTTGTTTCATATTTACCACTGAAGGGAGCGGTACGATTAGGGAAGGGAAACCGAATACTCTTTCGTTAGTATTAAATTCCTACATTCAGACCTTTACTTCGCATGATGTGGTTTGTTTTAGTGCATCAAAAGCTCCGAGCCTAGTATTACTTGGGTAATTTATTTCAACCCTTAAACGAAAAAATAAATGGATAAAGCCCCGTGAAAATTTATTCCCGGGAAGTGAGCGTATTGGAATAATAATCGCGCGCTCCTTCTGGCTTTTCGAACGAGGTTTCCCTCTCGCTCGTGGAAATATCTTCCGGAATTTAAACTCATCTTTCGAAGTCTCCGTCAAAGGTAGAGATTGAGTCAGTCCTCGATCGACGTGGATTTTGTTTGTCTGTTCTAAGTTCTCTTAATTTTTTTTCGTTCCGCCTTCCGGAGAGAGAAGGGGAGGGGGTTGAAGCGTGAAGATATCTGTCAGCTGGTGGGAAGATTTCGGCTCGGCCACTCCGGCACCTTTTGTCCAGCACTTGACGGGTCATGGTATTTCACCTTCGCTCTATCACACCCTGAATAATGCTCCTCGAGCATTTTGGAGCCCATCAGTGGATCGTTTCTGTTTTGACATGGTGCAAAATGGTGTGAAGAGCCGCCGGAGTCGTTGAAATATTGCTACGAACGAGCGTTAAGCATCGCACTAAAGCTAAGGCACACTAGACGGTGTGCTAAAAGACATGCAACGCTGTTTTTTTTCCTTTTGTAAAGTTAATCTTTTCATTTATAATTGAATGGAACGCTCAACACGAACCCATATTTTCCCCCTTTTTTTATTTTTAGAGAGAAAGTGTGATTTTCCGCAACATTTCAATAATCCGTAGTTAGTATACTCTTTGTCATGATAACTCACTTTCGAGTTGTCAATGGTCTCGGTTAATATACGTATGTCTTCCTTGAAAAACTACCGATTTAACTCCTAAAGACCAATTTTACGGTATAATAGGCGGTCTGAGTAAATAATTACTAAGGTACCACTAATAATTGTGATAGATTCCTGAAATTTTGTTTCTCCCTCGTCTATGTGGTGCGTTTATTGCTGGAAGTAACTCGTCAAATATCCATTAATCATTCATAATTTTAGTTTTATGCACGTTGTAATAACGAGAGAAGTGTTAATTCATCGGACAATTTGTAACTGAACGCGGTAAATGTGGTCTACGTAATAATTTTGTTAAAATATGGAAACTACACGGACCATTTATTGACATCCTTGAAATGTTCGCTACATCTGATTTGGTCTCTAATATTTATTTTGGAGGTAAGGGTCGAATGACGCTTTCCACGATATGCGAGATACATTGCCATCCATTCTCTCTAGGTCAAGTCCACGTGGTGTAGTTGAATTAAACTTCCTCCCTTCCCTCAGGTGTTTGATGGAGCGTGCAGTTGATTGCTGCTTGTAAAGCTTTTGTATCATATTTGAATGGGCAGTCGAAATTTTCTTCGACTCAGGTGAATAGTAATGCTGAGTACTTAATCAGAAATCGAGTCTTAATCAAACTCCGAGTGTGGAGGAACTCGTATGGGGAACCTAATGGTGTTTTGGAAAACCTGGGAATAAGATCTGGACCTTAAAAGTGGGCATTTGTTTGTAATAATCAAAGAACTGCCGAAAAAACAGTACTTTTCCACTCAATCATGGTGTACACGTTACTTTTAGATTGTCAGTTACGTGTGAAAAGTATTGTCGATTAAAGTAAACAGTGTGGAATATTTAAGAGGCATGTGGGTCGTTCAATTAGTCCTTAGAAAAAAATGGGCATACTAATTATTTTGGGTATATTTTTATTTTTCAATATTTTATCAAGAAATTGGAATTTTTAGTACTTAAGTTGAACTCCAAGATATTCAATTTTTCAGATACTGAACATATTTGAGCAAAATTATAAAAAGTGTTTCATTGCAAGAAATAGTTTTACCAGTATTTAACCAATTGATAGCAAACACAGGCATGGGTAAGAAAAAAAGTTAATGATATTTGATTAAAAAAATATATCATAACATTAAGTATTGTCGAAATAATTGTAAGTTCAAATAGCACGTGGGTCATTCAATAACTACTTAGGAAAAAAGTATTGTTTCGATGGGTTTTTTATTTTTCTTCGTAGTCGGATCGTCTTTAGAAAACCACTGTTTCGACTGTCCCTTTGTCTCTGGAGGGTAGTAGTGTATCCACGTTTCGTCCGCAGTTATGTATCGGTTCAGAAACTCATCAGGATTGCGACGGAAAAGCGCCAAACCAGTCTCCGAATCGACCACATGATTGCGTTTATTCTCCACTATGAGCAAACAAGGCGCCTATCTTGCCGAGACTTTTTTAACATCTAATTTTTCGTGCAACATTGAAAACAATTTACCTTGCGATATACCTGTGGCCTCAACCATTTCGCGAACTTTGATTCGTCGATCACTCAAAACCATATCGGGGATTTTGTCAATCATTTCGTGGGAAGTAACTTCCATTGGACATCCCGAACGATGCTCATCACTTTTGGATGGACGGCCACGTTTAAAATCATTTATCCAACTGTAGACAGCCGGAAACACAGGAGCATATGTGCCATGAACTTTATCCGACTCTGCGTTGATCCTTTACCATGTTAAGCCTTTTAAATAGGGGTGAATAAAGTAGAATCAATCCGTGAAACTCTCTATTTCAATTTTTTCTAAATTAACAAATGTGTTGTTGCTTCAATCGAATGTGGAAATGAAACCACGTGATGGATATAGTTGAAACTTTAACAGAAGTCTATTGAGAGATGAGGCTTGCTGAAAGTAAACCTTTTCCGCGCCATATCCTGAATTTTCTTAGTAGGTAATTTCAGCAAGAATACACGATGATTGGAATCCTCTGTTGGCCCCCGAACCTCCTTCACTTTTGGTGGTGTTGGAACTCGGGAACACTCGGAACCGCTCTGTTGTCTAGTTACAGTGAATTTTACTTCCAAGTTTGGCGCGTGCTGTGGGCTCAAAGATCTATGGAAATCAACATTGGGGTATACATCTTTGCGTCGAGTTTTTCACTCTGAACCATCGGTTCTATTTTCTGCAAACCATGCATCGCATTGCACCCTCTACCTTTTGGAATTATTCTGTTATATTGCGGATTACTTTTTAATCCCATTTTAAATTATAAACTCTAGGCGTTAGCAGTGCTCGAAATTCTCACAGGCGAGACCACTCTACTGATTTAGTTATGTTTAGACTTTTAGAACATAAAAAGCGTAATATAAATAATCTCTTGAGTTATTTATTTAACACAATCAAGACTATTTTCACGAAGTTTCACTTTCAAGTTTTTTCTTAATTTTTTTAATTTTTCAACTGGTTTAATTGTCTTTACCTACTAAAATATGCGTCGCGGGAATTATCTTCCCTCCGTATAAATTACTGGGAATTCTTATTCTTGAGAGAATGTTCTTGTTTGTTTATTTTACTATCATTGTTACAATGGACGCCAGTGATATTCATATAATGGCAAAAGTAATGATTTATAGTTATACTATCAGCAAATGACTCTCGGGACTCTATTTTGATGTGGAATGGCGAGATAAATGCTTGGCTTGTAGCCAAGTAATCACACTCACCAAGCAATAGTAAACGTACACATACATTGAGTATTTTATAAGGTTAAAAGAAAAATGAATGCCTACCATATCATAACCGCACTCTATCTTTTGCAAAATAAGATGCTGCTCAGTGGAGTATCGAAGGCCACGGAACATTGTATAAAATTATAACATCAAGGTCAACAATAGCGGTCAAGGCAAATGGTTGTTACACTTTGAAATTGTTGCATTGAAATGCATATTAGCGGATGACTCCATTAAAAGTTACTGTTGCTGCATCTCCTGCAGTTCTTGGAATTTGTCAAAGCTAAAAACAACCTAAGTATTTAAAGCTGGCTTTAACCTTGTGGACTGGGGCACGTCACGCACGACTACGAATGCCTGTGACTTTGTATGTACGGTATTTTGTTACAACATTTTGTTCCATTTAGGCCCCCAAATTTTCAGAAGAGTTAAAGAAGATGCCGCGATAGCTTGACTGGCTATAGCACTCGGCCAGACATCGAGGGATCCGGCTTCGAATCTCGGTCTGGGCGAATGATTTTTACACTGAAATTGTTGCATTATTTTCTTTTTCCGGAGATGGTGGAAATTGTGGTACCGTGACTGCATCCAGAAAGTGTGGGTCATCGGCTCCGTCACGTACCCGCATGGTTATCACACCAGGATAGGGTTGGTGCGGTATTTAGAGTACTGGCTTCCCGCCCCAAGGGTTCGAATCCAGGCAGGATTTTTCAGCGGTATCCCAATTCCTACTCGAGTTGCCATGTAGTGTGTATTTCTAGTGGAGTTCAAAGTCCGTCGGATGGGACGTTAAATTGTGGGCTCCTTGATGTATTTCGTTAGAAGAGTAGTCTAATGCCGCCGCCGGGTTTCTGTCCACACTTTGGCATTCCTTATGCATCCTACATCTTCTAGGGTATCCATATACGTATACCTAAGGGCGCAAATGACCTCAGCTGTCGGTCGCCTTCCTTAATAACTGCCATCACTGATACAATCTGGCTGTCACATTTCCGTTGAAATTCAATGTCGATCGCATAACGTGGCGTCTAGACACCGAGGTAAATAAACGAAATCGCCAGGTTTATGCATAAAATTACTATCCAGTTGATAAAGATAGAGAAGCTGATATAGATAGGTTATGTCTGAACTACAGTAAATACGTAAAATGCGGCGTATTGAAAATCTCACGCATCGGTGTTGAGGGAATCAGATATTTTTCCTCGTACTGCACTCAGGTCTGAGAGTCAGGCCTTGAGCTTCTTCCGCGGGCGGTTAGAATAAGTTCTGACACCGGGAAAATGGTGGCAATTGATTTTAGACCTGAATGGTCAGAGGCGTCACCCGTAGTTGATGTTTCGGATCCTCCAGCCCCTGGCAAAACACATCTCCCATCGAATTTATCCCGTCACTGTAGAGCGAGTGTTTCGTGGTTATAATTACCACTCCGATAATCACCTCCCCAGTATTGTAGATCGATATCTCTCGCGTGGTCAGATCAGGGGATGTGAACATGACACGATGCATTTGCTGTTAAATGGAATAATTTCGTAGCGAAAATGTTATGCGCGTACGATATGTATTGCGATGTTCTCCGGTGTTGTCGGTCCATTGACACTTTGGCGATATTCCACTTGCATCGCGAAGCCCTACCGCGAGACAGGGAGCGGGCTGGAAGGGTGTAACTTGGAGGCGTAAGAGGGAGTGCCACTGACGACCCCGGGGGTGGACATCCGAGCCCTGGGGGAGGTGGGAAAGGAGGAGTGTGTCGTGTGGAGAGAGGTTTCAAAAGGGGTGGGGGCGGGGGCAGTTTCCATGCGGGATTTGCATTCAGCTTAAAACTATTTGCCCATCTTGCGGTTTATTTTCGTCGCTCAAGAGGGAAGCCTTCAAAATTCTCCGGTTTTCTTTTATCAGGGAGCGAATATCTCTAATCGACTGAGTTGTTGAGTTGCCCTTCGCCTGTCTCGGAATCGGGCCCGGTCACCTTTCGGTTTATCTGCGGAAATATAATTGAATGTTCTATTGGGCAGAAATTAAAATGAATGATCTCAATGTACACAATACCTCGCAACGGTTGGTCAGTTTATGCATTCACTTAAAAATGGTATATGCTAGTTAATATGCGAATACATTGGTCCTTATACACTATATATATATATATATATATATATATATATATATAAATATCTATATATATATGTATATGTATATATGTGTGTGTGTATTATATATATGTGTGCATATATATTATATATATATATATATATATACATTAGCAATAGTGGATGTGTTCCCCTGATTCAATAAATTTTATGCGTACATGGGTACGATTTTGTTATGATAGCATATCGTGCGATGGAATAATGAGTACTTGAATCAGTCAATGACAGTGTCTATCTCTCTTATTTTACCCCGTGGTTGAATCTACCTATTTATGTTATTTGGCGTCATGATATTTCTCTAAGTGTCTCAAGAAAAATGAGGTGCACTCTACCTTTCTTAAATGATGTCTTACTCTCTCCCAAAATCATCAGGCTTCCACCATTATTCTTCCAACATACCCGTGACCCTTACTATCTTCTCGTAGCAATTCTTAACGACCTAGTGGGTTTTCTCTGAACCTTTTTCAATATCTAAATTAACGTTTTCCCCCATGGATCCTTGCCTCGTATTGCGAATGTGGCGTAACTTAAGGGAAATAACACTTCTTTCTTACTTTATCATAACTTTTTTTTACAAACCGGCCCATGAAAACTAGTTAGCTTAGGCTGACCAGCATATTTTTCTGATGGGTTTGCCGGCGTATGGCGATGGTGTGCCCCAGAAAAAATAATTTAAGTTATGCGTACTCATATTATCGCGTTATCCTCACGTTATCCTCCGAGTCTCCTCGGGGACTTCCGGCAGAAGGCATAAAAAGTGCAGGTTGTCTGAGTAATATTAGCAACGCATGGGCCTGCAGCATAAAACACTAGCGGCAGAGGTCATATAATCTAAAAATAAGTCATTAAACTATCTCTGCTACCTCGAAGAAGTTGTGTATGCCCATTTGCACAAGAACGGTGGGATTATTCCAGAACGATTGTTCTCGTGGTTCGACCCGTTTCACCTTTTTTACAGCATCACCCTCAGGCAACTGATAAGGCCCTAAAGTAATGAAACTCCTGACAGAATATTTTCTCCGGAATTGTACTATTTTTCTTTTTTTATTTGAAATGCGTTAAATAAATCGTAAGGAAGTTGGAAAACTATGTGGGTTTCTGGAAAGGCGATTCAGCTTAAATGCTTCAAGTCGTGTCGGAGCTAAATGTGGATCAATTTCAAGGACAGATTACAATCATTTCCGGAAATGAACGTATTATTTCCGTATATTGACATTTATATTTTTATTGCATTATATAATTAGTTCATATTTTTCTCAGATAAACTAACATGACCCTGAAGTTTCTTAGAAAATTCTATGTTTATCTTTCTCTAAGCAGGTACAGTAAAAGTTTGATTCGAACTCCAGAGGGCATTTCGAAAAACTAGAATTATCCGAAGTCCGAGTCGCTCGTTAACCGTGGTATCTAAGGATGATAATATTATTTATTTATGTTCTGATGTAGATCCATCTAATAAGGAAAGAATAATATACAATACAAAATAACAATTTTCGTCGCAGCGAAATATGTGAATTAAAAAATGTGTTTAATTTCCATCCTCCTTGTGAAAGCCTCTTTGCCAAGCGCAATTCTTATCCTTACGTCCCTACTACTTTGACCGTGTTGCTCCAAAACACTACCGAGATACGTCAACTGTTCTACCTGCTCTAGTTTTTGCCCTCCTACTTTAATGTTAAGCTTAGCCTTTTTTGTTCTAGAATATCGCATAACCTTTGTTTTATTAATATTGATTCTCATCCCATACCTGTCGCACTGAATTTCCAATTCACTCAGCAATGCTTGCAGCCCCTTGGCTGACTGACAAACTAAAGCTTGGTCATCAGCAAACCTAACTGATTTTACGAATTCCCCGCCCACTTTCATTCCTACCTTCAGTTCTTCCCATGCCTCTTTGATCATTTCCTCTGCATACAGGTTGAACAGCAACGGTGATAATGGGCAACCCTGCCTTACACCCCTTCCTAACACACTGCCCATCTCGACTCCCCGTTCCCCACTCGCACCTGAGCAGTCTGAGTCATGTACAGGTATGCTCGATATATACAGATTTAATTCGATTTAGAGGTGTTGCGTGCCTTTGGTTATTGGAGAGGTTGTTCAAAATAATAATAGCTGTAAAAGCGATCATTTATGATATTGTCATTCTATGGAGAGGATTGCAGTAATTTCCATTGAAAATTCATTTATTTGGGCGGTAGTCCTGTTAAGGACGCGTAACGAACTTATCAAGAAAGTAACTCGGTGTCCCATTGGTATTACACAGATGTAATGTACACAAATGCTTCCTAACAGTATTTCCACCTTAATGTTGTCGTTAGTCCATTTAAGTATAAATAAGGGCTGGGGTGATCTAATTTTTAGTGGATATTGGTAAATATACAGGTATACCTGCATACACTTACGTAACATTTTACCATAAATAAGTATCTTTTCATTTTAAAACATAATTTATTACAGGGCATTGCCTGAAATGGTTTGTTATTGACTCTGTTGGTATTGTTGCGCAGGCTAAACTAAGAAGTTGCTAAAATATCACATTGTGACTAAAGGGAAGGAATGGGGCGAGAAAATATGTCACTGCGTCACGTGTATGGCGGTTCGGCCTTCTCCAAATTTGAGTCTCAAAAACGGCAAGTGATTAGTGGACGCTCCGTAATCACCGGAGTCGTTCAAAACCTCGCGACATGGGCAGTTCGAGCGTCAATGGCCTAAATTTAAAAAAAATCCACTTAAACCAAGTTACTTATCAACTTCAAATTAATGCTTGGAAAATTTCTAGATAAGTGTAAGTTTTTAATTTTTTTAATGGACATTTCATGGAGATGGTTCAGAAACCTAGTCTTGGAGGCGGGAGGATAAATATCGACTGGAGTCCTTGGAGATTTGGATGTGGAGAAGAATGGAAAAAATAAAATGGACCGGAGGGAAAACAAGCGATGAAGATTTAGGCGTGGTAGGGGATGAGAGACCTCTGTTGGGAGGAATTCGCAGAAGGTAGGGCAATTGGCTCTAGGAGTTACTTGGAGACAGACCATGGGATGCTGAAGACATTGAAAGAGGAGGTGATGCTGGGAAAGCGAGGTAGACGGAGAAAAAGAATGGGAAGTTCGAATGGAAATAAGGGAGGTAGAGAATTTACAGGGCTAAAGAGTGAATTATTGTAATATTTAGTTTGGGGCTAAGGATATTTTGTGTTGCGTTAGTCGAGAACTTACAGCATAAACCTGGCGTAACCTGATACACTACCACTGATAATAAATAATGCTAATAATTTTAAGGAGTTAGATGACTAATCTAACTAAGCTTATGGCATTAACGTACTTTTAAGTGACCGAATTTTACTGTACTTATAATTGGGGTGGTGTACATACCTGTATGTACTAAAAAATAAGTATTTCAAAAGCCTTTCAAAAATCCATTTCTCTTTGGTCCCTAAATGCTCGTGCGTATATATGTTGATATTGTTTTAGGGAATGCTACTTTCCCATTGGTCACAATATCCTCGCCACTGACAAGGATTTCACATCAAATCGGAAAATTATGAAGGTAAAATCTTCACTATTTACGGGGCCCTTCGGAACCGCTGCGCGTATCACATCTGGTTTAAGGGCCCTCGGAGCAGATGTTTCGTATTTCAAGCGCCTAAATATGTTTAATATCGTTGCTTTGTTTTTTTTGTCTGGCTGCTTTGTTTCTGGTTTCCCTTTCGTTCTGTGAGTAAGGCTTCTTCCCTCTCCACTTTATTTGGGGAGGCAGCTCCGTAGAGCAAGTTCTTTGGATCACTTCCGGAAAATGTAGAGTTTATACTGAAATTTATGCCACGCTGATACCAGTGGGTGAAATGAAGAAAGCCCGTAAATAATCGTGCTTGCAGGTGCTAACCCGAAGGTCGAGTGCTCGAAACCTGCTCCGGCGGTATATATTGTGTACTATCGTACAAATCATTTTAGTGGCTTTTGCTTGGCGAAATTGTGATAGCTACAAGAAAGCCTTTAAAATCCCAGCCATATCCTGTAACCAACTTTGCTACCGCCGTGTATTTGTCAATATCCGTCTGTAAGCGGAGAGTATGGCGTAAAGTTTGCCATATTCCATGACTGCCTACGTGCACTGCCCGTTGTGGTGTCAGTGAATACTATTGAGCACTGCCACTGGAACTCAGCACATTTGGAACACGAATTAATTAGGTTATCCCTCTTTTGAATCGCTTTGGTTTTTAATTAATATTTTTTCAAGTCTTATTACCCAGCTTGGAGTTATTAATGGTAGTCTAACGATCAAGGTAGGTTTCTAAGATGGATTGACACATGCATATATTAGCTACCGCTAGATTTCTAAGCCTCATTTAACCGAGTACACTCTGATACCCTACATTACAATAACCTTTTTTCAATTCTGTATACTTTCTGTCATTCTCCATTCTTTTCATCCAACATGCCTAATCTTTTCTTCCAGCAACCTCGGTTGCCTAACATTTTCCGTACACTTTTCAACATTCCATCGCCAATCAAAATTCCCTGCATCCACCTTTGTTACCTCTTTTGCAGTTCTACCAACAACTTTCTACCCTCCCCATCATGCCTCGTGCTTCGATTTTTTTCCTTTCTGGGTTTTGCCTTATTCATCCTTCTCCACACCCACATCTAAAAAGCCTCCTTTCTGCGCCTATCGTCTTGCTTCAACGATCATGTTTCCGCGCCGTGCAAAACCACGCTCTTTATCAGTTTTCGCCAATCTTTCCTTAGCATCCTTGCTCAAGGTCCCTGTCATTAATTTCCTTCTTCGGGAAGGCTCATCTGCCTAAAGCAATTCTTCTTATTTCCCTTCCAGTTTTACCATAATTGTCCTAAGGTTTTTCTAGATAGATAAACTGTCCCAACCTTAATGTATAACTTCGCGTTCGTCTTTATCGAAAATCTCATAAATTGAGGTTTTAGAGAACATTTTTTCTACATTGATTCTTATCTCATACTTAACGCACTAATCTTCTCATGCGCTCAACAATGATTGCAACCCTTCGGCTGACTGGCTAAGCTTTAATCGACCGCAAATCTAACCGTTTTAATGAATTCCCATATTTTCATCCCTACTTCCAGCTATATGATGGAAAAATCAAGTTCGATGTTTCGAGAAAATCCCCTTCTCCATTGGAATTGTTTAACATGGTATATGTATGTGTGTACCTTCGCGAACATGGTTCGGGTATTTCAACCTCGTGATGCCTAAAAGGATCGTCGACTCGAAGCGTAATGATATTTAGTGCACTTTGGGTGACTGACTTGTGCCGTGAAAAAATATATGGTGCATCTTTACGTGGCCTCTCGTGCTTGTTACTCATTTTCGCTCAGAGGTGGCGCAACGCATACGCTCATTTGATAAATCGCTCGGAGTCGAATGGACACCCACGAAAATGTCTTTTTTTTTACTAAACGTGGCCGCCTAGCAACTCAACCGGAAGATAGCCCCCGGTGTGGGGCTTAAATTTATTCCAATTTGAGAATTATGATGCATGGAAACATTTAGGGTTATCCGAACAGTGAATCGTTCTCAACAGTTTTATTAGTCTCTCGGTTAAGGACTACTTTCTTCACTGAATTCAACAAAATGTGTCGATGAGTACCACTTCATTTCATGCCTTTCATCAGAGCCAAGGGACGGAAAAATCTGGTGGTTGTCGTCAATAATTGGAGCGGATTTGCGTTGGGGATGAAAACATATCCGAAATGACCCGCGCTAATGACGAACTGTAAATTAAATGAATTAATGTAAACGGCGTTGAGACAAAGCGCCTGGCGGTTTAGCATTCTCTTTTCATTCCCATCAGGGAACTGAGAGAGAATTCTACGCCTCGGGGTAATGAAGTGGGATAAATAGTCAAAAATTGAAAATAAGTTAAAATCGATTATCGGATCCTGGGTACCAGTCCACAATTATCGCATGATATGTTGAGAGAATCATCCACAAACTCCCGAGGCCTACTGGTAAAATTTCATAGAGCTGATATTTAGTGCGCGAATGAATTCCATAAGATTCATCAAAGTCTTAACGATAGAGTTGCTACAGCTTACTAATATGAATGAAAACAATAATTTCCGAGAGTTATTAAAATTAATTTCATATTCATGATCATCGGAGTTGTTTTCACTGGGATTTATCGAGGTTAAGGGAAGTGATTGTGTGTTCAAACAACATGAAGGGACGTTGTTTCAACGAAACCGACGGTTACGTGACCTTTCATGAGAATATCAGTTAACTGTGATCATGGCGGTGCATGAACGATCTCTTCCTGGCTGGGATCAGCGAGAAACTAGGCTAAGGGTTAAAGGCCATGCGTTACCTCAGGTCCGAAGTGGAGGTTCGTGGTCCGGCATATTGCGAAGTGAGAGAGGGAAGGGGCTATAGGAAGTGTGGTTTGAAATTATAAAGCGACTTATTTTCGCATGGTACACAGAATGTTCGCCAATAAATGAATTTATTTTGCAGGAAAATTGAAACTTGATTCTTTTCCGACTAGTTCATGTGACAGTCGTAGAGAAAAATAATGGGCGGACGAAGTAAAAGTGAGTACTTTTGAAGTTATCTCATGCGGGGGTTGCAAAAATAAATTGGTCTCAGGAGTCCACGTATCGTTGTAGCTGCTATCTCAGTGGAAGACTTCGCCGTCCAAATATATTCCACCTGGCGTCAGATTCACGGATGGGATGATCCCTCACGGAAGTCGAAGTGACCGATACCTGGCCCAAATTAAGGAGAAGTGTGAAGACGTAAGAGAATTGCCGTTCAATAGGTGCGAACGAATGGCTGCCCCGTCAACCAATCTTCAAATCGGAAGGGCTACGAATAAATCGCTGTCGCAGTAACATCAATCATATCCGAACTATGCAATTCGACAGTATTTTGAGGTATTTGTTGTCCATAAGTAGCCAAGATTTGACACTATTTGTATTTGCTGTAAACGATATATAATTGACCTATGACGAATCGTGTTGACTCCAACATTTCGTTTATCGATTATCAGGATTAAACAATCGGCAGTTTTGCATCCCAACCTTACAATCTCATCTGCCGCAGTTCTGTATATTCCACGAACGTCGTATTCGGATGTTTTAGAAAATCATTCAATAAGCGCCTTTCATATATCAGTGGATAGATTGGGGCAGGTGGTGTGCACTACCGGATGGAGGTCTACATGGAGTTGTTCATGCGATGAAACCCACCTATCTCTTACTTGGGAATACTGCGAGGGATGACAGCCACGCTGCTTTTGGCATAGGCATTGGGACAAAGGTACGGCTTGCCGATTCCCTCAATATTCTGGAAATGCTATGAAAAACTTGAAGGTTAATGAGTTCTCTCGAAGTTTGCCATTACGAGAGCTCCGTGAATGTTATCTAGATGCTATTGTGTTCGATTATGCGTCGCGCGGAACTTCCAAGGGCTTCCATCCATTGTGATTTTGCTGAGTTCCTCTCTCCAAAGCTCATCTCGGAGCTGAATAAGCCGTTATCCAGTACGTAGGTTGACATCGGCTTTAAGTAGTAAAAAAAATCATGTAAATTAAACGCACGACCTTGAATGTAGATAGCCTTTTCCACACTGTCAACTCTTATCATTAACCCTCATTTCAGTGAAGGTATTGCATTTGCATTTCATGTAAATGCGTTTGAGCCCGAATTTGCGTAGGTGATAGATAATAATTGTCTCGCTTGAATTGTGAATGCATATTAATCATTGACGTGCGCAGTTGTATGCTAAGTGCTTTGTAGAGGAGTCCCGTTTTCAAAATCTGTCGGGTGCATAGCGGAGAGTATCGGAAATCCATTCACACCTTAGTTTAATCCTAGACGCGGTTTTTTAAGAAAGCCTTCGAAGAAGTACCTCAAAGTGAACTACTCACCAAGCCATAAGCATATGGCATAGATAAAAATATCTTGGGTTGAATTAAAGACTTTTTGAATGGTCGGGTACAAAGAGTTGTCATAGATGGAGTTAGATCAAATGCAGTAGAAGTTACTTCAGGCCGTGAGTGAGAGTATTGAGTCTACACATTCAATTTCGATGTTCTCAATGCAGTAGGCGTTTGGGTGGGTTTTGCTCTTTTTCCAAAAATTTATGACTACGCCCTTTTTTAAGTTTAATTCTAATTGCCAACTGTCGCACCAGCGTTGTGTAGCATTTAGATCATCTGACAAAGCTTCCGTATCCTCAGGATCACAGATATCACGGTGAATCACTGTATCGTCTGCAAATAAACGTATCTTACTTGGAACGACGGATAAAGTTAACTGTTTCAGGCTTAGCTTTGTGGAATTCCTTCATGATGAGGGTAAAAAATAAGAGAAACTTTACACTTCCACTCACTTTTAATGTTCTACGACCATGGTTTCGATCATCACCTGATGGTGATGCGCAGCATCGAAACCATGGTCGTAGAACATTAAAAGTGTGTGGAAGTGTAAAGCTTCTTTTATTTTTTTACTCTCAGCAGGAACTACGGAATCAATGTCGTTAACGTTAAGTAGGAATAAAAGAGGCCCGATTACACTTCCCTGGGGAACACCTGAAGTAACTTCTACTGCATTTATTACTGCGTCCTGGGTAAAAATGTTCTGATCAAAATTAGTCTGGTGTGTATTCACCCCGTGCCACACACCTTAGCGGTGGTTTGCAGGGTAATGAAATATGTGTCGATATCTGCTTGATCAAAATCTAACATTTTCTCAGAAAGTGACCTTTTATTTTGATTCCCTTGGCTTTTAGTTTTTCCATGCGTGATGGGGTGTGCCTTTCAAACCGTCTAATGGCTCCTTAAGAGGTTTTCTTTGTTTTTTTTGTCCTTTTACCAAGTTAACAACGAACCTCGGAAGTCGCCGCTCATGATTTCGTTCAACTTAGGAGTTTTAGTTTGTAACCTGCGGTTTATCCAAAATTCTGCGTGGCATTTTTTCACATGCATTGATTGCATTCATTAAAAGTCAGCAAATTCCAAAATCGACTCAACTCAAAGAAAATCGCTTACCACGACATCGAAAGCCGACTTGTTTTAGCGGTATTAATCTCTCCTCTCGTAAAGTTATAAATATAGCCCCTACTCGGCGATCAAATTTCTGTGTTAATTAGGAATGGGATACAAAAAAGATTATTTATGCATATACCCTGGCATGCCTCAGTTCACTCGACTACGTGTTTACATACTTGTAAATGTACTGTTTCCAGTTTTTGGAAATGACAGTCAATTAAATGAGTAAATTTTGTAGACATATATTTTCAGGGTTGGAGAATAATTACTTGTTTGTATTTACTGTTTATCAGTGTTTGATACTTCCCCGTTTTCCCTATTCACTTATCTACCGGCCGTAATGTTTATTTTGTTTGAAACCGCTATCAAGGCTGGAAAACTGCTCTATGTGAGGCCATTTTAATTAATTGTTATTTGTAACGCGTAGGTGATTTACGCCACTCCCTTTTAGTCGTCTTTGAAATCCACGGAAAGTTTGCAGGGGAAGGGCGTACGTAATTGGTGTACTGTAAATGAAGGTGAAAGCGCTGTCAGGAAGAAAGAAGTGAAAAACCACGTACATCGTCAATGGTGGAAGAAAAATAATTAATTGAAGAAGGAAGTATTCAAGAGAAATGGAAAGAATGAATAGAAAACATACTTGGTAAAGATATTAAGCCAGCAATTTTAGATTTAGAAAGAGAATAGGACGTAGATGATGATAGCTTTGGCCCAGGCGTCCTTGTTGGCCAAATAGAAAGGTCATTAACGGGATTGAAATCAAACGAAACCGTGGGGATGGATAACTTTCCAGCGAAAACACTTAAAGGTTAAGGAAATCGTGGAAGGAAGAGTTTTTATCGAATAATTCGTAGCGGCTTCATTTATGAGAGGGAAAATCGGCTGGAAAACTTCGTCGGATCAGTTAGTTCTACCCCAAAATAGGGAAAGGCGTGAAGAGTAATATGTGAGGAGTAATGAAAAATTGGTTTGATGTCGTCAGCGAATAAAGTGATACTTAAGATTATCAATAAGAGGATGGAAAGGAGTTGATGAGTTTAGGTGTTGATCAGTTTGGGTTCACGAAGGGGAGAGGCACGTGTCATGACATAGCAGGAATAAAGTCAATAATAGAGAAGAACGTAGGATACAGTTAGGATTTATTTGTTTTGGAGAGTTTGAGAAGGCGTTCGATTAAGTAAATTGGGTGTAATTAATAAAGTTATCGAAGAAAATAGGAGTAGATCCTCCAATCTACTCCTATTTTCTTAGGCGGCTTATCCGCAGCCCGTACTTGTCTCAGACTGCTCAGGTACGAGTGGCGGACGGAAATTCGGGATAGATGGCAGTGTTAGAACGAGGGATAAGGGAGAATTATCCATTATCACCAATGCTTTTCAATGTATATGTTGAGGGAATGCTAAGAGAGGCATGGGAAAACCGGATATGGGAATGAAGGCCAGTTTAGGAAGTCATAAAATGAGTTTGGTTTACGGATGGTCAAACTTAAGTCAGCCATCTAGCTAATGGGTTACGAGCATTGCGAAGTGCGTTAAACATCATTCTGATAGGTGTGGGATTCAGATCGATGTAAGTATAACAAAGGTTATGAGATTTTCGAAAAGAAGTAAGGTTAAGTTATAGTTGGAGGATAAGAACGAGAGCAGGTAGACCAGTGGACATATTTTGTGAGCGTTTTGAATGTAGTTGGTCAAGATATTAGGATCATAAGAAGAAGAATTGCACTAAGTGAAGAAGCTTTCACTAGGAGAAGGGAGTAAAAGGGAGGGGCGTTAAATAAATATCTGCTATCTCAACCAGATCAAAAAAGTGTATGGAGGGTAAGGGGACTCGTTATTTTTGCCTCTAAGGCGAATAATACATTGTATTATTGTCATAATTCTTCAGGGAATACATATAGATCGAAAGCAACCCGTTGTTGTTTTTCTGTATGGTTCAAATGGTAAGCGTCGAGTAAGTGAAACTATTGTCAAGCGACGATTACTTACAGGAGTTGGCACGTAATTGATTGATTTCCATCAAATGACGCATTCGTTCGGATTGCAAATTGCGTCTACTCATTCAAACCTGTCTCCAACATAATTGACATGGTAGCAAGAATGAGACCAGTTGCAGCAATCATCGAGAATTAGTCAATTAATGTTCTATTAAATGATAGAAGGCAACAATGTAGAGAAAGTGCGCCGTCTCCTTCTCCGATCCGAACGATTTTGTCGAATCAATCGAATCCGGCCGTGATCGATGGAGGACTCGTATGGCAGGCTCAAAAGTTGAATTACAAAGATGTTTCCTACGCGAGTCAATTCCTCCGCGCAATCGCCGCTTAATCGTATCGAGCATCCCCTTTTTTTCGGTCCAGTACAGGGTTTCCGTCGTTCTGATTGAGGGAAAACTCAACCTTGCTCTGATCTGTTGTCAGAACCGAGACAGTGTTTCTTCTCGTGGAACACGCTCCTCAAAAGGACCGCAAATTCGCCCCTGAAATTCTAACGCGTTTCACTTTTGCCAAACACGTCAAAGAAACGCCTCCTTGCCGAGGTGGTTCGGATTTTGTCTTTCAGTTCCTCTCACTCCATTCCCAAAAGTTGAGGTTCTCGCCCCACACCCGCCCTTCTCTCTCTCTCCTTCGGTCTTGCACGCCCCGATTCTCGCCGTAACTATTCGCGAATTGCTATTTCCGGAGGAAGGATTTTACAAGCCCCTGCCTCCCAAAGATTTTAATCCGGTTGTTTCCTTCCAAAGGAAAGCCGTTGTGGCCGAAATTTTCTTTTCAAGGCTCGTGAAGTAAGAAGACATTTGCCGCGTTTGTTCGCGACCGGTTGCCATGCTTCGCCCGTCGGTAGTCACGTAGTAGTCCGCATAGGCTAAGTGGGAAGGGTCCCCCCTTCGTCTTTCCGTATCTCATCCCGCTCTTCAGGGGGGACACTCATAAAAAAAATCCACGGTGAGATTTGCTACAGCAGGTCAGCGGTAGTGACATTTGGATGATGAATGCTCGAATAGGCAAGGCGAAACAAATGGCGGATACAGGAAATGATCTTTGTAGAAATATTGGCAATACCTAAAACAATTTTTTTCGGGTTTTTTTGGACAAATAATTAACAGCTTAAAAATTAATGTAAAATATTCTCCAATGGGCGTATATTACGATTTCATTACGGCCATTGGAGAATATTGTCTCTTTATATTTGTTTTTATTTGTCAAGCCTGTAATAGCTTGGCAAACCTCACTTACAAAAATGTCAGTTGAAATAATGACGAAGGCTTGATAAATTGTAGGCTAAGAAAATTGCGTTCCATTCCATTCAACGAGTAATGAACGCCCTCTTTTCTTTGAATTTTCCTACTCTTCACTCATTTCTGCCATTAATGTTAGATGCCGAACCACGGTAATCAACGCGTGGCTTGATTTGTTGGCTGAGGCTAGAGGTTACTTCGTATTAAGTCTTACTGCGTGTGAAATTCACTCATCATAGCAGGAAGGCCAGTTCCTTTCTCTGTGCCGCTTGTAGTTACCCAGGAAGAGTTGATACCTAAAAAATCATACAACCTTGAGTGGAACTGGAAGTGTCGAGACGCGTATCCGGATTTGAACCCGAGTCCTATGACCAGTAGCCGCACTCAACTCACACCGCCAGAAGTTCAGAAATATAACTAATTTTCCCGAAATTAGTTGAGCTTTTAACTTTAAGTGATTGTTACGAGAAATAGGGTTGTAGAGGATACTGAGAATCTCATTCTACGTGCAGTGCTACGTGGGTGGTATTCCGTCATGGCTGGTGCCGTTTTCTGGCTGTACTCCTGCTTACCAGCTGGTTTTGCTGAACGCATAAGTGCACAGGATATTCCTCTGCGGCAAGAGTTCTTATTTTCCGTTTGTTTCATCGCTCTGTGTACAACTTGAGGAGGCAACGCAAAATGTTACATTTCGTGGAAACCCCATGAGGAGCAGACCGCTTCCGCTTCATTATTCAGGAGAGCGATCGAGTTGATCTCCGTGCGTGAGGTTTAGGCAAAACCTCAGGCATGAGCGTGCATTTTAATGGATCAATCTGCCAGGCAACGAGAAATCTCAATCCGAAGGTGGCCGGCGGAAATTTCTCCAGGGTACGCCGCACGACCACTTTTCGCCAAGAGCTTTGCATTTCTATCCGAGTTGGAGCGTGTGCAATTTTGATGGAAAATGGAAATATGTTAGTTGTGGATATCTTGTGGATAGGTGTGGGAGAGGATCACATACATAGACGTAGGCCTTACACTTGTTGACGTTTTCTTCATATTCCACAGTTTCCGTGTTTTGATTATTTTTTCTGGTCTCTATCTAGTTAGTGGTTTGTTCTATCTTTGTAGTCTGTATTTATTTTGTCTAGTCTATATTCTAGTTTCTAATCTATATAGTATATCTATATGCTACCATGCAGCTGCTGGGGTGTGTGGCATAGGGTGATTCCAAATTCATAAAATTTGTGTTACTTAAATGTAATTACCGGTGTGTGTGTATATATATATATATATATATATATACACACATATGTATATATATATACACACACACACACATTTGTACACACGCATATATATATATATATATATAATGGGCTAATCCGTAGTATTTATGAGGAAGGAATCTGGCCGGAAGACTTTGTGAGATCGGTTTTAGTTCCTATTCCGAAAAAGGTAAAGGCTACATCATGTGAGGACTACAGGACGATAAGTTTGATATCCCACGCAGCTTAAGTTGTTCTCAGGATCATAAACAAAAGGATAGAGAGTAAGGCAAATGATTACTTAGGGGATGATCAGTTTGGGTTTAAGAAGGGGAGAGGTACGCGTGATGCCACTGCAGTAATGAGATTATTAATCGAGAGGAATATAGAACACAACCAGGAGGTATTTGCCTGTTTCGTAGACTTGGAAAAAGCGTTTGATAGAGTTAATTGGGAAAAACTAATGAGTATATTGCAGAAAATAGGAATAGATTGGAGGGAAAGAAGGCTAATCCGCAACCTTTTTGAAATGTGGGTGTGGAGAAGAATGGAGAAGGTGAAATGGACAGAGAAGAAAACAAATGAGGAAGTACTTGGTATGGTGGGCGAAGAGAGGGGTTTGTTGGGAGCAATCCTATGGAGGCAGGAAAAGTGGATGAAGAGGGTGTTGACCGGAAGTGGGATGTTGAAGACTGTGATAGAGGGGAGAATGTTGGGCAAAAGAAGAAGGGGAAGGAACAGGATAGGGATGTTGGACGGGATGAAGGGAGGAAGAAAGTACTCAGAGATGAAAACCTGATATATAGTAGGATGATCGATTTTGTTTTGTTAGGAGTAATAAAATGTTTGTTTGGTAGTTGTGTCCTTCCAAAAACCTACCCCTTAATCGGTAGATTACCTTTATATATATATATATATATATATATATATATATATATATATAATTATTCATGTAATGGAAACAATTTTGTATAACAGCTACTTGTAGTATTAGGAGTAATCTTAGTGTAAAATACTTATCCAAGCATGCGAGACTATCTGCTCGTAAAAAGAACAAAATAATGACGGTGAAATGGGCTACCGGGAATATTGTTCCCCTTGCGTCGTCTTTTATGGGTGTTCTGATCACTTGTTTCACGTTGTATTGACGCCTTGCCGTCACTTCATTTTTTAGTAACACGGCAGCCTCGAGGGAATTGGAAATAAATGCCCTTGAGTCTCTCGCTTTTGGAGAGTAGGAGAACTTCGTAAAGATCGCATCGAATCTCTTCTCCTAAAAAGTGTGCGCTTCTTCAGCGTTCAAGAAACCATGCATGCAGCGGGTGGGAAAGAAAAAAAATAGGCCAATACGGAAGAACGGGGGAAGTGATGTGTTCATTTCATCAGGATGTTTTAATTTTCCTACTCTATATATATATACATACACATATATATATATATATATATATATATATATATATATATATATATATATATATATATATATATCGCTATTATAATTCAAACTCCCCGACGGATTGGGGACAGTATGGGGTCCGAAAGGTTGCCATAAAATTTCAGATTCGTTTTTTTCGTCGTGGTAAAAATTTTGTGTATTAGGAGTACTAATTAACTCGGTGGAAATTTTACCGAAGTTCCCTCCGCGCTTAGCCCTCCAAACGGTACTTCCCTCAGTTCATTGGAAGCGCGTATGTCGGTGGGGAAGGGAATAAGGAATTTCGTACTCTTTCGCTATTTGGTCATGTTTTAAGCGTCGTTGGTAAGTATAGATGTATGCAATGTAGGGTTTTAGATGTATAATTTAAATAAACTGTGTTGGTATTTGTTCATCTGCCTTCAAAACTGATGGGATAGAGGTCACAATCATTCACAACAAATGTTTTGGTATGCAAACTTTTCTCTTGCTTTGAATTATGTTAATTTGCATTAATCAGGTTCTGGAAGGAGGTAATATGAATTGAGTGTTTTATTTTTAGCTAGAATTTTTAGGTGGCAGTTTGATTGATACAGTTGGCTATAACTCGATGTTCAATTTGTGGAAAAGAGTAATTACATTATTCACATATTCTTTATGAATGAATGCTTTTCAGAAAGGAGAAAATTCTCTGAAAACTCCGGATTTGACAAATGTCTTAATTATTATCTACTGAAGCATGCATTGTATTCTTATGGCTGAGTGTACTGATTTCAGGAAGAAATAATTTGTTGCCTTTGAGGAGAATGTTCAGTGAAACTCTACGGTTTCGTGTTAGAAGGTATTGTTTGCGGAAAGTTCTTAGTCGAGCTGTAAAATAATTCGCTCGGGACGTGCACCCGAAGTCTTACACGCTGTATTTATAGTGCTTCTTGTAGATGTAGGTTTTACACGGTAGAGTGGCGTCTGTAAAAGTGAGTCGCGGATTTATTACATTTCAAGTAAATGAGCCAAGCCGAAGTTAGACGCGCTTAACCGTGCTGATTCGGAGAAGACTTACAATTCATATCAACCGTTTGAAAGCATGGTGTAGTATCCCATCGCTTGTTCAGTTTTACATTCGGATATCGCAGGCACATATCAGGATTTTCATTATGATTTAAGGTTCTAGAATCCGTTGAGTTATAATTTAAACACCCACACAATCCCGTTCTCAATTAGGCGAATTATCCAATATGCAATCAAAAGTTATAGCCGTCAACGCCACAGAAGCCTGTTTTTCTTTCTCAACTTGTATCGCTTTATTTTTTCCCCCGTTTGAGTCAGCAGCGTATATCAAAGCTTCTGGAATCCCGCTTCAATACTATGCTTCCGTAGATCTGATTTGCCGCCCGTCTTGTTTAGCACAGCAAGTGGAGCTTCATTCGTGATACTAGATTCATAAAGGCAATGTTTGGATCACGTTTTCTGTTGCATGACTGTTTGAAAAAAAAATGGAAGCTAGTGTTATATTCGTATTAGAGTTTTATCAGTTGGTTTGATTTATTTAAGATTATTTTTACTTAATTTGGGAAAGATGACCTTACTTTTTTCCGATTAAACGGTATTTTGTAGGATTTCGGTTTATTGGTATTCCACTCCCAAGTATGGGGCTAGCCCAGTTCTTTCGTGCTTATTTGATAATCCCATTCCGCGCCCCGCGAATGAGGCCAACGGTACGAAAGAGAATGTGATTAAGGAGAATGCGTGGAAGTATAGATATTAAAGTTCCGTGCACATTCAGTGCTGGGAACTTTAATGGGCTTCGCGAAAAGTTAAAAAAACTCGAACTGGAAACATTCAGGTTGGAAACTCTCAGCGTAACAGAGGTCAAAGTTTTTAAATACTAGACGTTGCGGTATAAAGAAATCCATTCCACACAAATTGCAAATGCGGTTACAAGGAACTACGTTGATACAGCAGGCTTTAGAGCTGCGTTTAGTAGTCGTAGAAAGATTCACTCAAATTTAAAAAATGGAATGATGACGACTCTAATGAAGACGTCAGAAGGTATAACTCATAGAGGCAAAAATAAAAGGATCGCGCGCAGAGCCTTGCGCCCCTTTTTAAAAGCAAAATGTTAGGCGAATGTTCGGAGAATGATACAAAATTATTTTGGTTTAACTTCAGGGAAGTACAGTGGAGAGGACCTAATGTACATTTATTTGCGGTAGAATATTACTCAATCCTTAAAAGTCCAGAAAAAGGAAATGTCATACGTTATTTCTTTCAGGCCCTCTACGCGAAAAATGTTTGTGCACAGAACCAAGTCCCCCACACACCGAAAGAGTCCATGAGCGACATACGAGTATTGAGGCCTTTCTCGGCATTAGGAAGATATTCTTCTGTAACCAGCATAGGTCTAGGAAAAGAAGATCATGCGAAATGGAACTTTTTATTAATTATATCCTGAAATCGTAGGAGTGCATTAGCCGAGTGGATGTTGTATTTTAAGATTTCAAGAAAACCTTCGACAACTTCCTTTGCGAGAAATTGATGTTTTGACTTATTAAAACTAAAATATTGTGGTATCAACGAGAGAGTGAATAACTAGATTAGAGATATCCTATCTTACCGTAAACAAAAAGTAGTCGTCAAAGGGTTGAGTTCATTAGAGGCTTACGCAACTTAAGGAGTATTGCAGATACCGGAGTGTGTAAACAAATTGGGGTTAGAATTATGCATCTTAAAATGTACAGCACTGAGGTTTTGGAATAAAGCAAAGATAAACAAGATATAAAGTAGATGGAATCGAGTTTGGCTTTACATGAACATGCAGGCCAGCCTTAAAGAAGCCAGGTTTCATTAGACTAGTTGTAGAAAAAATGTAATGATAAAGCAAGAGAGAGAGGCGTTGCTTTAGTTAGGCTGCCTTAGAATACGCGGCAAGTGTTTGGGGTCAATGGGAGAACCGTTAATTGAGGAATCGGAATAGGTTCAAGGAAAATCCGGTAGATGTATTGAACAATACTACGAGAAGACAGTAAGCGGCATGGTTATGCTGGAGGAATTAAGGTGGGAGCCTGATGATTTTCAAAGAGAGCTGGCAAGACCCAGCCTTTTAGAAAGGTGCAGTACACCCGTGTTTTCTTGCGACGCAGAGGTGTAATTATTATGGTTCCAAATTATAAAGGCAGAATCGACAACCCGGATAAAATAAAAAAGACAGACACCGTCATCGACAGATTCAGTTATTCAGTCAAAATTGAACCCAAGAGGCCGGAAATATTTAATTAACCTTAATACTAACTGCAAATGAATTAGTCATGCAAAATAATTATTTAATGATGTACTCTTATGTAGCAATGTTTGTGCGCGAGTGTGTTTGTTTATATGCTAGCATATATTTAAGAGATTTTTACTTACTAGTAATGTTGCATGTAAGGCTGGTGCTGCACGAATTTTATTTGACTTGCAAGGAAGGAAATTATTAATTTGGACTATTATTAATTATTAATAAGGACTTGAAAGAAAGGAAATTTAATGGAAAAGGATTTTTCTTTAATTTCCAGAACAAAATTAATATAAAAACCGTTGCAACCTAAGTAGCAGAAAAAGCATTTAAAAAACTATTTAAAAAATATAAACGCCACTATTATTTCATGTGAAGATTTTGGAGTTCATTTCCTTGAATGCTGCATGGTTTAATCCCCAATGTTTTGGAATGAAGCTTTTTTTTAAAAGTTTTGGAAGTCTTTGCTTTTGAAATTAGCTTTTTAGAGCATTTTGTGTTTAAAAAACGGTTGGCACACTACCTTAATTGAAGAAAGATTATTTTAACCCAAAAAATGAAAGATTTTTATAACCCTACTTAGATACGAACGGTATGCTTGTATTTTTTCACCCCTGTTTGTATTTTAGGAATGAAATGTAATTCTATCGAATTTTGACTTTGTCGATCAATTCACTAAAATTTTGTTTGTTACCTCAGGTAAGATAATTCGACGTTATGAATACTTTTCAGTGCGACTATCACTCTCTAAGGCTCTTGGGTAAGTGCTCAGAGGATCTCAAATTTCGTTATTTTTCTTTTCGGAATTAATTTTGGAGGATCCTTCAATGTGTCGTCATGAAAAGAAGGCACCTGTTTGGCTATTATTTTTTTCTTTGGGACGCGTTCAGCCTATCATGACGATAAAATGCATTCTCGTGCGCAAGTAATGGAAAGTTTCCAAAATTTAAGCTCGTGGCGCAGTCTCTCCATTTATAGATCGCGATTCCCCATCACGTTGCTTTCGCGAGATCCCCGAGACCGTACTCTTAAATGACCCACGTTATTTTCAGAAGCACGTTCCTAGTAAAACTATGGACACCCTTGTGAATAATCGTGAAAACAATTATTTTCTTTTTTATTTTCTACCATTCCATTTTTTTGTGTCGTATCTAATAATTATTGTCAAAAGAATGTCAAGATATTAAGTATACTTCTTCTCGTGGCGATTTACCGCGTAAATCCTTTTAAAACACTTCGATTCTTAATTTTATCATTTCGACCGCCAGAGAGAGACATGCACGTTGCATAACTCAGACATTTCTATGCCCATCCTCATCCAAGCTCGAAGTGGAACAAAAACAATCGATCGTTCTAATAGCAAAAGTATAAACTTTGAAAACAAATATATCACTTGTCGAAGGTGTGAGGAATGATTTCTGCACATACTTCTATTTCCTTTATCTCTGTTCCCCACCGCCATGACGTGACAATATTGGTGGGCTCATCCGCGTCAGGATTTCTGTAGTATTTCATCTACCTCTCTAATACCAATGCTTGATTTCATTTCTTTATAATTTGAAATGTATGCAAATGTGTCCATCAAAGGCTGCATTATTCATTGTTTTCTGTCATTCGTTCTCGACGAGCTTTATCCTTATATCCATATCTTACTGAGTTACATGTTTGTGTCATTTTCGCGATTGTTTATCGGCACTAAGGAAGAGAGATGCTTTAAATAAAATGCGATTAATACATGGTTAGTTACATGCTATCATTGTATCAATTACTCTATAAGACTGTTTACTTTTTTTATGTTTACAAAGTGCTGAAGAAAAACAAGCTGCTAAATTTTTTATTTATTTGTTTGTTTCCCTTGATTTATTGGTGAGTACGACACACCTACGTAGTTTATGGTTTGGATGATGTGGATTCCCTCGGAGTGAGAACGGAAATCGTATGAGTGATACATGTTAGGCTTCCTCGGGAGTACGTAAGACCCGTCTAATGGCGTATGCCTGCCTTTTCTTTGCTCAGCACTCCTTTCGCTCATCTCTCGCGCGATCGTTCTTTCCTAACGAGCCACTCGGCCAGGATCACGGGGCAGGGGAGCGCGAGGGATGACTACGAAATTGGAGCATTTTGTTGTTTCGCGGGTCGGTTTTTGTTTACCACGGTGCCGAGACTGCAAGAGAAAATCGCCAACCCTCCCCCCTTCCTCCGCCCCGGACGTCGCGCGCAAACACGCCATTTTGCCATCAAATCCCTCCCCCCCCCCCACCCGCCGTCATGGAAGGAAGAGAATAGGCCGTAAAGAAGGCTGCGATTCCGCATCCCGGGAGTGGACTTGAATGACTTTTCCTTATGCCCAGTTCGCAATCATTGAGAGATTTCTTCACCCTCCCTACCATCGAGACTCCCTCCCCCCTCTGATTCCCCCAAACCCTCCCTTGATGCACCCCAGGTCACCACCACCCTCCTCTCCTCTCTCGGGGGCATCTCGCTAACGACCTCGTCACGTGGGGACCCTTCCTGCACCGCGGGGGTTGGCACGCGGTATCCCCCGCGGCGACCCTCGAAGAATGGCCGGCCTGATGAGTGCAATATATAGAGATGGTCATTGGTGACACCATTGACGTCCACAGCCACTCCCCATCCCTCCTCCCTTGGCCCGCCCTCCGTCCCGCCAACATCCCCTCCCCCCCACGCAAGGGTGATTGTATTTTCGGTCCTTCAAGCACACACCCACACCACTGCTTCCATCACACCCGATCGCGATTCTACTCTTTAGTCGCTGCGCGGTCACTCCACGAACAAAAGAGGCTGCAAGAACGTCGGTGGGCGGCCACGTATCACTCCGTGTTTAATCCGTTTGACACCCACGCCTCGCCCCTCGGCTTCGCCGCCTCCCTCTTCGCAATGTCTCTCTCTCTTTCTCCGCACCCGTCGTCCGAAAAATAAACCAGAGGGCGGGTAGGATGAGGGTCGGAGTAATGACTCCCCGGGCCGTGCGGTTCATTTGTTTATTCTCTAATTGTTTCTTCTCGAGCCGTAACGAAATGGCGACGGCGTCGTCTCCGACTTCTCCAGAAAAGACCCACCTCTCGGGAACCTCCCGGCGTTATTTACCGGGGAGGACCTCCGGTATCTCGGCGACCGCGAGGGTGAAGGGAGAGAAATTAGGGCACGTAAACGGGGATGATGAGTCTGGGGTGGGTCTTTTCATCCCCGCCATAACACCCGTTTGCACTCGGAAAATTGCATAAAGGACTTCCAGGGATTCCCGACCGTCGCTTCTCTACCCCCATCCTCTCTGGCCTCTCTTTGTTCCAGCCATCCCCTTCACCTCTCGTCCCCCGTTAACCCCTTTCGCTTCCTATTTTGGCTCACCACTTTCCTCGGGGACCCCGTACAAAGGCGTCCAAGACCCCCTCTGGGGATTTTGTACACTTCGGTTGACCCATCAGTTGGGTGATGTCTCATGCGTGGGTGGAGGGTAGGTCAGATCAGAGTTAGGGGAGGCAATTCCGGGTGGAGATACAGTGTCCCAGATGGACTCGAAGGGGCGGGGATACGATGGGAAAATGGATGCGTGTCTATGAGATTTTCCGATAGTCTGGAGGAATCCTCCTGAACTAGAAATCATTGTCTCCTGAATATATTTCTCGCAAGCCACAAAAATTACTTTGTTACTCGGCGAAAATACATACTCCATGATTAGCAAATGGCTCTTGAGACCACACACATTTCATATCGTGAACACGTTTGCCAAAGTAACGGTATGACGGTGCCTAAAAGGAGCCATTGGTGTTCGCTTTGATAAAAATTTTCTGCAGTTTTCCCAGAAATTAAAACCACATTGTCCGTCTAAACCCTTGGTGGAATATTGGATGCAGGTCATTTGACTTGCGTAAACGATGTTGTTTAACGTCATGTGGTTTTTTTTCCAGGGGCATTGTTTCTTATGGAAAATAAGAAGTCGTGATCCTTGAGTTGCTGGACATTAATTGAGTAAATTCTGTGCTGGAAATTGACCTTGTTTTGCAGGGTGCCTCACTTGAGCACGTATAATAACCCGTCAGAAATATCTAGCCTGCATATGTGAGGAAGGGGAGGAAATGAGGGAATTGATCGTCCGTGTTGACATTTCATAATCGTCAACCTGAATGAATCGCACCAGTGGGGTGCGAGTTGGGGTCACTGGACAGACCTCTTCTGTGGCGTTGAACTCCCCGCCGCGGAAGCACAAGTGCCATTCATTCAAACCGTAATCAAACCTGAGTTTTTGTTGCCGTTGGTTATTTTGCATTGAAAGCCGCCACTAGGACATTTGGTAGGGGGAAATACGTGGTATTTTTGTGGTATTAGTTGTTTAGGGAGGATACCGACAGCTGTAGTTATTTGCGCTACTTTGGATAGGCTGATGAAGAAGTAGGATTTTCAGGGAATTGATGAAAGGTTGAGGGAAACTCTTCATCAATATAAACCTGCTCCTAACGAAAGGTACCAGGGGTCCCGAATGACAGATAGAGTATGCGTGGAAATACTTACCACATGACACCTCAAGTGGATGTCGGGATACCTCTGAAAAATTCTGCTACCGCCGGTATTAGAACCTAGGCCCCCGAGGGAAAACAATATATTAGCCACTTTTCCAGCTTAATCCTCGAGGTGGTAGATGACCAACTAGTATTGTAATCCGTGATTATTGTCTTTCAGTATTATTTTATATTCCGGTAGTTAGAATTTCCATACGTGATAAATGCTGCTTCGGTCAATAATTGTGGGAGGGTAGAGAGTTTCCTTAATTCGCTCTTGGAATCAATCTCCCTGGACTTCACTTCTTGGCCTCACCAACTAATATCCTTCCGAAGTATCTTCTCTATTCCCCGGAGTACATACGTCAGCTATGTGTATGCATTAATGCGTCTTCCGTGTTGACGAAGGTCATTCACATAAAAGAAAAATATCCAATAGCCTTTTGATGTTTCACTTCAGAAAACTCTGTGTTCATACAGATTTGCCCACTTTTGTGTTGAAGGTCGTTATGGAAGGGAATGTCGGTTGAATGAAGAATACAATTAATGAAGGAAAATATTTATTTGTTGAAAGTATTGAGTAACCTTCTATGTGGTGATGACACAGCCAATAAAACGCAGTCATTGTAACGTTATGATCTCGTTTCAAAAGTAAAATATAATACTGTAATATCATACCTATTAAACTTTAGTTTACTTTATGACGACAGTCGATATTTCTTATATCGATAGAGGTAAACTTGTTGCAGCAATATTCGACGTTAGAGGCTTCATGTGAACTGAGATAGTACCGCTGATATTTAGGCTAAGGTTTAACCATATATCGTGTACCCTTCAAGTCGCCGATTCAACCAGGATACCAGCACGAATGAAAAGGATTAAGAATTATCAAGGATATAATCGATCAGCATAGGAGTGGGGAATTTTATGTTGTAATAACATATTTTTATTGGAATTAAATGAACCCTTTTGCTGCTGTCCTCCTTTTTTTTCTGATTTATAGACGAATCGCCAAATTCCTATAATATTTTATGCGAACACAGAAGAAACAGCAAACTGTCCATCCGCCCTATTAATATTCCTCAAGAATTTAAATCAAGTGATGAATCCTCAGTTCTTTAAGGCTACCAAACGTGGGTTCCGTCTCGATGGACTGTGAAGCATCTCGTGTTCAGAGCAGTTTTAAAATAATTTATGTGCATAATTCCTTCCGTTACTTGTTATTTTTTTTTCAAATATGTAGGCTCGCTTGAAATGAATACGTAAGATGTCATCCACTGAATTTCCTTCTGGTTACATTCGGTTCGCGGGGTGCACAATTTAGAAGATTATGCTGGTCCACCGTAAAATAGGTTTCATGAGATAGGGTGTGATAAAATGTAATGAAAGAGTAAGAGAAAGGTGCTACTTCGAGTTAGTTATACCACGTAGAGAATATGCGGCAAGTATCCGGGATCCACGGGAGAAAACACTTTTAAAAGACAGATTAGGTTCTGAGAAAATCCGTTATGTTTCCTAAAAAATATTACGATAGGCGAGTAAACGTCATGGGTATACTGCAGAGAAGCACCTTACTCCTTGAATTCAGGTGGAGAAGCTTCTGAAATATATTAGAGGGATGGAAAATATTGGATCTAGAGAAAGAATACTAACGAAGGTGTGTTGGACAGGATAAGGAAAGGTCTAAGTGAATAGAGAAAATGTGTTTAGCAGATATTGAGTTTTAGTGGGATGTTGCGGGCTTTGATAGAAGGAAGAATGTGTATTGGGTAAGATTAGGTGACTAGACAAGGTGAGTTTTTGAATCACTTGAATTCTGTAGAAACTATCAAGGGGATGTACAAAGCTAAAGGGCGTGGATGTTGGGAAGAGCGTATGAAAATTTACCAAGGTAGAGAACTAATGTGTAAGTGGTTGGGTCCAGTAATAATCCGACGTGAAAGGCAAATTTAAACCGGCAAGCGGAGAGCGAAAACATTTTAGTAGCCAGCATAGAATACCAAGAGTAAAAATTGTGTTAATATTTCTTTGCGAGGTAATAATATTTCTTGGAAGCGTTTATTCCAGTTGGGCGTCGACCGAGTTATGCGAAGTGATGTGTAGCTGATCTTCCTGTTGAGCTGTAGTCGGTAATCTCTTTTTCTTTTGCCTCGGGTCGGATTGTCAAGTTCTGAAATGTTGGCGGGCCAAATACCCCGGACCTTAGGTTGTCGACCCCTGCTGTTGAAATTGCACATGGCTGCTCTATGGCAGCTCTGAGTAATTCAGCAACAATTTGTCCCAGGCTTATGAGCGATTTTGTTCTCAGCTCATCAATTTAACTCTAAAAATGGGAGAGAGGATAATGACTTAAATTGCATCAAACGAAAGAAATACCATGAGGTTCATTATTCTTTTGAATGTCTCGCTTATGATTTTACGCGTGTATTTTTCGTTCCGTGAATTGAATACGTAAACGTTGAAATTTCAATGTGATCGGCGACGTGTTCGCAAACGCATTCACGGATTCGAGATCCTATCAAGAGCGGCATCTCGATTTGAATGCTAATGGGCCTCTGTTTTCGAGAATTGATTATTGAAAATTACAAGGAATTTTTGCAGTCAATGAATCGACTTTTTGAAACATCGAAAGGCGGCCTGGAATACTGTAAATTACTCATTGAATAGTCCGTTTTTCCCCGTCTCACGGCCGTGTCGTTAAGGGGCAAAAATAGTAGTGTTACACCCTCTTTATCTAAAACTGGCCAAGATAACTCCCAGTATAATGCTGCCTGAGTCCATCCTTTGGTCATGTGATCTGAACCGTTCGACACATTATGAAATCACATTCGTAATTGCTATCACGCCAAATGGTGTTTTAGCTTAAGTTGAAAACCAAGATACTTGGTTTGTGTTTTAAAGGTTTACTCCCAACTATGTGCCTACTCGGTATTACAACCAAGAAAAATTCCGCATTTTTCCGAATTTCTATCCGCGGTATTTCTGGCATTTCCTAGGATTGAACTGAGATAATTTTCCAGTTATTCTTATATTTGGGTCATTAGTAATTAGTTGCCTGTATTCCAATTCTACATTGTAAGAGAGTAACTCTCTTTAGATGCTCAATATGGGGGTTAAATAATCATTGTACATTTCATCCGATGAAATGATGGCTGTATCTCATCCGCCAGTCTCCATTTTCTTCTCAGTTCACCTTTCCCTCCCTCTTCAATACTTCTACTCGTACATCATGACTGCCATTACTATCATCGTTCATCCCTCTCTGGACGTATCTATGATTCTACTGAGTTGTTTGATCAAAGAGCAAAATTATTTATATGATAATTTTCGAATTGTACGTCTATACGCCTCACCTACGCCTATAGTTTCTCACTTTTACTCTTTTCAAGTTGTAATGGTGCTCGTTGTTGCATGAAATGATTTTTCATTCAGTCACATATGGTTATCGTGGTCCAAATTACAACCAATATACTTAAAGCGGGGTAGTTTTTCGGTTGCTAGACCTCTGTGGGAAACCTTAGGCGGCATCATAGGTCTTGGTGAGAATTGAAACCCATATTCACTGATGAAAGCAACCCTTGGGTTGATTATAATGGATTTGTTGGTAAGTAATTGTTGATCACCAAGTCTTCACATTCATTGACCTGTCTCGTATTTGGTGCGGGAAATTACTCTCCTCAGTTCATGAATTCCCACTTCGTAATTAGCGATGGTTGGCAATCTCATTTCTGTGTCGGTTATTTTTCCTTGGTTATTTGAGCTGCAATACTCTTTTTTGTGGCACTGCGGGGTGTAGAGTGGTCGCTCTTTCTCGTGATGACGGCCCAATCACGCGCTGCTCTGATTGCATCGGCGTCGAAAGACGCCTACGGGCTTTAGCTCGAATAAAATTTCTTTTCGTGTGTAGACGCAACGAGACAAAAAAATATTGATTCGCGTGTGATCTTACTCTTCGGTCTTAATTTGATCTACAGGTTTTTCCACCCTTGAGAATCGGGTTGGAGATGGCATAGCTAGTGTGCTGACTTCTCGCTCTGAGGTTCAGGGATCAACTCCTCCGAAGAAGCGGATTTGTAATCGATGTTCAAATCCCTGCATGGGCACAATGTGGAGATAATTTCGGGATTGATTCTCCTAAAACTACATCTACCTGCTGACTATCTCGGTGAGCAAAACGCTCGCTAAACCGAAGTTCGCTTATTCACATCCCACCTAGGCCTTCTTGTTTCGTCATGCAAACATTTTTTATAGATGGGATTTTAATGCTGTAGACGATCTTGTCTGTTTGAGAACTTTAAGAAAACAATTAATGCTAACGCATGTCACTCAACAATTACTCTGCCACCCTAATGGCTGGTAACCTAACATCACCTGCCGTTCGTTTTAGTGGCGACCTTTCGGATAAAACGTAGATGTACCAGATTTCCCTCTGCCATTTCTCAATTTCCAGAAATCACTCTCCTCACAAATCATCCCCTTCACGGTGCCCACCCACTCCTTTGCCTCTCCTGTTCTTCAATTTTACGTGATTAGGATTGCTTCCCGCAGTGGGTGGTAGAAGTGGCCGTATAAGTGGTTGTGGCTCGTTTTTATATTCTCTTTTTTTAATATAGCCGAGAAATTCTGTAGTGTGGCCGCTGACATGTACGTGTATGTGTGTTTTTACCACCATCCACGTCTTGTCAAGGATTTCGAGTCGACATTTTTTCACATTTCCTAACCCATTAAGCACTCTTCCTCTCTCTTATCCCATACCACGTACCTTTTTGACGAGTTGCGGGGTATTTGTGTAGGTTTGGAATTGACTAAAAAAACTCTCTGTCGTAACAAAATTTTCTCGAGGAAAGTGTGAGCTTAGGCACACATTAGAAGGACCTTCGCGTGTTTACACTGTGTCGCGTGCAATTAATTACTTTTAATTACCGGAATCGGAATAATTTTCACCAAAGATCATCCTTCAATTCTTCTCCGTATCATGACTTCTTCTTCTCCCCGAGGGCTTATAAAAATCACGGTCCGAAGAAAAGCGTTCTCGAAAAATAAATAATGTCGACCGCGATCCATCCTCTGGTCTCATTGTTTTGGTTACCTCTGTCTAGGCGGCGTGTCCCCCCCCCTTTTCCCCTCCCCCACGGTGGTCATCTCTCGTCCCCATTCCACATCCTGCCCCCTCCTCTCTCTCTCCATTCGGAAACTCGGCGTCTCCTTTCCCATCCCTCTCAGCCTTCTTACTCCGCAGACACCCACTTCATCCGGAGTGGTTAATCAGTCCTCCATTGTATCATCAGATCTTCATTTATCATCCAATCCCATTTCATTTATGCTCGGATGCCCACTTTTCGTTTCGGTACCTCCCTCCCCCCCCCCCCCACCCCCCTCGCATCCATTCATCCCTTCCTCTTCGCCCCTTTCCGCTTGGCCCTGGTCTACCCCCACGAAGTCCTCTAGCGTTCGTTCGCGTATTTCACTCTGTTGGCCTCGAATATAGCCTATATCAAATGTCTTTGCGAGCTCCATGAGAGATGGAGAAATGAATTTCGCCAACACCTGACTGAATAAGAATCGGACCGTAAGATTTCAAGTTGATCTTAGACTTCTCGTGCTCTACGCTCCGTTTTTTCTAATGTCTCCGTTTCTGGAAATAGTTCCACGCAAATTTCACGATCGTAATTCCTAGATTCAGATGATTACTAAAAATGTGGGCATTGCCCAATAAATTCTCTTACACGATTTGTTCCTCGCGGTACCGGGATGATCTATCTCTATGGGTGCAGCGTCTTGGACAGTTTTCAGCTAGATTTTTCTCTCTCTTATGAAGCAGAGAAGATGATCGGGTGGGTCTAAATGCGTAAAAATGTATTAGTAGACCATTGTGTTCTGCATACTTTTTTGAGAATCGCATCGCGGTTTTATTTGAGTATCGCAAAATTGCCTTTGTACCTGAGCGGGAATTGTGCACATGTTACGCGATCAAGAGTCAGTAGCGACAGCAGGAGATGAAGTTCTTTCAAAGGAATCTTGCCTCGCTCTCCCGGACTCGAAAGCGTTTTCAATTTCGCCCTCACACAGCAGTCATCATAAAATCCGCAGTTTGTCAATATCGGCGTAGTGCGAATATGAAGAATAATCAACTGTGATTGTGTGTCCTAGATAACGTGTGAAAATATTCTTTAATAGATCAAACGGTAGCTTATAAAATAACGTGTGTATAAATTTGAAAATTTTACAGTTATAAATTTATATCTATGGCTACAAAGCATGCTCTTTTGATTTTATCCTTTTCAGTGCGGTAAATTTAAAATGTAGGAAAAAAATACCTTGTAATATCAAAACGCAGAAGCTAAGTGGTGGTGTGACTCACGTTTGAAATCATCGGTCGCGTTTCCTCGACACAGCTCGTTAAAATCGTGTGTAGATATATGTTTTCTACGACGCCAACACATGCATTGCAAATCACATTCACGTGTAAATGTGGAAAGTTTGAAGAAAACGACAATAACATTGGGCTGATGTGCAAAAAAATTCGAGAAATTTCACACTGGAAATATTATTTCTCTGTCCCGATTAAGGTGAGCGATTGTTCCAACTTGAAATTTCACCCGTTTAATTGCGTATCACCACATTGATGATGAGATCGTGTTCATATACGTATGACCATGTCGACGATGTGGACGATAATATCGATATTCAAGGATATAAATTATACGGCCTATTACTATCCCATATGCGCGCTATTGCTCGTTATGCCCAGATTGATGCATTTTCGCCACCTCAACGTTTCTTTCATATCGACAGTCGTTATTGGAGAGTGAAAATCGCAGAAGTGGAAAATGAATATCAACAAGAAATAGCAAAGCGCATTTGTTTCGATAGTGGAATTCGAATTTCGATGAAGTATTCAAACAATTAAATTCACTCACAGAAGTGTGTTTTATACTCCCGATTCTGTGCACCTGTTGGAAGTAATTTAGTTGAAATTTTATCTACTTTGTTACTAAAAAAACTATGCCATCCGGAACCTTGATGTAAAGTATTTTTAGTTAAAAATTATTCTATGGTTTTAAGTTTTGGTCATATTCTGAATTCAACGTGTAAAATGAGTTGATTTTGAAAACCGATATATGTAATTAGCAATAAATAATGACAATTAACGTATTCTACTTAATAATATCGTAAACGATTGCTGGTTGTAAATAGTGAAAGATGGTGCAGCTATCTCGTATAATGCAGGACGCTGATTAAATCACAGCTCCGTTGAATGTCTTTGTTTATCGAATTGCTTACCATAAAATTAGAAAACAAATGATCTTTTTGGAATTAATCAATGCACCTTTCCACAATACTTACTTTTCCACCGGTGTGTCTTTGGCGATGGAGATGGTTTATCCCTGAAGTGCAGTGCTTTCCATAAATAGATTTTGATTGGTATAGGCAAAAATATTTTCCGAGGGATTATTTTTGAACCTCGTAACCTGAAGTTCGATCTGGCCTCAACTCTGGACCTTTTATGTCCTCTCTACTTGTTCTCCTGTTTTATCGTTTCGTTCATTTACATCTTCAATCGAAGGATACAGAAAGTACATGCTCTTCATAAATCCTGTGTGAATGTCGTATGTACGTTACTAACAACCATCCTCTCAGAATTATTCATCGCCGCATGACATGAAACAATTCTAAATGCTTTTAATTGAATGAAATATACTTCTTAAATTATGTATAAGTAAACATTAGACTTAAAAATCGCTTCTATGTAAAAGAGGTAACTCTATGCTCAAAGAACCTGAGGTTACAAGCAAGGAAATAGTCCGTGAAAAAGTTCGTATGGGGCATGTAACTCGACGGATCAGAGACGTGGAACATTGGAAACGTGAAGCAGAGAAGAATAAAAGCCTTATAAGGATGGTGCTGGAGAAGAATGCTGAAGATTAAATGGACAGGCAAAGTGAGGAACGAGGAAGTATACTTGTAGAAAAGCAGAAGAGGAAAGGACCATATGGATAATTCACGGCAAAGAAGAACTAGATGGATTGGGCACACTTTGAGGCACAATGGCTTAGTTAGAAGCATAATAGAAGGGGAAATTGAAGGGAAGATCCCGCGAGGAAGACCAAGAGACAAGGACAATGGAAAGAGGGACGTAAAACAGAGAAGAAATCGGGGGGCAAGGGGAGGGGAGTGAAAGGATTAACACTGAAAAGAGAAGAATGGACGGCTGCAGTAAACTAATCTTAGGATTGAAATACTGTTGACGATGAAAATATTCGACGGAAATTTCATTTAACAGTCTAAATTTTATGGACGAGAGAAAATTGAAGTCATATGTGGGTAATGTGGATGGATATAACGGAAGATAGCTCGTGACAGATGTCCTAACTCCTTCTCCTTCCTTAATTATGCATTATTTCTGTGACCTAGTTAATAGCCCCCTCCCATCTTAAAGAGATTCATTACTTTATCCCAGAGATTTCTTCGATGAAATAATATGGACGGATCGAAATACGGGTATACCAGTATGTGATGGTTCTGCGAGACTTTGTTGCTGTATGCATGGTTAGGAAAATCACCATGTTTTGAGTCAAAACGAATACTTGTTGGCATATACTGTTTGTTTTCTCTGTCTGACCTTCATTTTATTTGTGGGAAATAAGGCTTATGTCCTTCGGGGGTAATTTTTTGGATATTTTTACAGCTATGAATTTAAACTGGAGCAGTAAATGCTTAGTCGTCATCAGTGCATTTTCGATCGTAATTTTCTTCTGGATTAAGTCCCATTTGAGTTTATAGTGCAGATTTTTGTCTCGGACACGCTAATCAGAATAAGCTTTATTTCCTTCTTAACGTAGCCAAATATTTACAAATACAACGGATTTAGACATTTACACCATATGGTCCTAACGTCTGTGGCAGACTGTTCGGTTTTAACTCATCATATGGTGAACGTCAAACAGATTTAAACTGCTGTGGTTATAAAACTTAGATCGGCTTTTTTTGTAGGATTGCGAGCGCGATTCCATACTGGAGTGATTAAGAGTCAGTCGATGACGCCAGAGGAATCAAGAGGAAGATGAATGAATGGCTGGATTTACGCAAGAAAGCATTCCCCTGGGTTGGCCAACTAATAATTAAATTGGAGAAATCTTCTGTTAATTCTTGGCGGAATTGGGACGTGTTAAGTCAGTGGGTAGAGCGCAGGGTTACTACTCCCGGAGGACCCGGGTTCAATTTCAGGGGACGTCCCTGGGCACCCTCAGCTTCACCCAAGCTGAGTGATTTTTCAGACACTTGATCTCTCTAGGAAACCATATGTGGCACAGAGAAAGGAACTGGTCTCCCTACCATGATGTATGAATTTCACACGCCATTAGGTTTCGTATTGGGTGAGCTCTAACCTCACCTATGAAACCAACCTTCGGGTTGGTAACTGTGGGCAGCGAATCCTTTTCGTCCTAAAAGCCATACCTAGCTATTGCAAAAACTCCAGGAGATGATGTTTATCAGTCATTTTCCTGCATCGCCAAAGTCACGGTAGGTTATTATGAATTCTTTCATTTACAGGCTCCTCAGCTAGATCGATGATTTCTGCTTTTAATGGAATGTTGTTTAGGTAAATTTTGCTACTGCATTGTGGCTAGGCTGTAGAATGATTCGGTTTTTCATGACCGCCATGTTGATAAATATTTAGATTAATACGCAGCAAGCAATTTTTCAATGGCGATCATTCCATTTGCATTTCCCGCATGGCACGGTTGCTCTTCCGCGAAATTGTAGTCCATAGTGTTTCGCTGTTTTGAAATAGGGATAGCGGAACATTCTTAAGGGTTTTAACGCGTTAAAGCACTGCCCATACATTCCACCACAATTTTTTTAACCTTTTCGGGCGTCCAATCGGTCCCTAACCAATAGTTTTAACAATACAAGTTAATAATGCGTCGCGCCTTGTCCTTTTATCTACCCTCTTACAAATCTGAATCAATTTCGTCGACTTGACCGATGACACTTCATCTCTTCCAAGTTGACTCTTGACGAGGTCATTTCGTCTCATTGGTATTAACGTTCTACAAGAATCTTTAAATTGAGGGGGTGTCAGCTTATACATTTTTGGATTCTTTGACCATATCCCGAGTCTTCAAGCACGAATGTGTTGAAAAATTTAACGCTAGGCTTAAAAAAAATCATCTTTCGAAAAGTGCTTGCAACATGATGTATGATTGCCTTGAAATTTCCCCGTGGGAGCTGGCCTCTTCTTGTTCGTTTCACGTTCCCTCTGTCCACCGTGGGAGGGATTACAACAGTTGGTCAGGAATCACATGTTTCCCTCATTATTACGCTCTTCCTCTTGGGTCGGCTGCCTCATCGGGAATCTTTTCCTGCTCCCTAATCTTACGTAGTAGATGCCTCTCTCGGTCTGGCCAGCTGGAAAAGGTGGATCTCCATTATATTTTAGCCTCGATTGATGTATGATTCTTGTTGTCACCAACTCGACTCGCTCATGTAAATAAGTATTTCACACTTAAATACCTATCTGCATGTAGCTGTAGTTACCATCATATCCATTTTTAGAAATAATGTGCATCTTTACTGATGGCTAACATATGAGCAGAACTTTAAATTTTAATGTAGCATGCCTGGTGTGGGGATCACCTCCTGCCATACACCTTGGCAATGGCTTTCTGTTCATCATGTAGAATAGAAAAAATATAGAATAAAGCGGTCTCACCTCTAAATGACTGGATTACACTACATTTTGTTATTCTTTTGGGCGCGGAAGGATATGCGTTTTGGTTACGTATAAAATATATGATAAATGTTAGAATGGATGTTCAATTCTCACCCGTTTAGACTTTATCTCTTTAAGTTGCCAGCAGTTGATGAAATTTAAAGGATAAAGGCGTAAATAAATCAGTTTACTAATCGCGCATTCTTTGATGTTGACAGTTAACGCTATTAAAGAGGCAAAATAATGAGGCACTGCCTTGCGTAAACCTGGAGATGGTGATATGGGTGGTTATCACATGCCAAAGAATTAAGAATCGCGGAAAACAAAATAATTAATTGAGTATATATAAGGTGTCATTCGTGGAAGCTGGCTACCTCATATGTTGTTCGCCATTCCCTTGTCACACAATAAGGACTCCTTAACTTGGCCCATGCGCTTAAGAAACTAGATTCACCGTGTGGGTATCTACTCTTTCTTTTTTATATATTCATTAACATTAGCTCATATTTCATCCTCGGATTCTCAGCAGAGCGTGGATCCGGGCAGGAATGCCTAGGGGAGTTAATAATATTTCCCCTCTATTGCTAAAATACCATCACCAATCGGCGTATGCCGTTTTTCTCTCGTAGGAGGTCGTGTTTTCGCATAGGGTTGATGCTGAAAATCAACTCATCTCAATCGCAAAGAGCTGATAGGATTACGTCGTTATTATCGAGTTTCAGTGGCCGTGGTTCTTAGAATGAGAACAAATGGATAAATTGCTGCTTCGTTACGTATGGCCATATACTTGGTACTATATATGGTACAAGGCGTACTTAAATATATTTTGTTATGGCTAACGTACTGGCTTCCCACCCAGATGGCCCGGGCTCGAATCGTGGAGACGATATATTTTCCAGTGGTATCCCTATCCTTACTTGAGGTGCTTTGTGAAGAGCACTTTGAGTGAGGACGCCGTCCGTCGGATGGGACGTTAAGCCGCGGACCCCTTAGTGCCTTTCGTAAAGCGTAGGCTAATGCCGACGTCGGGTTTCTCTTCACCCTTCATTCTTTCTCCACCATCCCCTATGGCACAAATGACCTCAGCTGTCGGTCGTCTCACCTAAAAATTACTGCTTAAATATAATGTGTTGATTACATTCCCTCCCCTGTCGAGTGTTGGAAGTTCTTCATTTTATTTTACACGAATTTTCTTATCATGTTTTATGTCGTTTGCGTATTGCATGATTTCTCTTTTCATGGGCAGGAGTTTGGATTGCCTTTGGTAAGGAGTATTGTTGAATGGGTTTAATCCCAATCCTAATCGCAATTATTTTTGGAGTGGGCATTTTTTAAAAATATCATGTGTTCGTCTGTGCGTTTTCAATTAATAAACCTGACCTCTTGACTTTGTCCATGCCTATCGACTTTGTACGTACTTCTGTGTCTACGAATCTCAATAAGATGAAATACAAATCTGTTTGCTTCAAGTGAGGATAAAACCAATAGGACGTATGTTGCCGTCAAATAACTTTCTTCTTCCGTGTTGGTACCCATGCTGAAATTTAAATCTGCCGAACTGTTCTCGAAGGAAAAAATATTTTAAGCGCGCCAATCCTCTTCTTCGTGACTATTCGCGGGACACGTGCCTCGAAATTCGAAGTTTTTCCCTGCACGAACCTCTCCCCGTCTCATGGAAAATGCCAAAGCTTCGTAACATTTTAAAGTGTATCTATCAGTCATGAAAAATGTCTTCTGATTAAATTGTTAAGTCAAGAGTGGCCCACAAAGGGTCGCATTAAGGTGCACAATTGCGAAAATAGTCGGCATTAGCTCAAAGGCTTTCAAAATGGGCACATTATTTGCGTCCATGTGCCGAATGAAGACCCAATGTGCGTGACGTACCCTACCTCCTACTCTCCCCCAATGAGGGCAGTGAATGAATTATCTCTGCCTTCGCATTCCGATCCATTTTCATCCTCCCCACCGAGCGGATTATTTTGTCGGTCGGCGGGCGGGCCGTGAACCACGTATTCGAATCCCCGCTCGGGCACACCGCACCATGAAGCTTCCCGGTGTTGTTGATTTATGGCGAGGAGGAACTGAGCTGCAAACTGACCTCAGCCATGGAGTGAGTAGCCCAGTAAAAGAAGGCGATGCCACGGCCGCGCCCTCGTCCGATTCGGCCGCCTCGCCGCTCGGATGATCTTCTCATCGTCCGGAGGTCGGCAACCTGGCGGGCGGGCGCTTGGTGGGGAGGAGGAGGTGGAGGAGTGATTCTCGCTCTAATCAACCAAATCCTCTATCAAGCGTGGAAGTGCATTTGGTGAACTTTGGAAGACGGCGAGCCTTCGAGAGTTTTTTTAAAATATTCATAATTCTCCCCCCCCCTCCAAACTCGCGCCGCCATGGATCGACATCGAAAGTTTGTTGGGCCGAGTGTAATGTCCCATCCCTAGTGAGGCGTTTGCTAACTGCAGGGATTGCTCTAATTCTAAGGCAGAAACGCACTCGGGGAGGTAGGGGCCATGGTGACCATGGTTTAAATGTCGGGAGAATCGAGAATTGGGAGAATTGGGAAAAGAGGCCGATTTGTTTTGAAAAGTCGTGAGGTTGATACCCGAATCGGGAATATGATGTGGGAATTTCCGGTGCGAACAATCTTCCTTTTATTTGCGAGATCGTTCCACTTTTACCGTAGGCCATAGCGTCTGAGTGATATTGCTGAAACTTTGGTGAAGCCCGATCTTGGAGACATCAGTAGCACGCGAAGCGATGAGGGATGACCCACATGTGGCAAGCATACCCGAGCAGTTTACCAAAGTTTTCGGGGAAAAATCTGGGCAAGGATTACATATTTTTAGCGGAATTCGGAAACCATTCTGGAATTGGAATCTAAAATATGAATTGCTACTTCAAAAGAGGTCGAGTAATTGCTCCTGCTAAGCGTAAACCCTAGAGTTTTAACCCTAGTTTCCACGACTTGGAACGGAAATTCCCTTATTATTGACAGCAGCATTCGTGTTTTAGAATGTTTATGTGAATATTTCACACCGGAATTTTTCGTTCATGCCAGGGTATTTTATCCCAAAACTGCATTTTATCACTAAACACTTCGAAGTTACATCATGGCGATGCTGGTTAAGAGGTATGGGATAAATAAAGAACTATCAATATTGCCCCTTAACCTCCGGTGTGTGATAGAAAGTAATTATCGTTCCCTCGTCCTTGCCGAAGTAGTGATGTTTGGATGACAGTATTTGGAGGCAGTGCTAGTCATTCATGAAATCACGTATTGAAAACTGATAAAGATCATCAGGTGATAACTTGGAAAGGAAGTCACTTTCGTAGCTCAGTAGCAATCACTTTGGAACGCGCTGTCGTCCAAGTTTAAAAAATTTCATCTTAATGTTCTGAATCCGTGCCGGAGAAAGAAGTGGAATAGACTTCTGTTTATGATTTCAAATTGACATTAAGTGAAAAATAATAGTACTTTAATTTAGTCCTTTAGTATTTTACACGGAAAAGTTGGATAACCTGCATTTGGCTTGGCAAACGCGGAAGATAAGGAAACTGTAGATGCTAAGCAATGTACTCAAATTCCAAAGGTCATTGGCTTTTAACATTTGGGAATAAATTTCAGTGTCATTGTTAAAATAAAATGTGGAATGTTAATCGAAAATGTACATGGTAATTTTGTTTTCGGAGGTTATTTTTCTGGCATTGAAGCAGACATTAATGAGAAAATTGTTCTCCCTTCTTACGTACTGTGCTCCATATGGTTATGTTCCCAAGGAGCCTCAAAGCAAGCAGCACCTCAAGAGTTTATGACTTGAGCCCTTTGATTATGCTTTAATCTGTGATATTCTTTTAATGTTTTCGTGCTTTTCCTCAATCTCATTCCTCGTGTCACATAAAGCGAGGTGCTGACGTCAATGTGTCCCCACCCGAGCACGCGGAGGCATCCATCCGCCCTTGGTATGACTTAAGGGGATTTTCGAAAATCAGGAACCTATCGGATGCCGTATAGTCACTCATGGGCCAGCTTTGAAATACGACCGAATCGCCGGGAAAAGTTTTCGGCCCCCTGCAGGTTTTTGCATTCTCGCGAAATGAATTCCGTCACGCTTCGCCTGGTGGGATAGCTCCTTATTAGTCAGAAAAAAAATGGTCTGCAATTTCTTTTAATAACTCAGAGCGATGTTTTGACGTCAGTCCGTCGTTGGCTGGGGCGAGAATACAGGGATTGCATGGTATTTTAGGTTTTTTTTGGTTTCTCGACAGTTACGCAACGACGGAGCGGAAATCGCGATCCGTCCGAGGAGAAAGCGCGTGGAATATCTGAAAAAAAGTTTTCTATTAATATGCATTTTGCACGCTCGCCTATAGAACGCGGAAATTGACCCCTGGACCTGAGTAAAAAAGAACGGAAGATAGATGGATACCAAGGCGAAGAGAGGAGTGTGGGAGAAAGTTTGGAATGGAGGGGGGGGGAGGGGACGAGCGGTAGGTGGTGATGGGGAGGTGGAGGGTGGGGAAGGGGGAGAGGGACGTAGGTGGGGTCCGCTCAAGGGCGGCCGGTCCAATTTTGGGGGCGGGAGGGGAGTGAGTTGGAGAAGGGATTGTGAACGAAGAGGGGGGAGAAAGGCGGCGGCTGCTCCCCTCCCTCCTCACCGCAAGTGGCAAATTATGGCTAGCCGGGAAGAATCTCCGGGCTCAACCAACGCATTCTGGGGTGTCGACCTTTCCCGGCTGCCGGAATTCGCACTCGTGGTGGAAACGCGTCGGACCGTGGAAAGGGAGAGGTGGGGTGCCGCCAGGACGGGGCGTGGACAATTCCGTAGGATCGGGAAAATATTTTGGCATTTTTCGCGCTTGGTTAGGGGTCCGTGGCAGGTGGCGGGGTGCTAAGCTACGAGTCCGAGGGGCCCAGTTTCTAAGCCTGATGACTTTGAACACATCTGTTTCAACCAAGCTGTATGGTTTTATAATATCAGGTATTCCTGGGAAACCAAGTCAAAGGGGCACCCTCCCCTTTCTCTGTACATTCAAGCGGATCCAAGGAATTTATTTGCCTTTGATTAAATTCAAAAATAAATATTACTTTTATATCCGACACTAATTTTGAATGTTTCCCCAAGCACAAAGTTATCAACGGCGGGATGCGTTGCGATCCTTCAGTTAGAGCTATTAGTTTTAAATTCAGTATGTTTTCAGTTTTATTTGAAGGGAATAAAGGTTATAAAACTAATTTTGTTTGTAATGAAGGTAGGATTGTAGTGATTCGCAAATGCCTCCATACCATTATATTTGAATTTTACAAAACTCGGGTCATGCGTCATGCAGGGTATCATGTAGGTAAGCTCTACCCACGCCAATCAAGCCAAGCTTCGGATTGATTAATGCGGTTGTTACCTGGTACGAGTCCCGGAGACGGTCGTTTATCCTCCCCCCCCTTCCCCCCCTCCCCTGCCCCTCCACCTGACTAATTAATTATCGCATCATTAAATTCCCCTTTGTCCCCAGAAATATTGAAGATTCAGTGGGTTGAGTTTGGGCTGACTGAGTTGGGTTTTTGGATGAGTTGGATTTCGACTGTGTCAGTATTAGGGTCGAATCCATAATTTTGTTAATTTTTCAAGAGTACTAAGGTTTTCAGAATGGGAATAAGGTTTCGTGTAATTTTCCGGCTAGGACAGCTTTTACGGGAAACCTAGGGTCTTACATTTAGGCCAAGGAACAGACCCTCCCTCTTCTCATGTGCTTTGTGAGCTCAACCCTCACATATAGTATGTGTATCAAGCCAAAATTCAGGTCGAAAACTGTAGTGGTTTGAGGTCGCGTTTCAAATTATTGTCCAATTTTCATCATTCTAGTCGAAGCTCTCTCAAATGTATGCATGCAATTAGAAACTAACTGCTCACATTGGATTGAGCAATTTATCTTGGTTATCTTACGATCAGTTCGTGTTCGTGATTACTGAGGTGCTTTAGCTGTTGCAGTTGATGTAGTAATTAATTCCCCTGATAATATCGTTGCTCAGTTTGATATTTTGTACTTTTATCAAAACCACCATGTATTTGTTATTAATTCCCTTTCATCCCTAGAAATTTAATAAAGACTCACTGCACCAGAATGTCCTGTCATCTTGGATTACTGTTGCAGTGTTACCCCTTGAAGTTATTATCGCATATAAAATTCGCATTTTGCAATGTCATTTATTGTGGCATTAACATTAATGCTGATTTTTCTGTCATTAACTCTTTCTCCTATCCGTGCTATAAACGGAAGGAATCATCTACCGGTTTCACTAAATCTTTATGCCAGGGGAAAATTGGAAATAAAAAATAATGTGTGTCATTTTAGTAATGAAAGTAGCGTTTGTGAAGTACAACTTTTAAAATCTAAATTTTTATGATGATAAAAACTCTTTATGGTACCACAATCATTAGAAAAACACAGCGATCGATATTATGTGGACTGAATGAGGAAATAAGCGTCGAAGAAGGGCGCAGTTCTGTCTTCAGTGCCATGTCATCTAGGCAAGGTCACTGTAAAATTGAAAATATCGAAACAGTCACAAAAAACGAACGATCTTGCCTAAGGTTTCACATAATGCTGTAAAAGTCAGGTGCGCGATATTCCAACACAATTTATTCGTAGGTCAAATGAACTCGCAGCCACACCCAAATAAAGCAGAAAATGAGCGTGTCCAATCATCTACGCTTAGTTGCGTTGCTCCAACAATCCGTTAGTTTTGTTATGAATATTATTTATTAATGAATATTAGAATGGAGTTTTTTTATCAAGGTCACCATAATTGTCTTTCTAGTAATGGTGAGAGCTAACAGCCCTTTCGACAGAAAGCCTTTTTTTTGCAGTTTAGTATTCCGCTGGAAGCGTTCAAATAATATATTCAGAAAGATTTTTCAACACTCAATATGCATTCTGGATCCCTCGTTGCGTAAATAGCCGTCAATAATTATTCCGTATAATTTAACTAAAAACTCGTACGCATTATTCGGGAAACAATTAATTGGTATTTATTCTTTCAGAACTGAAGATACTACAATGTTACAATAGAAATGTGACAATTTTGTTTGCACCAAATGTCTCTTGGGTACGGTATGAATCCACTTAGTGATTTTTCATTGTTTTCTTCAGTTTGTAAGTTTATGTTAATTGCGTAATGAATTCCGATTACTGATGCACCCCTTTATTTAGTACTATTATTATTTTATAATTATTGTTGAGGTAAAAATCTTGAAATCCGTGACAATACTTTTAGCAAAAACTTATGATATTTACAGCGAAAACTCCTTATTATCAAGAGGGCCTATTTGTAACTTTGGAGTGTGGAAACATAATATTTCATTATCTATTGTGACCTTTTTATAACAATGTCACGAAAATTTTTGAAACACGAAAACAAATCACTATTGAGTAAAATCGAACATATCCGAAGTTCCTAGGTGTGCAGAAATTTCTGCAAAACCGAAATAGTTAGTCGGAAGAATACATAAATGTGTACCATCGCTATCGAAAGGCTGTTATATTTATGCAAAAACTGTTAATGCGTAGCTAGGTTCTTAAATCTCTTTACTTATGACCCTTAAGTATTTTTTTCTGGCAAACAGCAGTATTTCTGTTTTCTTTTAATGTCAAAGAGATTTTATTAGGATAGATTAACTACTTCAATGCAAAGTGCGCGCTACCCTGCTTCGCCTATTTGGGTGTACACACAATACAGCTGAAAGGTAATGAGGACCGAAAAAAAACTGCTGTCAGTGGATATTGGTAACCTCCCTGTCGTGTAAAGAAACGGTTGTCTTCTCTCCTGCTATTCTAAATGTCGGTGATTCGTATCCGCTCATCTTATAGCATTGATTGAAAGGGCTTTAAAAGATTCAGTGGTAATAGTTGTCCCATCATACTTGAGATAATAAGTGTATCCCACGACCATGAGAGATTTGTTCTGCCGTTCCTTGGAAAGTTCAATATGTTTTGCGAATGGGCCTACCATTGTGCATGTAGGAGTAATTGCTGCTATTAAAAGTTTTCCAATACCACCGTGGGTGGTTGGATTTTTTTAATATGATGAAAAATATTTGATAAACCTTCCGTGTTCTCGATGAATGAACGATATGTCCGTGTCCGGATACTGTCTTTCGTATTGAAACTTTAGGGAGGTAGCCAGCGAAGGAGCGGCATCCAAGAATAAATAAAATTGTTAACTGGCAAATAATTATCTGATAAGAGAGGGAATAAATAAACGTTCACATGGCTGGGATATTCTTATTCCTTTAAGAAAAAAACCATGAAGATTCAATTTTCCCTCATCATCAAAAATGAACACAGGCCAACAAGTGTTTTCATGCAAAGAGAAGCGTTGCACAGCTTCTTTGCTTTCCCTTCCACTATTTGGCTCATCCAACCGCTGCTCTCTTATGTACATTATCAATATATTGGGTTTCGCTGATCTTGGCTCCATTCCTAAATGCCTGTAAAACGGGGGCTCCTTTCCAAGTCCCTCATCACATAGTAATTAGCAAACTATTAGACTCTGCCCACCTTCGTCCAAGAAAAACTGGCAATTGCTTATTCTATTAAAGAATTTTCGTTTTTTTTTGTATTTCATCCCCTTGTGGGGCATTGAATATAATACATATGTAATTTTCTCCCTCTTCGTGATGCGCTCCGTTTCAGAAATTCCTGTCATGTTGCAACCCGCATGCGCTTATTAGAAAGTCTCGAGGATGGCATGGAGAAGAACCCACCTGCCTTATTCATCGGGAAAGTCGAACGTTGTCTCGCGAACGACGGGGGTGGACGGATCGGGCGGTTTAACCAATTACTACATTGTAGTCATACGTGGCGGTATAAGGTATAATTAACCCATCAGAACGTAATTTGAAACGTCTTAAGGGCCATTGTTATGCCAAGCGAGGGCCGGGTTATTAAATGTTCTCTTCGTTTTATCCGAGTGCGATCACGGAGAAATTCCTCCTGATCCGTCTCTCTTCCTCATCGTTCGTCGGGCATTGCGTGATGTAGGGAATGGGACCGGATGAACCTGGTAAAGTAAATGAAGCTAGGCCTTCATAACAATATGTAATATGTATATACATACGCATATATATATATATATATATATATATACACACACATACACCTATACATATACAACATATATGTGGGTCGCGGTAGTCCAGGGGTAGAGCGTTGGACTACTGACCGGAGGGCCTGGGTTCGATTCCGGGGCAAGCCTGTCTGGGCACCTGCAGCTCCACCCAAGCTATGTGATTTTTGGGGTACCAGACCTTCCTGGGAAACCATAACCGGTACAGGGAAAGGAACTGGCCCCCCTACCCTGATGTGTGAATTTCACGCGCCGTCGGGCTTAGTACTGTTATATATATATATATATATATATATATATATATATATATATATATATATATATATATATATATATATATATGTGTATATATATGTATATATATGCATATATATATGTGTATATATATATATATATGTATATGTGTGTGTGTGTGTGTGTGTGTACGCACACGCACACACATGCATATATATTGTCAAATGCACGCGCATATACGGAAACACTTGAACGGGAAAATAATAATATATGATGAACTCACTTAAGACTAATATTACAGCACCCAATCACCTTCATCATAGTTCGTGGAGTAACTGACATACTATAAGTATACGCACACGCATCCTGTAAACACAATTTTTTAAGTATTGAAATTCCCTTGGGCTGCCTCAGTTGAGTTCTCATGAAACGCACCGAAATGGTGCGGTGGTTCTCCAAAGATGCCGTTTGTTGTGCGGAAACAAAAGTGATACTTTATAGTCGCGAATGTTGCCTCTTACGCAACCGCATCTCTCAACATCTCTCGAGATTTCCGAGATGCACTTCCTCTCAAGATTTATGCTTTTTTGCTCGTTCGGTCGGTCGTTCTTGCGAAATCACGCAACTCTTGCAATCAACCACCCTGGCTGCTTTTCACTGCCGTCGACTCGCAAGTTGTTATTAATTGAGCGTTCATGGTGCCGAGCCGGATTTGTTTATTAAAATAAACTTCTCAGTGCCCCAAGCTTGACTGTTACCCTGCCATTCTTAACAGGACGTTTTGCGTACAAAATGAGTTGATGATTGAAGACGACGGGCTTGCTACTCGGGGATCGTTCCACAGCGGAAGAACTTGTCTTCTCTTTCGAAATTATGTTGAGCCTTTATAATTGGTAAAATTTCTATGAATTATATAATTTTATTAGTATTTGCGTAACTATTTATCATCAAATCGAGGGTTTGTAAGCATTTTCTGTAGCACGGTTTTCTAAGTTGGGCCTTGGTGCATTTTTGATGCTCCAGTTAATAACTATATTATTCAAAAGCGGTATAGATAATCATTGCTCTTCTTCCGCGATCTTGACTGTTTAAAATATACCACAGTTTCGTGACACCTGAAATAACTTTGAAGGATATTTTTAGAAGTTTCACCAGGAAAAGAAAATATTTCTCTTGTTTAGAGAATGTTCATGGCGATTTGGTGTGTAATCAAGTTATTCGCCCGGCCGTTATGGCAAATGAGATCCATTCTCCTGGGAGTTATTTTTTTATAGATGTATTGTTTCCTTCGGAGTTAATCCGTTTAGATTGTAAATCACGTTGACATTTTACTACATTTCGACCTTATGTTTTCAGAAATCGTGCCCATCTATTTATTTGCATGATAAAAATAAAGTAGTTTGTAAGAAGAGAGTCAAATTCCGGGGGTAAGGTTGTTCTAAGGAACTTCCAGTAAATTTCCTAGAGATAAGGATGAAAAATTGATTGCGATGATCATTCCCTAATCTCTTATCTAAGTTTACTTCATTCGATATTGAAAGTCGACTCGTATTTATTTTTTCATTGGTTAATATGCTGTGACTCGTTCTCTTTGGGGCTGGAACGTATGAAGAAAAATGAAATATTTTGTTTCCCATTCATATTTATTTGTTTGTCAAACTTGTAACCATCTGGGGAAATTACTCCTAGCAATCTATTTCCCTGCGTTGGTCTTATTTTTTTTTAATTTCCAGCAAGCTTTAGTTTATACCGGCGTCTCAATCTGGAGTGAAACCAACTTTCTCATCAGTGAACTAGTTAACGTTGATTTATAACTCCCCTCGCCACCTCTCCCCATCCTACGAGATATATATCGCGTATCTCGTAGGTTTAAATTACGTAATGTTTTTTCGTCGCTCTTCGTTTGATTAGTACTCGCTGAATTTATCGCCAATAAAGCCAGTATATGTGGGTAGTAATACGTTACTTTATGTAATAATATAGTGACGTAAATATGTAGGTAACATTTTATTGAGTATTTTGCAGATTGGTAGCATTCAGCAAAGAAAGGATTTTCATAGCATGACGAAATTTCAACGGTAGAAATTGTGCGCGGAGTTGCTGCCTCCAATCATTCGCCTATACCGATTGCAGAGGTGAGAAACTGGCCGTCAGGATACGGAGTAAACGATTTCTAGAGCCTTAATTTGTAAGTTTTTTGAAAGCTTCCCAAGGCATTTATGTTTCATTTCATCTGTACTCAAGCTTTGCGCGGCTCAGAGGTATATTTGGATGTCATTTTTAAGATTTGTTTCCAAACGACCAAGGAATGTCCAGAACTGATTTCCGTGACCTATCATGATCTGCGGATGATAGCAATGTATCATTTAGGCAGGGCGGTGCCCTATTCGCGTCTTTCTCCCTCTTTAGGTAACCTGTCGTCTCTGAGTGATTACTTGTATTCATCCGGGTAACTTTTGCCTTATTGCTGTCGTAAGTCTTCATCCAATATTGATATTGCTCGTCGCTTTTCCAATCCCTCGGTTTCGATGCACTTGCCATATCGCGTTGGAGGGCAGTCCTGTGAAACAGTTATAATTATTGTGGTGCACCGAACAAAGGTTTTGGGATGTCACTGAATACCTCTGCACCATACCCTGAACTTCTAATTTGCTTCTGCTCAGCATAATCTCTTCTATCTTAAACTAGTTCCTTCTTCGGATCCTAATACTTTTATCTCCTGCTTTGACGAATTCCCGAATGTCTATTCTTTTACTCTTCCCAGCTTAGCCTCCACTCTTCAGCATCCACCTTATTTCCTCGAAATGTTTCGATTGCAAAAAATCATTCTGAATTTCTTTGTCCACGCGTGGACACTCTTGCGTCAACTCTTTTGCATCGCAATGCTCAACCAGGAACACCGTACAGTACCGATTTGTCGGTGAACAATCCGTTGTTCTCCGGAGGCGTGGCTCTATCGAAACCTCAGCGTTGCGTAAGCTCCGTACAGTCAGAGATTGCACGTACGTGCCTGGAAATGGCACCGTCCAACGGCCTCCGTTTGCAGAGGTTTTACTGGGAAGCACTCCGTGGGCTTAGGGGAAAGGAAAACAAACGCTCGTAAAAAGGAAGGCGACTTGAAAATTCCTACTCTTCCACCGTCCTCGACTGTTTACGAAGACGCGCTCCTGTCGGCCCAGCGTCCTTCGTGGCATGGGGGAAATACGGCGGGCGGTAGCCAGGCATGCTATTTGAGTGCACCGATAAAGTGCACTTGATGCCTCGTCGAGAGTTGCAACAATGTGATTTTCCGTCGAGAGGAGGTATCTACGATGTTTCAACGAAGGATGCATCTTGATAGTGTGACGAGCTGAAGGGTCGTGTATTATTGCCCCGAATAGCCTTTGGATTTTCCTTGAGTGGTTGATGGGAGTTGGTTGTATTTACGCCGGACGCCTCTTCGCCGACGACTCTGTTTGTTTTTTCCAACCTAATCAAGTTAGTATCGCGCTTGGGCATGGTTATCTCTTTGCCGGTGTTGATTATATTGGAGTGCACCTTATTATTTCCACTGGGCTGCGCAACGTTTTTAGTCCTGTGTTTAGAAGCGGGTCCAGGGACCATAATCACTCCCCCTGGGGGATAATTTTGGCTTTAATATATTTTAGGATCAATCCTACTCGTTCCACTCGAGTCACATTTGAGTATACATATTTCAATTAGTGCGATTATTTTTAGATTGAACATGATTTTAAAATTCATTTTTTTGAAAAAAGGTTGTTAAATTATTTTTTCTTGTGAAAATACCCCCTCCCTCCCATTCAGGATTTTCTAGATCCGCAACTGTGTGTGCGCCTTCAGATTTTAAGAACACAATGAAGCCTGTCTATTAATTTTCTTAAATTTGTAAACAGATTCCGTATATCGGGAAGTTTAAAAAGTGAATAGCATAGGGGGTCTACCGGTAAAAGTTAGATTTTAGACGTTAATAGTTATTTTATATTAATTAATACATATTGGCGTCAACTCTTGCTTTTCCTTCATCTATTCCTTCTGTTGGGGTTCATTCAAAATGTCTGCTTCTTCTTTCCTCTTCTCCGCTTGCCCAACGTGTTCTCACTTCTGTCTATCCACTCCAGCCTCATTCGAATTTCATAGAGCTAACCAAAGTGAGAAAACGTTCAAAGATAAGCCCATTAGAAGTCACAAGCTTAATCTTAGCCCTTCGGATTTCAGAGGGGAAACGACGGATGTGGTAGTAGATGTATTTTTGGCATCACTGGGCGTCGAGGAAAATGTATAAATGCGACAATGTTCAGAACGTTAGGGTGTGATCAGGAACATCCGGCGCCCCAAGCCTATGAAGATTCCTATTCCCTATTCGGTGAGGTATTATCTGTAAATGCGCTGCTTATCAGAAGCCTACAAAGGGAATGGTATCTCTGTCACGCAATGACGGCCCTTGCGTAATTACTAAACCATTAGATCGAGACCTTAATTTTTTGTTTTCGTTGAATTGTCTTTGGCCATAGGGTTTTGCACGATTATGAAAAGCATGTAGGTACTTAACACAAATACTTGTATTGTGTGAAAACATTATTTGTTGTCGGCTCGGTGGCGGCGGGGTAACGTCCTTGTCTGTCAACCCAATGGTCGTGGGTTCGATCCCCGCTTGGGTGGGTTTTCCTCCATCTAGGGCCTGGGTGATTATAATTGTGTCTAATGATATGTTAATCATTATTAATAGTCCGATGTAAAGGCAAAAAGTGCTGTTTTCGGATTAATGCTAAATGAATGAATAAAGAAGCGCTATGACGTTAGGCCTGCGAGTAACTTCCATTGACACGTTGGCATTGATTATCTTAATGATAAAATGACTGTTTGCATGATCGCTTCAGTATCACTCCATTTTAACTTGAATGGCATAACGCTGGAAACATTTTGAAGACATTAGATTTGAAATAAAATTGAGATTTTTTCAATTTTAAGTTGAGTGAAATATGATTTTTGGCCTTAATTGTTATACAAGCCAATTGCATTTCCTACATGATGCAAACGCAGTCAAAGTAATAATTATTGTTCTTTTCTGTTAAACCTAAATGTCTAAAACTAGTAAATGAGCATAAAAATGCATTGATTATATGCATAGTGAATGGTCACAAAATTTATAAATACAATTCCATTTGCGCCCCCGCTTAAATCCCGCTTGTTGTGGTTCACAGTTTAGGTGTTCTACTTCTTTCCTAATATTTCCTTGGAACTTTGACGTGTCTTGCGGATTTGACTTGTCTTATTTCCACTGTTTGACCATAGTTTTAGGTGTTAGTTTCCTCGAAAATTTCCTTGCAAGCAGATAATTCACTTTGTTTTTCCTTTTACCTCATTCTTGCATCATACGCATGTTTTCCGAATAATGGCAAGGTCCGTTTCAATGGATTATTACCGTTTAAGGTGGATTACCGCTTGGTAATATGTCAATTAACATTTAACTCCCACCTGTGTTGCGTGATATCTTTTCCGGATTCATATTGTTATTAAGAAGCACAGGTAAGTACTTCATCTTTCAATGTGCCGCGACAAATATTTCGGAATCGTCCATTACAGGAAAAGGAAGAACTCTGTCTAATACTCAAATGTATTATTGTTATAATCTTATGCTGAAGGATTTTTAGCCGTTTGCTGAAAATGGAGAGGTTTTTTTAAATCTCTGTTCGTTATTATTTGAGCTTGAAGGGACGCTATTAAAAAATTGTCGAATGCTAAATGTGTTTCTCTCGGAATTTCGCCGGGGAAATAGCGCAGCAGAAAAATACATTCCTGCCCATGTGCAATATTCAATTAAAATATTCCAACTTGAATTCTGGATTCCTGTTATGTACCTGTGCCTCTTTTCTCTTATGCCTCTTGAAAATAATCGGTTTAGCTGTAGTAAATGCTAAATGAAAATGGAGTGCTTGATCAAGTCCTTGATATTTTTTAAATTTATGTACGGACATCTTATCTTACTCGTGCGCAATAAATTTATGTACACCTTTTCAAGCATTTCAATAGTTTTAAACTCGGAAAATATACCTATCGTGCGTCATAACTGTCGTCCTTGAGGCATCAAGCTTTCGTCAAAGAGAAACGCGGTTAACAATTGATGATCAATAACAATAGTTTCATTTTGCGAAATAACTGTCACGTGGAGCTCCCTGGTGAATCTAATTCAGTATTCCGTTGATCGTTTCTCCTTTGGAGAGGGAGAGAGGGAGGACATCGTCTGAGTAGGAGACTACAGTGGAATATATATATATATATTTAAAAATGTGTGTGTATATATATGTGTGTATAATATATATATATATATATGTATATATATGTGTGTATAATATATATATATATATATATATATATATATATATATGTATATATATATATATATATATATATATATATATATCTATATTTATATATATGTATATATATATATATATGTATATATGTATATATATATATAACACGGCAACAAACAATATAGAAAAAACAAAAATAGAGATCACTCACTCGTTATTTCTTGATAATTTCGACGGAATTCTACGCCGTCTTCATCGGAGGATAGAGAAGTAAAGTCATTACTTCTCTATCCTCCGATGAAGATGGAGTAGAATTCCGTCTAAATTATCAAGAAATAACGTGTGAGTGATCTCTTTTTTCGTGTTTCTATATTGTTTGTCACTGTGTAATGTACTATTCGGCACTTCCGTGTTACGCCTACGAAAGCATATATACATATATAGTGGCTGTTTGATTATTTCTCCTTTCTGTATCCTAAAATGATAACGCGAGTGTTAAGGAGCATCCCACAAACGAGTTAGGTGCTCATGCTGTTATCCAAGCTACTTTGCTATTATTATTAAGTAATCTGCCGGTTAAGGTAGGTCTTGCATGGACACAACTACCAAGCAAATATTTTGTGACTCCTAACAAAATACAATTCAGAAATATACTCTACGTCTAGTCTTTCTTCATCTCTGTGTACTTCCTTCCTACCTTCATCCTGCCCAACATCCCTATCCTGTTCCTGCCCTTCCTCGTTTGCCTAACATTCTCCCCTCAATTACAGTCTTCAACATCCCGCTGCCGGTCAATACCCCCCTCATTCATTTTTGCTGCCTCCATAGGATTTCTCCCAACAAACCTTTCTCTTCCCCCACCACACCGAGTACTTCCTCATTTGTTTTCTTCTCTGTCCATTTCATAGGTACTATAAACAAAGGTTGTCTATCGATTAGTGTTAGGTTTTTGAAGGCCTCTAAAAACTAAAACATCATTCTGAAACATTCTCTCCCCATGTAAACTACTTTTTCTCTACGTTATTTCTTTATCCATCTCTACTTACCTATCATGATGCCTATAATACCTCTTCTTGTCATTTCTCTTTTTGCCTACCCTATTTTCTCCCTTGTGTCATGATTGGCGACGGAATGTTGGAGAGGTTGATGGAAGGAGAAGGTTAGGCCAGCGAGTTGGAGGAAGGCAAAGGCATGTTGAACGGAATTAAGGGAAGTAAAAAGATGAGGAATTGAAGTAGGGTGTATTGCTATGTATGGCGTCACGTTGTGTCGTGTTAGGTGAGGCTTAGCGGTGTAGTGATACTTAGTCTGTGTGCCCATCCAGAACCTGCCTTAATCGTAGACCACCATTAATGGATGATGATAGCCTTCAACGTTCCACTTACTAGGTATCTCTTCCATCTATAGTTTATCTCTTATTCTAACCTTCCCTGAGCAACTTTTTCTCCTTTACCGTTTCTGTCTATTATGTATTCGTTTCTCTTCCTATGTATCCATTTTATGTTTTGCGTCGTTATTCTTACCTGCAATTCAATATCATCCAACCCATGTTCATCCTCTACTCAACGCCCAGTTTTCTGGACCCGGCAAACGTTCGTCAATGCTTTCCGCGCTAGTATTCACTGAAATTTCCTTTTGCCTTTCTCTGCCAAAGAGCCTCGAATATCTCTTGCCCAATAAAGGTTTTAGTCTTAAATAAAGTGAATAAAAAATTACATTTTTTTATATTTGTGCTATTATATCGTGGTCACGATCGTTATCAATCTTATTAGGGATCGATAAGGAGCCCCGCGACCAACATTTATTGAGTTCTTATTCATCAAAATTCCTTCCTCTTGTGCCTAGTGTTTGGAATACCCTCGTTATATGCCATATTTTTTGTTCAAAATACTGCAAGAATACGGTGAATTGTTCCAAATGCTCCGAAAGAAGACGTTTCTATTCAATGTTGACCAATTTAACAGATAAATTCCACCTGTAACCTTCGAAAAACTTTGTAAAACCAAGGTAATATCATTCATTACTGTTTACGCCGAGAATGGCAAGTTATGGTTAGTATACTGATATTGCTATCCACGTGTTAGTGGGAAAAACAAACAGCTTGGGTGGAAATAGGGGCGTTCAAAGTCGTCAGGAATTGAACCCGGTCCCTCCGGTCAATAGCCGAACGCTATGCCCACCAGACAACCAAGACCTTATCAATAATTAAGGGTAATATGATGATATCAGACAAGCTCGAAGAGTCAGTTCTTCCTCATACAACTCACGACCGTACTTCAGGAAAGCGAAACTGTAGCATGGCTGGTGTCCAAACATCCCCTGCCGTACGCCTTTTCGATGTCCCATTATGTAGCTGAAGACTTTGGTGATCTTTGCTTGCGTTTTTCCATCATTGTGAGTTCCCAGGAAACTTTTTAATTTCCTTTTTGTAGATTAAAAAAATGAATGCTGACAAAATCTTGATTGTTCTCGACAAAGCCTAATTATGGATACCAATGCCTAATGGATTGATGATTGGGACCTACTGCAGGATATTCTGTACTGAGCCCATATCATTAACTGTGTTTCCTCGAAAAAAAAAGATATTTTTTGTTTTACGTAAACATTTTTAATTGACGGATGTGACGTTTGGGTTTGTTAAAAAAGTCGGCTCTGATTCATTTTCAGACTTCCTATTCTGTTCACTTAAATCCACGACTGAAGTTAGTATTTTATTATTAACATTATTGTTTTTCAGTGGTGGTTTAGAAATTTCTTTGGCTCAACGAGCATCAAAAAAATCACTGATGCGCCCCTAATTCCTATAATATCCCTACATGCGTGCCACCATTAACATCCTAATGACCTAGATTTTATAACACCAAATTCTCTGTGATCATTGTGAATTAGTTTTTGTGGAAAGCTTTGGAATCTTCACCGCTTTTCATTTCGGCTGTGAATTTAGTCGTCATGCACAGGTTTTCTTTCATTATCGTGAAATTTCCATCAAATTATGTAGTTATATATCTACTTCCATCTTCATTGAAGTCTTAATCAGCGCAAGATTGAAAGTTATTTGGAACCTCTTCGTGCTACTGTTGTTAGTTGAGGAGCTATTACACCCTCGCACCTCTGTTATGCGTCACGCGAAAATGTCAGATTCCATTTTAAATCATTGTAAATGCCGTTAATTTTATGAGGACGGAATGTACAAATATTGGCTGTGGAGAACGTTGGCTATTTGCTAATTGGGAATTCGTAGCTCTCTTGCATACATGCATATATTACCTTGTATTCTTGTTTAATGGCGAGTAGAGAATTACATTTGCCTAGTGGAAAGAACATAGCTTATATCGTTTGATTAAATACTTCCCTCTCCTCGTTTTTATTATTTTTGTTGGCGTATATATAGGAAAGTTTTGCTTGATTGCATATCCAATGGCTCAGCACGTATTTTTATCGATCTCAGTTCTTCTCTGGCTGGGAAAAGATATTTATACACTTGACTTTAATCTCTATCGTAAACCCCGTGAGAGGCACGCGGTTTATCCGTGATATTGTAATATTTTTTAAATGATTTCTCTCCACTTTTAAAATGAAAGACTTTTTTTGTTAATTCGGAATTTCGGATAAGTCTTTGCCTAAGCTCCATGGAAAATGATTGAAATGGAATGAGATTATTTTCGCTCAACATTCTTATTAAACATTCTTCAAGTCACGGCTTTTATGTTCATCACCTGGTTTGCACCAATTAATGTTACCTGTAGACCTTAAGATTTCTTCGTAGATCCAAGCGCTGACGTCTTACATTACCTACATCTTCATCCGTAGTTTCCCGTGTAAGTCTTCCCCTCTACGTGTAATTCAGGTATAGTCTTCAGTGATCCATCATGCCTTAGGATGTCCAGATTGTTTCCTTTTTCTGCCTCAGGATTTTCTCTTCAACTGTTCTCCAAAGTATCTACTTATTCATTATGTCAATGCATTTTCTTTCCATTATTCTTTTGTGGTAGTTATCGACAAAATTTCAGCCGTAGCCTACTGACGCTTTTAAATTTTTGTTGGAACGTTTTTTTTTAAATGCCCAATCATTGCACCCACTGGCCCAAAGGTCTTTGTATAACCTTTTCATAGAGGAGGAATCAAAAATAATATTTTATGTGCCTTTAAAGTTAAAGTAATACTCGGAGGTAAAGAACTGTTCACGCTTACTTTGATTTCACGTCAAAGTGTGGGACACCTACTTGGTGTTAAGTTTTTGGCCAACCCAAAAAAATGTAAATATTTTGCATGACCATGGGTGAAATTTTTCTCTTTCAAGCGTGTGAACTAATGTGAAGTGTCAATAATAAACGAGGTCTTGTCTACATGGCACCCTGAGAGCCACCGCTTGGGTGTGTGGCAGGGGGTGAATGCACACCAGGCATGTAACTTTAAAAATGAAGGTTTTCTTCGTAATTGGTTACATTATATATTTATTTTTGCTCCAAATAATGCAGATAATGATTACTACGGTGTATAAGTAAGCTATACTTCTCCAGGCACACGAGAGGATATGTAATTAACAAGAAGGGCAGTAACTAAAGCTGGATGAGATAAAGACGACATACTAGGTAGCACTTGATGGAGTTTGCATAAAATATAGGAGGAATGTTTAGAGGCTACTCCGTCGTAATTCATGGTGATATGGAAAGGGTAGGAAGTGTTGCATCCATAATTTATAGAGGCGTGTTAGGTATTATGCACGTTGAATGATTTCAGTGAAATACAACGGACATGACAACGCTTTTCTCATGGATACGACTGAGAGAAACTGTGACCAAATCAATTAAGGTTTTATTAAATTGATAAACAGCTCTAATTCCATCACGCAAACGAAAAAATCGAATTGGTGAGAGAAATTATGGATTGGAAACAAAAATAATCCATTTTTTTCTCATTCTAGGCAGATTAAAATATTTTATTAAACTCATGTTCAACATGTGTTTAATAGATAATACCACCATCTTTTGATTTTAAATCCCTATCCAATTTTGTATTTTGATTACAAATTCCATTTGAAAGAATTCAAGGCAGTTAAAATGCGTTTACTCAGGAAAACTGACTTGAACTTGGGGCATTACGGAGCTAATAAGTTTTTGCATCTATTACTATGGCTGCAACCTGTCAGGAGGGAATAACAGTCTTCTACATAAAGCGCAAAAGTCTCTGCCTTTATTATTTGCCCGACTATTTCTTCGTCTCCTCACAAAACCAAAATTGAAAACTAACAGCAAAAAAGTAAGGGAGATTATTGATTCCACGTAGAATAGATATTTCGAGGATGAACTTCATCAGTGCAATAAGCCGAATATTTCAGTGGTGTTAGACAAAAGGTGATTCTTGTGATGTTCCACGAGAGTCCATCTTGCTATGAATTAGTTTTTCTTATTCGTCCACAACTTGCATGTATACGGTGAAGGACAATTGTGATGACGAATGCCTTTCATGCATGGGGAATTGAAAATTGCGCGGTATATTTTTTCCTAGTCGGAGGAAGAGAAACAAGGTTGACGGCCGCTGCTTCGGTTCCATTTTTTACGCACGCCCCTTGAATCTTCGGGCCCCAAGTGTACTCGGCCCATGCGTTCCTCGCTGACCATCCACGGACGGGTTGCTTGCGACTGCATTTGTCTTTCCGAGAAGACGATGCTGCTTGCGAGAAACACAATCCGATCACAATGTTTCCACCGGAAATGCACGTCTGGACTGCTTCACGCCGAGTAGATACTTCCGACGCACGCGTCAACAGAAAGTTGCCGGCAGATGAGGGACGTTCGGGAGCAACGACTGCTGCCGCCGAAGGCCAATACATTCACGTAAAAACATTGGCGTTAAATCAAAGTTGGCATAGACTCGGCGTGAAGTTAACTCTTGTTAATTGGAACAACCTAAATTGAGACCTGGGTTAAATAACGGAAGGCATAAGCGTTAGGATTCGGTCGAGTCCGAATGAACATGATATTAGTTCGAGACAATTAGAAACGAGCTTCTCTAGTACAAGCCTTTTAGAACTCAAATTTCGTTCGCGGTTCACTGCGGCAAGGTGTTCGCTGGTGATGACGTTCTGGGCACAATAAGCTTAAACGGAAAAAATGGGAGAGAGTGAAGTAATACGTGCCAACCCAATGTTATATAGTTAACCTCCTAAATATACACAAATTTTCAGTCACTTCAGATAAATTTTAGAGGTGACATTAGAAAAGATTAATTTAATTGTGAACACCTCTTGGTTGCCATCACAGTTTGATTGTTGATTTCAAGTTTATTTGCACTTTATTATTTTGCGATCCAGGCTCAAATTTGGGAATGAAAACGTTGTGTCCCTCTGAATTTTTTTTAACACGTTGGCACAAAGGCATCTGATAGTAGCCACTTGCACGTCCAACGGTGCTTTTGTCTGTTATAACGTTGAATTTTTTTAAGATCTCCCATATTCACTGTGATTCGATTCCCTTCATCGGGGAAAATATCTCTCTCAGCGATGCTAAAGGTCGTGTCACATCTCGCTTTAAACTGTGGTGTGGGCTGGCAGTGGAGTAGGCGTCACTTGAAAGTCCACCCGTAACATCATGAAATCCATGCCCCGCTGAGTTTCGTTCATACTATAACCTGGTGGGTTGGATTAACGTTTGCGAGTGGACCAAAAATGAACTAAGCGTTTCTATACTCAAGTTTTCCATCATGTCACCTTCGTATGAGGCCAATAGAAGCTCCAGCTGGAGGAATTCATTTCAAAATGGAGTAGTTTGAACAAGTGCACGAAACAATTGATCAAAAATTTCCTTTTTTTGCTACAAGTTACTAGAGTTTTCATTTTAACATTTATTTCATCTTAACGAGGTCAATTTTCAAACGCGACTTTATAATCGACAGTATGAAATATTTCGCAATATCGCGTGTGTGGAGAAAAATGTTTAATATAAAATTCGTATTCGCATAAACAAGGCTTAACAAATTTTTCTTCCTCCCAGAATTCTTTTTCCCGAATCCGCTGATGTGTCGGCTTACAAGAATTATCTTTAAAATCGACCGGAGACATTTAAGTTTCGCTTGAAGGTTCCTGGTAACCAGTAATCATATTCGACCCCCTTCGGTGAAGTAAGTCGATATGACCAGAGGACTATTAAGTGGATCATACGCAGTTTCCAAAAATAGCTTTGCTTAATCCGGCGTTCGTTTTACAATGGGAGGTACGTAGAGGTACGCTTCGCGCTATTGTAATGTATTTAATATCTGTGCGCGCGCGTTTAAAGTCAGTTTGCTAAATGGCTTTCGATTATAAGTAAAGTTTTGCTCGCTTGCCGACTTCACGTGAGTTCTTTGGGCAAATAATATATGTAATTTATATTCTTTCTCGTCCGTACTTCCCTTGATAAAGTTCCACTTCCTTTGATTTATATCAGTAGTTAATTGGCAGGTATCCCCCACCTGGTTGTGCGGCCTCCGTTTTTCTTCAAACTACTTGTGCTCGAATGAAGGAGAGAATAAAGAAAGAAATGAATCAACTTTCATTTTATGATTACGACACATTGAACATTAACATTCTAGTAATAAATATGTGCAGCAACCATCAGATTGATCCATGCCATATACTCATCACCTTAATACCCTTTTCAGTGACCCTTAATTAACTTAATTGCCTAGTGGGAAAGTGTCTGCATTAAATGTAAATATGAATAAATATGTTCATCTCGGGCATCGACAAACGTTGTGGCAGTTGGTAACACCCAGTCATGTGTGGAAATATTTAATTGCTTATCGATCACCTAAAATGCCATCAAATTTCAAACCTTTAAACCCCCTTATCTCTTCTGCTTAAAAAAAATCGAAATGAAAACAAGTGCATCCCCTTTCTCTCGCGCGTGGTCGCGTGTTCAATCATTTTTCTCTTTGTTCCCAGTGGGTACAGAACATTCAATCACCCCCTTCCGCAACCACCCTCCCCCCCCCTTTGTCGGGTTGGCAGCCATGAATCGAAGGAATACGGTGTACACGCATGCATGAGTCGATTTATGTTTTCAGAGGTCCTGATAGGGTAATTCTTTGGGTCATTGCGCAGTGGATCTTATCTGATGCCCCCGTTACATTTTTTCCCGTCCCATCCCCCACCACAATCACAGTTTCGCAACTAATAAGTGATCTAATGTAACCATTACTTGAGTCATAAAGAAAATAAGGCTATATATGTTATCGAGGAATGCACGTCAGTTTGCTATTTTGAAGCTTTATCGATAACCGTCAAGACCTTGTACAATAAACTGTTTTAGTTGCAAGGACTTGAATACTCCCGAGAGGGGAAGTAGGAAGGTTCGCTTGAACTTGGCTGGGCGTCGTTGCATTAGTCTAAATTGTATGGGACCGCACCCCGTTAATCATTCAAATCCAATTAGCGTATTTTGGACCTCGCATGGATTATTTATCACAAGCGAGCCTGTAATCGAAATTGATTTAAACCGGATTTCGTCCAGTATCGCTGAAGCAAGACTGCTCGGGTTTTTTTAATTTTAAATTGGAGTCATGCTTCGGATGTGCAATGAGGACGAATTTGAAGTTAAGCGAAGACGAGGTCATAGAATAAAAATGGTAGTCTGCCCTTGGTCTGTGAAAAAAGCCTTCTGGGTTAGCACCGAGCGAGCTGCGCACTGTTTGACCCCAAGGTCATGAACCCTCACTATCCTCCACGTTAAGTTGTGTTTGTGTGTGATTTCACGGGCGAGGTGAATATTCTCCTAAGGTTAAGGTTACGCCTTCAGAAATACTCTCACTTGTCGAGAGGGAAAACAAAGCTGAGTGGAGGAGGATAATATGTATAAAAGAAATATTGTGAGAGTATTAAATGGAAGAATGGGAAGGCCGTCGCCCTCAAGGTTCACCTCTGTGGAAATCGATGCGGCCTGCTTCCTATAGCGTCGCTCTCTTTTTATAAATTTTCCGTTGAAACGCTTTTATTTCCAATGGAAGTTGAATCGGTAATATGGGACTATTTTTTATTCGCCACTTGCGAATCAAATCGCAGGGAGAAATGAACGAAGCACGCAATTCAAGTGCGAAAGTTGGAAATGTGCACTTGACCCATTGATGAAAACAACAACTCGTGGGGGAAATAGTTGCTTTTAACTGTTGAATATCGGTCTTTATTTGGAATCATTCTTTTCGCGTTGCAAGGTTGTTCACTTCCGAAGATCCAGTGGTGCTCTTGCAATTAGTCAATGTAGCGGAGTCGGTCACCCATGGAAGATTACAGCGTTTGAGCCGCCGTTGGATCTTCCCTGTACTTAACTTTTTTTAATTGTGATTCCTTCTCAAAATAAGGAGCGCACTGGCTAGAGAGAAAGGAAACTAATTGGATGTGTCGTGAAACAAAATAGGCTGCTTAAAACCTTTGTCGGAAGAAAGAGAAAACGGTATGGGAAGACCCTAAACGAGTTATGAGAAATAAGCTAGTTTTGTTTACAGCCCGAGCCATTTCTCGACACCTCGTAAAGGACGGTTTTCAAATTTTGCGATAAAATAAAATTTATCACATAATCACGTAAAAAATCATAAAAGTAAATTAAATGAGAAAAAATTCGTGTGACAAGAACCACACAAAAAATGTAAGGGTCAGGTCAGCCGTCTGGTTTTGTATGTTGCTTCAAGCTGACAAATCGTTGACGAAGTCCCTTTAAACGTACAGATTATTTACGCTTTGCTGTAACAATTGGACTAAAAAATATGAAGTTACTGAAATGAGGAATCAATCCTTAGTGGAGTGCAGGCACGATGTTGTTAGAAACTGTTGAGCATGAATATGGTTTTAGCCTAAGGAGATGATTTCTGGACTCAATGAAATTGTTGATAAACGAGAACAAAAATATAATACTGCTTAAAAGTTCACTGCAGTATAAAATTTTTATATTAAGACTATAATGTTGTATAAATGAGTTGTGAGAAATGTTTCCTTTTTGGTAATGATAAGGTAGGAGAAATTGCGGAGAATGATCCTCCTCCCTCCCTAATCACTCTCCCGCTAAAGAAAGGAAAGGTAAAAATATGTGATTAAAAAGTTGATGAGAAAAAGTCTCTTAAATGTCCCAGGTCAAATTTATACACATTTTAAAGTTATTACTATTTTTTATATTTAAGAGGAAGTAAATTTTGCGTTTCGTCTGGAGCCTGTAGTGAAATAGGGTCTATTGATTTCTTGTGGGCGGTGAATGTGAGATTGTGTTACGTATTTCTGCCGATAAAAGATAAAATATTTCAAAAGAATAAAAATTCTTTTTAATATAATAAACACGCCATCATTCGCAAAAATCCGTGGCTAGGCATTTGTAATCCACATGTCTACATAATTTGAGCGGAACTCTCAAAAATGGATTGTAAATAGTTTGATTTAGGGACCAAATAATTGAGCAATATTTAAAAATAGACTGCAACTGCAATGTAGTGCTATCTTAGAAAACAAATTATCTTAACGTCTTAGTAACTAGACTTGGAAAAACCAGCATGCCCGTTGCCTTGTGAGCTGTAACTATCGCATGCTAGTTAAATTGCAGGTCACCATTCTAAAGAACGTCTAAGTGCTGAAAGTATTGAAGGACCTCAAGAAGTTTAGGCAGGGAGCAATCGAGTTTCGTGGGGAGCTACATGCTAGTTCTAGGTTTGTTAACCTATTGCAGGAAGAGTTATTTCTCCGCGGAGCGTAATCAGCCGATGCCCAGGATTTCAATTTATTGTCAAGCTAATTAACACATGTATTGCGAGAATTCCAAGGGTATTTATGCGGTTCACAAGCTTTCATCAAGCTTGCGAATTGCTGTAAGTAAAAAAAAACAAAGTATCAATGTTAAAGGTCATCTCAGTCGCACTCCGGTCAACCTTACATCGTTCTCTATCACCAGTTCGCACGCGAACCAGTTGACGTACTGTATGCCTTGGAGTGCACACCGTTTAGTAACACTTTCTTTTAAAGCTCACTTTCTGCATCGCTTACTGCTCACATGACACTTCTTTCTAATATATACCTGGACGGGTATTATCATGGGACCTTGTCCACCCAGTTCAAGTCTCGGGGAAGCAGAGGAAGGTAGGTTAATGTATTTCAACATATGTGAATGACGGGTGCGCATAAACTGATTTGGCCGTCATTTCGATCGCGAAATGAGTGGCAGCTCTTAGCACGAAATGAAATATCGTAAGATAGCATGGCTATAAGACCGCTTGGAATCGGCGTCAAAATTGTAGTGAGTGCAATTTCGCTCATCAGGAAACAAGATTTAAATTTATTTTTAAATCGCAGATTCCCAATTTGGTAGGGTTTTATGAGTTAAATGATAATTCTCGCAATCTGTTGTCTGTGAGCGTGTGATAGCGTATGCCAAATATTCTCTAGTCATGCCTAGGACTTCATAGCTAGCCTGACCTGGGAAATTCAGTCATGAGAAAAAAAACCATTTCTTGTCCGATCTCTTCTAAAAATTGTGAAAAGGCTGTTGGGCAGCGTTTCTCAACTCTGTGGGGAAGAAAACTTCATAAAAATTCCATCGTAGATCTGTTCAATTTCAGTTTAGACCTTTTTCAGTTTGTAGGCGATCAAAAAGTCCATAGAAGGATTGGAAGACCATGAGGTTTAGAATCAGATTCTTTGTGTAATCTCAACCGAAGTTTTACGGGCCTCACAAATGATCAGATTTCAGAACTGACCAGTCTTGGACGAAATTGGAAAACATTCCAGCTTTGCATCCACCCACTTTTTTGGAATTCTTGTGGACTAGAGACAAATGGGAATATAATATTCATTATTTAAAAATATTCGGAAAAGAGGCATCCAATCCACTCAAAAGTTGGTGACTTGTAAGTTACTCAATAGATGTGAACTAGAATTCTTAGTTTTTTTTATTTTGGTGCCTATTCCTGCGTGGTCACCAAATAAAGATGCTATCTTTATTGTAGCCACCCTTATGCTTAAGGGCCAACATTTGTAATTCCAATTGTTGTTCCAAAATTCATCTGATTATTTGCTCATCTGTTCATCCCATATGTAAATCCAAGAAGATTTGGGCTGTCAAATGTTATGTAAAAAGTCAACAGTGAACAGGGTTTTTTCCTCTTAAGAAGTTGATCTGATCCAAAAATTCTTTAACTGCATACTTTAATATGTGATCCCTCATTGTAATTAATCTTGAAATTTTCCAAATTACTAGAAGTCTCTCATTGATAAATAATGGATTTTTGTGGCTTCAGTTATCTAATTCATTTTTCATCTGTTCACAATTTGATGATTGATCATGTTTCCCATCATTAGGAAGAATATAAAAATCCACAATAAGTGAATATATTTAAAAGAATTTCATTTACTATGTTCTGTTTAAAATGGCTGAAATTTTGCAGTTGTGAAAGGCAGCTGATAGGCACTCATGTCAAAGCTTGAAAGTTGATTCATTACATTTATGTTACTGTTTATAGCAAAATTGGAGTCTAATCTCTAGAAACTCAGCATTTTTCTGCATTAGTGGTCTTATAATTCAGAACTGAAGATTTGAATGGTAAAATGAATGATTATGTTACTCTTATGTCACTATCAGGTTACAAATGGTTATCCTATAAAGGTACTATGATTCATTTTCATCGTGAGTGCTGGGTATTGTCAGATCAACCTATTTGTTAAAGTTGAGGCAATATTTTTGTTATTTCGATTTCAAAAACACATGTTAAATGAGTTCACAGTTTATATTATTGGAAATGTTTAAACTGCAATTAATGAAGCATACGAAGAATTTTTATATACAATTATTGGGTTTTGTTATTCCGATATGCTGTGTTTGTTATTCTGATATGCTGAAAATTTGATGAGATCATTCTCGCAATATTCAATTAAATATTAAAATAATTTAATGTGAATTATCTTGAGTCATTAAGACAATAAAGTTTGGTTATGAAATTGGTGAATTTGCATTAGAACAATTTAAGTTTACCTAATCTTTGACTTTAAACTTGATTACTGTCATTCTTCCCTTGCAGTTCGAGCAGGGTTATGCGCAACTTGGCAGAGAAGATGAGGCGTGATAAACTTAACACTTACATCGGAGAGTTGGCCACATTAGTACCTATGGTGTCTTCATCTCCCAGAAGACTCGACAAGACTTCCGTCCTCCGCCTCAGCGCTACATACCTCCGAATGCATCGCAGTAAGTATTTATCATTTGTTCTATGCACTGTGGAGGATTTTTTATGTGTAATATTTTAAATATAAAATGTATGTATAAATAATTATCTTTTTAAATGATGGGTATGTGCTAGTCCAGTGGATAGATAAGTCAGCTACTGACCTGACTGAACAACTTTTTAGCATTACATCAAATTAATTACATTTCCAACATGATATCTGAATACTTTTTGATTGCAGCTTTGCTGTACATTTCAACAAATGTCAGAAATATTTGCCCTCATAATTTATTAATATTATTAAACAATAATTTCCATGCGAATGCTGGGTTTTCCTCCAGTACATGAGGTATTAGATGCAAATGAGAATGTTTTGTGTGATTTACAGTCATTGTCAGCCATTCTTTCATTAATGACATGTAATGTCATTGAGGGTTTGTTGAAAATAAACACTAGCAAAATGGAATAGCCTGAAGTAGGAGAATTTGAAGTATCACACATCTTGATGTACAAACAGAAATGCAAGAGTGAGCTCAATGTTCCAAAAGAGTGCTATAATCTGAGTGAGGAGAAATTCCTGTGATCAAAAAAGGGATGGTAATGGCAAGGATAAAAACCAGCTCCACAGTGTTATAGGTGTACATTCCTGAAATGGACTGCAAAGATGAGAAAGTAGATGTATACAATTGTATTGCATAACTGATAAAAAAATTAAAGAAGGAGAAAAACTAGTAGCCCTATGGTGATCAAAGTTGCTGTTGCTGTAAAACTAAAGGGAGTGAAAACATTGAAGAACAGTGATTGGAAGATGGGGATAGAAAGAGGAGAAAACTGGTGAAATTCCATATAAATTGCAAAATTTGTGGTCCCAAAAGTCAGAAATTCATCATAGATGTACATGTCAGGAGGCAGAAGAAAAGCCCGACTGAATCGAAGATTGTTTTGATATATATTTTCAAAGGCGGAAATGACATGGATATAGAAAAAAATGGAGATAATACTGTGAGATCATTAAATGTGGTAAAGTGTATGGAAGAGCTACTGAGACCCATTAATTAGATACTAGAAGTAAATTATGACTCATGTGAAAGTAAAGAAATCTTAAGGCATAACAAGACTTGTCATAAGGAAAAAATTGCGTTAAATTAAACCAATTACTGGATTTATGGCCATAAGGGGTGGATAATTAAACTGTCAAACCATTGAGTAAAAAACATGTGAACAATGATATTAGTCCCTCAGACATTTTCAGTAACAAACCCTCATCAATTGCTGAATTTATTTTTGTAATTAATTAAATCTATTCTAATTTTCTATCTAATTACTGCTCAGAAAATTTCTATCCAATGTGAAATATAATTTATGGTTTTTGTTTTAATTATCCTCCTGATATTTCATTCTTAAATGTACGCTTCTGTTTGGTCCTTTCCTTACTAAATTGGGGTTAATAATTTTATATTAATAATTAATATTAGGTTTGAGAGACCAAGACCAACCATTTTTAATTTTTATTTCACAATGCAAATTGAGTTTATTGGTAATTAATTTTCATAATGTTTATTTTGTGCCTCATTGGGTTATCAAGTTCTAGGTTTAATCCAGGTGAATTTAATACCTGTTAGGTGAAATTTTATTGTCATACTTGCTCATAATTTTGAAAATGCACTAATCCTGGTAAACTTTTCTCTCTTGCAGCTCTCCATCCATCTGATGGTACATTGCGTCCTTTTCTGCCCAAAGCCTTAAAAGCCTTCAATCTCTCCGAAAAAGTTCCCGAGGTAAGGTTGGATTTACTGAAGTTTTTATTTGAATATTTTTTCTAAGAATAATGTAGCCTGTGTAATGGTATCATTTTAAACTGGGTAATGTACAATCATCTATATTATATTCATCCAACCAATGAATACGGATTGTCTAATGAGCCTAAGTTACAGGTATATGTCAGGATATAAATTTCACAAGTTAACGATGGAATTTTTGGGAATTGGTGTATCCCGATTGGCCGATTGGACTCACAGCCATCATAAAATCTAAGGCATAATGAAACACATGTATATTAAAATTAAATTGAGTGAAAATTTTTTCAATATGTTGCTGTAGCCAAAAGTTTTAAATTGGGATATTGCTGAAATGCTATAGGCTCTTCTTTTAGCTCATTTTTCATTCCATCTTTCAGGCATCATTTTTACCATTGAAAGTGGTACAGAAATTATTCATGAATAAGATGCAGAAAGTTGCAGAAGATAACTCTGAAAAGTTGTATATGTTATGTGAAATGTAGCATATCATACGATGGGGTGACTTCAGTGACATGGGGTGACTTTGGCCCTGTGTGCTCCGCTCTTCAAATTAAACCTCTGCAGTAAAATATCTTAACCACTATGAATCAGCTATTTATACCCCCCCCTTAAAGCATACTTCAAGATATATTGCTGGCAAACAAGCATTGCCTGTTGCAATAGTTACTGTACATTTGTATGTAGGAGCTCAGTTGAAACTTATGTATCCTTGAAACAAGTGCACAAAATCTTGACTGGCATTCATCTCAGCAAAGTCAAGTAAGAGAAGATGATGTCATTATGTAGTTGGTTTGTTCATGAACAGATTGTAAAAAAATGAGATATTGCACTCAGAATTGGGATACTCTGGAGTTTTAGGAAAAAATTGAAATATTGTGGAGTGACTTTGGCCATGCCTGGGTACTCAGTAAGTCCATGGTGGGCAATCAAATTTAAATTATGATGAAGATTACCTTGGAAAAGTATTAGATGAAGTCAAGAGAGAGTAAATGAAAATCGGAGGGACAGTGGAGCGACACCTGGTTCTGAAGAGGACTCAGCAAGATACACTCTCAGAAAATTACCTGAAACAAGTTGGAGATCAAACAGTACTTTAGGAGATAGAACTTGTGGAAAAGCTATTAAATTGCTCTGATTGGGGCTTTCCAATAAGTGTTGGTGATATCAAAATTTTAGTAAAAACTTATTTGAGCTGTAAAAAAGTAACTTTAAAGTGTTTGGACACCAATTGTTCAGGAATTGTATGGGTCCAAGCGAGTGTGAAAAGAAGTCTTGCGCTAATTTTTTTTAATAATTTAGAATTTTTCATTAGATCAGATTCCCCCTGAAAATGTCATTAATTTTGACCAATCTAAATTTGTTGATGATTCTGGAAAAATCAAAATCATCGTTAATGGGGAAACACAGCATTCAGAAGTTATGAAAGACACTTCAAAAGTGAACAAACAAGTCATGATGGCTGCTTTTGCAAGTAAAGTATTTTTGGCCCCATGCAGTGTAAGGCAGGTATCTCTACCCTACTTCAATTGAAGGATGAATTTTCGGTGCTTGCTTCAACATAAATACAACTAGATGACTTCGCTCAGCAATTTTTTGGAGTTGGTCTGTCAAGACATATTTGCATCTAATGAAACACCTTCTCAACCCTAAAGTATTCTAGGAGACTTTTTGTGAAGGCATTTGTTTGTATAAGTTTTAAAATTATATAAGAAGGTTAATATTTAGTTGGTAATTTTTCTCTCAAACTCAATGAAACTTTGCCAGCCATTAGATGTGGCATTATTCAGACCTATTAATGCAACTTGGTTAAAATTGCTTGGCTGGAAAAAAACCAAATCAAGTTCAATGCAATGCTGCAATCTATCAAAAAGTGAATTCCCAAAAATGCAGAAATCAGCAATTGAGCCAAGGATCTTTCCCTAAGGACAACATCCAATTCATGTTAGTAGAGTTACAGAGATACTGTCTTTCAATCTGAGAAAGGTCCTAGACAAAATTCCAAATTTTGATGAGTGTACTGAAGATCAAGAATCTGATTAATCTTGTATGAATATCTTTTTTCCAAATTCTGCAAATTGGATGTATAAAATACTTGAGAAAAAAAGAGTCATGAAGAAAGATACCAGAGAAAAGGACTGAGGAAAAAGTGTCAGTGTTTGAGATATTGAAGCAAACTCCAATGAAGGTTGTGGGAATGCAGTGTCAAGTACAACAGATGCTGTGGTGGGTGTAAATTTAAAGTGGTCTTCAAAATCTAGGACTGGAGAGATACAAAGTAGTCATGGTTAAACTGTGCTAAAACAAAATCACCAGGTAAGACCAGATGATTTTGTTTTAGTACTGTTTGTGAACAATGAAAGAGACTTATGTTTTGAGCAAAGTAATATCTACACCAGAAAGTGATTCTGTTGGGGTTTCTTCTTAAATGAAAGACGAAAATTCGAAGTACACATTTTTTAATCCCAGAAATTGAAGACACTGCTTTTTTAGTCATAGAAACAAGTTGCTCATGAACTAGAACAACCTATAGACCTTCGAAAAGGATGACTTGTTGTCTCTGATATGTAGCTAGAGTGAGCAGAGTGGAATAATATTGCTTTTTGAAATTTAGGAATAAAGTGGCAAAAGTGTTGTGTGGTGGCTATTTTGAAAATCTCTCCTTACATATAAACAATCTAAACAAATAATGAAGTCCAAAATATTGCATTTTAGCATTATTTGAACAAAATGTTATTTTATTACAGTTATTAGGAAAACATTTTATGTGGCCAAAGTCACCCTGTGGTTTGGGGTAACTTCAAATGCTGTACTTAATTGTTTAAAAAATATTCTCCTCCTTTAAAAAACTTTTGGGAATTATGTGCATTAGTAAGGTACACTTCCATTTAATTTAATTTTTTTTGAGCATGCAGAACCGATTTACTTCAAGAAGTAGTGAAAAACAGTTCAAAATGGCCTAAGTCACCACATTTCATTGTTAGCTGAGTAAATATAAAAATATTAAATTAAAACTTTGTAAAATTAATTTCAGTTGCATTCAATAAGAATTAGGATTCAAGTAAATCTTTCATGTTAATATATCAAAAACATGCTTAAATAATAATTCATTAATATGTACCTGGATCTGATGAGGCATCTTGTCATATATAATCATTTATAAACATGCTTGGTTGCAGTGAGTTGATCTCTTTTAAGTAGTGATGCATTTATTGCTGAAATTCATTTTTTTGGAAATTTTTCAGATCCAATGAACAAATTTATCCAAAAACAATCATGTTTTTATATCTAATTTTATTTTTATCATTTATAGGATATGGATGGCTTTATGGTTATTGTGATGGGTACTGGAAAAATCGTCTTTGTCTCTCACACTGTAGAGAAGCTACTTGGCCACACCCAGGTGAGTTACGATGGTAGCATTTGAAGGAATGAAGTGGTAAATTGTATGTGAGAATGAATAACAGTGGTTTCTAGATTGAATTTTTGTCACAATATGTACTTACTACTGTGAAATTTTATCAAAGACATTGCATGGGTTTATCTAGCTCTTTGAAACCTTTTTTGGAACTAGCTTGATTGAATATGTCAATTTCAATAGTCTTGCTTGCAAAAAAGTTTGTGAATAGTGAAGTATGTCATTATGTAAATGTATATGTATTCATACTTCTTGTCATTGTCGAAGTTACTTTGGTCCCATTTGTGCCCATGATTGGCATGCAGACGCTACTAACATAATTCAGTTAGGCTGAACTCAAGTCAATTTGTTTATGTGCTTGTGTTCAAAACTTGCTAAAAGCTTAGGAATAATAAACGTAATGCTTTTTGTTTTGTCATTTTTACTTTTTACTATTACTACTACTTTTTCTCTATTTATTATCTGACCTCTTACTTACTTTTAAGTAATGTATATCAATCAATAATAGAGGTTTGAAAGCTATAAATTTACAAAAACTTTATGTATAATTTTCTTGAAGGAAGTTTGGTAGTATGTTACAGAAAATTGTCCCTGGAGAAACCAAACAAATTCTTTGGAGCTCTCTGTCACAGAAGTCATCACAGCTAACATTTAGAACAATAACTGCTGAAAAGAATTATTTGAAATTTAAATTAATATTGTCCTTAAGGGAAAAATACCTGGCTTTTGTAGCATGCTTCCTTTCCAGACCCTATGCCCAATAAATTAATGTCATGACTATATTTAAGGTTAAGAATTGAAAATGTTGCTGTGGAAAATAAATTGGTTTGATAATGTAGCTTTTTACTTGCAATTCTAGGATATTTTTATGAATTTAATTACTTAAAGAAAGAAATGAAATAATGCAATAAATATTAAAGAACAGATTGAAATGACTGGGGAGAAATGAGCATTGACTCTCTTTCTTACCTGTTGCAATGAAAGGTTTATACCCAATTAAAAAATATTAGGAACAAAACACAAAATGTTTTGAAACCAAAATCACTGGATATAGTTATGGAATCCATTTTCATTGGTTTACCTGTATTTTTTCTAATGATTTTCTGTAAAAACTACCACATAGTAATCTACCTGAAGGTTGGTTTGATAGGTGATGACAGGGCTCACCTAGTACTAAGCCTAACAGCATGCGAAATTCAAATATCTGTGTGGGGAGGCAGTTCCTTTCCCTATGCCACCTGTGGTTTCTGAGAACGATCTGCCTCCTGAAAAATTGCGCAGTATAGGTGAAACTTAGGGTGTCCAAAGGAATGACCTGGAATATTGAACCCAGGCCCTTGGATCAGTAGCCGAGGTCTCTGCAAGCTGAGCTTCCATGTCTTTCAATTTTCTGTAGCTTTCAAAAATATTTAAAATTCATTACAGCAATGTATTTGTTTTTTTCTGCTGCTATTATCATTATATGGCATTTATGCATTCTATACTTTTTTGGATAGATTACCTATGATAATAATAATGATTATATGTACAAAAAACATGATATTCTGAGTAACCCTATTCTCATTAATGCTTTTTGTATTCTTATTTTGGTCCAGGTTAAAGCGTAGCATAATTTGAATTAGCCTCTTGTTCCAATCACTAATAAATAAAAATTCTCTCATAAAACTTATACATTTTACCCTCGTATTATCCCCCTACAATTTCACCATCAGTGAATATTTGGTATTAACATAGTCAGTGTGTAGCATGACCTTATATTGCAACTATCATTCCTCTGGCCAAAAGGCTTGTTGAGAATCTCAAATGCTTCCTGAAGTATTCACAAGAGTCCCTTTTAATCATAAAAATATAATTCTCATTTGAGATTTATCAGGGATTGAAAAATTATTTATCTTCGTCCACAAATTTTCTTTTTCACAGAATGATCTCTTGGGCCAGTCATTGTTTGGGATAACTCATGTGGATGACCACAAACTGCTAGCAAAGAACCTGTCTCTTGATGCTGAAGCTGGAAATGACGCAGAATCTTCAAGCACTGGTAATAAAAACATCATATTATGTCATTCTGTTTTTCTTCATATAGTCGATTAGAGGTAAATGCCTCAGCAGATGAAAGTTTGAGCTCAATTTATACCATTGCTTCTTACTTAAAGCAAAATAGTGGAAACATTAGTCACTTCTTTGTGATTTCTTTTGTATGGAAATGATTTGTTGACTCATTGTGCTTGGAACATTATTTATTGGATTAAGGTAGTTTTTAAATAATTTGATGTATCCCATTTTGTTTACATATGTCAGAATTCATAAAATGTCTGTTTTGCTTTATTTAATTATAAAAGGTAGGCAATGGTTCTTTGACACCTAATAATAAACAGATTGATATAGTCTTAAATGGCAGAACATATTTTGAATTGGAAGTTTCCCGAAGAAAAAGAATCCCCTTGACCCCCTTGATTGGAACTTGGATTGGATTGGATGATTTTCATTTTAATGAAGAAGCATTGCAATCACTAAATATGCTCACTTGCAATCTGCAACTTATAAAGGCATAAATAATTGTCTAATTCTGAACAGAGAGGATGAATCCTTCCCAAAATGTCAAAAGCCTTAAATGAAAAGAGAGTTTGTAACTCAGGAAAATGCACTTATTCTCTTTCCACAGATGATTTGGGATTTATGTCAAATTGTTGCCCTGGTTCGTCGGAAGATCAGGACCAGCCTGTGGAAGGGCATCATCACCCCATGCTTCAAGGGGGGGAGGCACAGGACAGTGGCAGCAGTAGTAGTGGCAGTGGGAGCAGTGATAATAATTCAAACTCAAGAAGAGTGTCTTTTTACTTGCGCCTTAGCCAAAGGGCTGGTGGACGTGAGACTACGGGGTATGAGGTGGTGCATTTTGTGGGTCAACTTAGGCCAGCATCATCAGAAGATGGGCCATCATCTGCAGTAGGAAAAGGTAATGCACCTGAGTAGAGCATGGTAAATATTTGAAAAAAATGAATGGTAGATCACCTGCCCTTCATCATCTTATGAAGTTCTCTGTATAATATTGTCACAATTGCGACAATACTCTTAATGTGTTTAGGTCCGCTTAAATATTGCCATCAGTAATTTAACCACCTCATAAGTATAAGTCCTCTTTGATGGTGACATTATTATCATGAGGTAGGTAAATCATGTCCATATCATAGTGGTCCCAAGTGTCAATCTAGTAGTGGTGCTTTTTTGCAGGGTGAACTTAGTTAGTGATAAAATCCTAAACTCGTCAGGTCACATTCCTTCTCATTGAAAATGTATGTGCACTGTATAGTTTCCAGCCTTTCTAAGTAAGATTCTGTTTATTTGACCTTCTCAGTGTGCAGGTTTGCATATGTCTATGTCTTAATGATGTCATTTCCTAGACGTTTGATTTATCCTCTTTATTATAGAATGTTATGAATAGCACTAAATATGAATCTTCATATTAAACTAATAGTTTTGTCGTAAATGTAAAGTGTGGCTAAATTAAAAAGACAAATAAATTAAAATTTTTAAAATAGTATGTGAAAAGTCCCTAAAAACATGCATAGTTTTTGGAGAATTTGTGTAGTTGTGCTATAGTTATTATTTTATAATTTCTCTCATTTTTACCTTAATACGTAAAGTTATTCAATTTACTGCAATGCCCTAATTTTTCGCAAAAATGTTGGAAATCCTAGTGAATTAATCAACGTAAAAATGGCCACTCATATACCCAGTTCCACTGATCATGCAATTATGTTTCTTATACAATGTGCTTTATCTTTTTAAAATCATGTTTTCACAAAGACAAGTGGAGTAAGATCACTTGCAACACTGGAAACATTGATTTTCATTTGTTTTCTGGACGAAATGTGCTTTTAATTTGAAGGAATTTCCATTATTGTAAATATAAATGTTCTAAGGACACTCATAATATATATCATGGTTGTATTCATCAGAGTTGAGCCACACGCAGTCCACATCATCAGGTTCTTCATCAGGGGAAACTGTTATGGTGGCTGTGGCACGCATACGCCGTGAACGCCAAATACTAGAACTGTCCCTCATGGAAGCCTGCAAAGATGAGTACCTTACGCGTCATGGAATTCGTGGCGAAATACTCAACTGTGACCACAGGTAAATTCGAATTAGTCTGTACATTAAATGGAAGTAGGGCATAAATGCTTTAACTTACATTTCCATTGTTAATATGTTTGTCTGAGCTTAGCCCTTTAATCTCTGGTATGGACTACATGTGATAAAAACTTCAAGTTGAGCACATCTTGGCTTATTTTACCATTATGTTGGATGATCACAAGATCTGCCCTTGAATTCAAGTCTTGGCTAATTTCAAAAGCAGCTGTTTGAAAAATGAGAAAATCTTCCATGACAGGGAAGTCATTAATTAAGAAAGATTTTGATCTAAAAGTCATATATGAAACTTTAATGTTAATTTTCTTCGATTATCCTTTATTATGTGATTCTAATAACATTTAATCTGTGCCTTTTAATCATTTATTCATAAGATTGTGCAATTTTAATGGATATGCTTATTCATCTGTCCAGTGTTGTGAATGTATTGTTACTTTTCCAGAATATCTGTGATAGCTGGTTACATGGCTGATGAAGTCAAAGGTCAGTCAGCATTCAGCTTCATGCATGACCAAGATGCTCGTTGGACCTTCATTGCACTGCAGAGAAGTAAGTCTTATGTTTGAGCATGGAAATATTTTATCTTTTGTCTGCATTTTCTCAGGCTCTATGATTGTTTTTTTTCTATTGAAAAAAATACACTATGAGTGAATTAGCATGTGCTAAATTTATTTATTTTTTCACAGTGTTCAGCAGTTCTGATGGGTTCGGAAATAGCTGTTACAGACTGAAATCGAAAACAGGTCAATTTATATATCTACGCACTCAAGGTTATTGTGAATTTGATCGCGTCACTGGAAAGTTTGACACTTTTGTGTGCATAAATACTCTTGTTTCGTAAGTATACTTTCAGTTAAATTTTACACCTGGAAAGTTTGAGTTAATAATTTTACCTGTGAATAGTTTGAATAAATTCCTACTCTTTTTGGCATACTATGGATTTTAATACTCTCTGGCCCTCTTTTAAGTATTGAAATGAGATAACCACTATCATATTTTACCTTCATTGCAGTGAGGAAGAAGGGAAAAAGGCTGTTGAAGAAATGAGACAGAGGTATTCAGCTTCAATTTCTGACCGTTCTATGGTTCCCCGTTCCATTCTGGATGCTGGGCCCAGCAGGGCTATAGAAGCTCCGGTAAATATTTGAAAGCATAGAAATACAGTAGTTGCAAATTTTTAATGGATATATGACCAGATTGAAATATATTTGGAAATGGTAATGTTGAATATTAAAATCAGTTAGAATTCCTGGAGCATCTACTCTTTGCCAGAGAACGTACCAAGAGTTCATTTATCATTGCAGCGAAGTGAATATCCATCAGTACATTGTATGTACCATTTATCGCTTTGGTAATATGACATAGTTTTATTATTTTGGTTTTAAATATTTAGCAAGATCAGTTGTTTTCGTTCATTATAACCATGCAAAAATGTTTCATGAATAAATTACATGGAAAATAATGTGAATATTCTTGGAAAACAGGGAAAGGAAGGTAAATAATATGTGTGGAATTGTTGGTAAATATGTTACATCAGGTTTGTGCATCGGACATTTTTATACTTCTTCTTCAGTATGGTGAAGTTGATTTTGTTTAATGATTGAGCAAAACTGTTAAATGCTCTTGGTGAAAATTAATATTGTGGAATCTTTATGTTTTGCGTCATTAGGAAATTTTTAATCCACATTATGGTTTAGGGGCCCTTCAGTATAGGTAATCACACCCCCTGAGGGTATGAAGTCAACTCCATGGAGACAATTAACTCAGTAACTACATGTAAAGCTCACTCTGACAAGCTGCTCTTATTGATTTGAAAAAAACAATTTTTGGATGAGGATACTGATTATTCATAAATGATTGCTCTTGTAGAAATTTATGCTCCCTTATTCAATATCTTTAAATCTCTTTGTCCGACTATCCCAAAACAATAAAATCATCATTTTAATCTTTTCACAGACGAGTAAACCCATCAGTTCACCATCACCAAAGCAGGCCATTCAAGGCTCACCCCAGGACTTACCTTTGTTACCAGTATCTCTTCCATCCACCTCTGCCAGCCTTGCCCAGCCCTCTCCTCATCAAGCCCTGCAGCATGTTGTGGTGTCACCCGAGCCTCAGTCGAAAGAGTCCCTGGTGTACGATGCAACTCAGGAGGATATTAAAGTGCTAACGCCCAAGAGCTACGTCTCCAGTACTTCCCCTCCCCCTCCCATAATTCCCATTCCAATCCCCTGTGCCATATCCTCAACACCCCCCCCATACATGTTTGATGGCACAGTCCCTCCTGTCAAAGCCTCTCACTCCAGCTTACCGTATTCATCTCCCAAAGATGTCGCAAGGGGAGCAGAGAGACAGATCTCTCCCAGGTCAGTTTTTCTGCTCAATTGAGCATTATAATTTGGAAAGTTTGTGATTCAGGAAGGTTTCTCAGTGTTACATGAATTCAACCTCATATAATTTGCTTTTGTTGATCTTTTTGTTCCTTCTGAAGAACGGAGTTTCATTGAACTTGTTTCAGTGTGTTCAATTTCAAAGTGTAAAAATCATTTGCCTTACACTCTGAAATTGTTGCATTGAAATGCATATTAGTGGATGACTTCGGTAATAGTTACTTTTGTGGAATCTCCTGAAGTTTCTTGGAATTTGAATTAATTGATAATGATACTTAGGATAACCCAATTAGAAAAGTACCAAACATTAAAGTGTATGTCTATGGAACACTTTCTTTAAAATTCCCTTTTACATTCCATAAGCACATTTAAGTTGATTTGAGATTTTAATATGTTATAATGATGCAGTGAATTAAAAGTTTTTTACAATTTTTCACAGTTACTTGCAGTTATTGCTGTATGAGTGTGATTCTTTCAAAAATTAATACTTATAAAGGTTTATTTCTCTCAACTATGATCTTAAATTGTATAAATTTAAGGATGTCATTCTTAGGGATATATATCATCATTTGCATCACACTATAATATTGTCTCAATATTATTATCTTAGGGAAGCGACATGGACCCCAAGGTCACAAGGCATCAATCCTCTCAAGAGGTCGCCATCTAACTCCCCACCTCCAGCGCATCCCTCCAAGAGACTCCAGCACAGTACAACCCCCAAGGTTGAGCCAGTGGTCAGTAGTAATTCGCGTGTGACAGTATGGCCACGCTTGGATTGTCTGTCGTCCGTGGAACCCAGCCGTCTTGGGGGTGCCCTTCCTACTGTCAATTCTGCCCTTCCATTGATGGCTTCCAGTGACCACACCCTAGAGGTCACCGATATAAGTGTTGGGAGGGAGCTCAGGGGTGTTGATCCTCAGCGACCAATGAGGGAGCTCACTTCGGAGTGTGCGAGGATGGGTAAATTCCCAGAGGATGATCGTCGTCTACCAGGTTGGGTTTGCGATGACGTCAGGCCTGCCTCCCTGGACCTCATATCACTGGATAGAAATTCTGGTCAGTTTGATACATCAACTTTATCTTTCTGTGATAACTAATTGTTGATACTCATTAAACTTCTAATTATTTTGATATATACTTTAAGTTATGGTATATTTTTTTTCATTAAATACTCTTGGCTCTTTTATTGCTTGTACCTGTGTTTGCTCTCATTTGGTTAAATAACTGGTAAAAAGTGAGTTTGTTATGAAACAAATTTTTTTATAAATTTTGCTTGAATATTTTCAGTATGTTAAAAATAGAATGTCTTGGAGTTAATTTGTATAATGTCTATTTCTGGATAGTATACTATCCACATTGAATTATTTTAAAATCAAATTCATAGTCAAGTGTAACGACTTGGCAGAAAAAATCTCTGAATAAAACAGACCTTTAAAAAGCAAATTGCTGTAAAAAAGAGGTTTGAACTTAATTTTTATATGTTACTCCATATGATCTTTGTTAAGTACTCTCAATGATAACTAGTTTAGGTGGTAAGTTTCTTAATTTCATTATTATTATTGCACCCAAATCTGCATTATCATTAGTGTACTCTGAATAATATCAATGAATTTAAGTTTTCATTAGACCTTTATCCCATTTAAGAACCAGATATCTGTATTAAAGTTTATGGAGTGATTGTTTATGCTGATTACATGGTTTTTCTACCTAGTGTTAGCAAAAATTGTGGCCTGTTATTGATCCTGAACATCTAGCCACATATTTGCATAATTTTAATACTTTTTTGATTTTATTAGAATCAGGATGGTGCTGTGTCTAACATACAGGCTTCTCACTGAGAGGGCCAGGGTTCAAATCTTGGAGGCAACAAATATTTTTTGGTGGTATCTCGATCCCTACTTGAGGCGTTTTGTGAAGAGCACTTAGAGTGAGAACGACGTCTTTCGGATGGGACGTTAAACTGTGGACCCCTTGGCGCCTTTCGAAAGGGGCAAGCTAATGCTGATGCTGAGTTTCTCTCCACCCTTCCTTTCCCATCCATCCTTAATGGTACAGATGACCTTAGCTTTCCGTCACCTCCCCTAAATACTGCTTGGATTTTATAAGCATATTTAATATTGAGGCGGTTCAAGATGGTGCAGTGGCTACCATACTGGCTTCCCACCCAGAAGGCCCGGGTTCAAATCCCGGTGGTGTTGAATATTTTTCAGAGGTATCTCGATCCCTACTTTAGGTGCTTTGTGGAGGGCATTGAGTGAGTACGCTGTCTGTCGGATGGGACGTTAAGCTTTGGACCCCTTGGTGCCTTCCGTAAAGAGTAGGCTAATGCCAATGCCGGGTTTCTCTCCACCCTTCATCCTTTCCTGTCCATCCCCTATGGTGCAAGTGACCTCAGCTGTTGGTCACCTCCCCTAAATACTACTACTACTTAATATTTGAAATCTTTTTTCTCCTGAATTTTGGAACAAATGCTTGGCCATGTGCTCTTTCAGTGTTCAGGCATTTGAACTCTAAAAATTATTGTTATCCAGAGCAAGCCAGATTTTGGAGACTCAAAATATGCAATATTTTCAAGTAAAAGATTTGATCATATCATGCATGATGTATAACTTTATGGGAAAAGTTACTTGTTAAATACACTATTTTTTTCTTCACAGATTTTCCTGATCTTCGTGATGATGTTGAGCAGTTAGACATATTTTCAATGCAAGTTGGGTCAGAACTTGTTGATCCTCGGAGATGGGATCTTCCTGGTGAATCTCAAATACAAGAATTAGATGGTTCAGTTGAATTACCTGACAGCATTGTTGGTGCAGAAGATCCATCAGTTGAAGAAACCATCCATGGAGGAATAAGACGTAGTCATCGAAGGCTCAGGCTACGGTTGGACTCACAGGGATGCACAATGGCATCAATCGAACGTAATCTGGCGGGGTTAACAGGGAGCCATATAATTGAAGGAGATTTAGCAAGACTGAGGGTAAGTCTTAGCTTATCCCATATTAGTGGGAATTTTATGAAGCATTATTTATTTTATTAGATTGGGTTTTCTGGAAATCGACTTTTGCAAAAAATGTTCCAAATACACTTATTGTCTTTTGAATCATTCATCTGTTTTTGATGGCAGTGATACTTGCTGAAGTTAAGGTAAAATATTCAAATATGTTACCTTGGTATAGAGTGCTTGACATTTTTGAAAATCTTCATGCATGCTGACCTTTGATTACGTCCATACCCCTAACTACTATGAAATTGTATACCCATAATGTTTGCTAATGATTGTTTTAGACCCTTGATTTTTTTCATTTTCTATTTATTAATTAGCATATGAGAAAATATTATGCAGTGAAAACCTAATATAACCAGAGTGTATCATGTGTAAAATTTATCATCTGCTCAGGCTTCTCTGAAGGAGGTGTTGAGATAGAATGTGATGCATGACTACAATAATATTTTGAGCAGGAAACCATTTATGCATTATATTTTTGAATTTTAGCATGTTCATGTATCTGTCCCAGGTGACTAGGTGTACGGCTTTTAGCACAAGCAGTTGTAAGACTTTTGAGGTTTTAAAAAATTTAATTAATTTTTACTCTATTTTATGCTCCATATAGTACCAAGGCAAAAGGATTTTTGACAGCAAGTAGAAATCCAAAAGATTTGATGAAGGGATTTGCTAAATGCTTTGTTTGGAATGTGGTATCTTATTACGGTTGAAATTGGACAATTTTGAATGAAGATGAAAAATAGTTGGAAAGTTTTGAAATATAGCTGTGGAAAAGAATGCTTGAGGTCTAGTAGACTGATTGACTGAGGAATGAAGTGCTAATGAGAATAGGAGAGGGAAGAAAAATCAAGGAGAGAGATAGGATGGGAAATGACGAGGATTATAATGCGTTAATGGGATAAGAAATGGCAGAAGTTGCTGGAAAATGAAAGGAGAGGCCCAGTACTGAGTGCGATAGAGGACATCATGGTGAAACTTGTTGGAAGACAGTTCCACTCAAGAGAGAGTGCTGAAGTATTTGAGCTGTATTTCACATAAACTAACACTTAAGACAAATATTTATTGTATATTGTCATAGCATCACTTTAATAAGAAGTGTTTTATAATTGTCTTTAGCAGCAGCATTTGCAATTGATCTCACAGCCTCTTTTTGCAGAACAAATATATTTTTTATGACACTTGAGTTTCCCTACAGTTTAAGGCCGTTCAGTATGTGAGAACGAAAATGTGCATGGTATACATTAAAAAATATTTGGTCTGAGTGGTTGAATTCGTCTCATAAAGCACAATGCTTTAGGACAGACGCCAGTAATATGTTCATTCTAAGTTAACTTAAGAGTTCAGTAGTGTAGTAGAGACCAATAGTTATCTGTTAAGTATGAGTTGTTATTGAGGAATTTAAGTGATATGTTGAAGCAAGATAATATTATGAGTGTCGTGTTTTAAGATTGAGCTACCCCAGGAACATTTTAGTGCTTGGATTCTTCACAGGTTATAAAATGACCGTGGAGGAAGATAATGAGGTAGGGGTTAAGCATAAAATCTCATTCTAGGTGAAGATTTGTGTGCATTGACCACTTAATGATGAACCTCTTTCATGACATTGTGGCCTATCATAAAGGTTGGATGGAATAAAGGAATATATTGTTAGTATTATCAATGTTTCTTAAATTTATCACACAACGCATCCATGTACTGCTATCTAGGTAGATAACGAGTTACATAGGGGTAGTTTGCATCCCAAATGTTCTTCCATTTTGTTTGCAATGGGTAAACTTTGTACTAATGCTCAAGTGTTACATGTGGAAATAACATTATGGGATAGAATAGAGTAAATATATAAGAGAACTGGGAAAATATGTGTATCAATAACTATCTCTCCTATACAGTTATCAGGATAAATCCTCCCTATTTTTAGAAATGGTAACATTCTATTTACATTAAACCATTTACAGGTTTTGAACTTATAAAACTTAGCAGAAACACCCTCCATGTATGTACTGTGTATGAGTGTATTCATTTTTCAAAAAGTTTTCCCACAAAGGTGTAGTGTCTTATATCAGTATTTTAGATCTTTGACAAATAATTCATCATAGCAGAATCAGGTAAATTAGTTTTACCTACAGTTTTCCATTAAGTTTGTCAGTGATGTTTTGGGGTAAGCTACTGTGTAAAATACTTGATAAATCGTGATGGAATAGGTATGATAATTACATATATCCATCCAATTCATTATAGATCTTCTTAAAAAATATGCCATGAGTAGGCTTAAGTTAAAGTTAAAAATGAGACTTAAGTATTTCATCATCTCCTGGCATGCAGTATGCTATTCTAAAATTATTCAAATGTATTTATAAATCATCTATAAGTTTTAATATTTTGATATGAATAGTACCACATATTACTGGAGATTCAAAACAGATACAATAGCTATGTAAAGTCAGAAATGGGCAAGTTTAACTTATTGTATACTACAGGTATTTTTTAAATCACTGAATTAAATTTCAAATAACCATAATGATAAATATCACATTCAGAGATGCATATTGCATGCAATCCAATGAAGACAGCCTGAATTTACCCATAATGCATCTTAGCACTGGCACTTCATGCATCTGGATTTCCATATGCATGCAGTTGCATTTTCAGATATATGTCCAGTCATTAAGAGTTAAAAGCTTTTTCTTACATTCACTTGTATTCTCTTCTGCATGAATATCACTTTTCTAAATTTCTGAATCACATGTAATTGCTCATGCAATTGATGGAATCGCAACATTTATTGGATGGTGATATAAACTTAATACAGTATGTTAAATAGTTGCTTATTTTTCTGAGAGAACCTATCGCAACTATAATTTTATTTTTTCAGAAAACCAGTGTATTCTTGAATGAGCGCAATATTATTTTTGTCTTTGACATTGTAATTTTTCGTTGAATTTTGTTGAGGATGGGATCAGTTTGGTGAAATGTGTACTGGCTTCCCACCTTGAGGGTCTGGGTTTAAATACTAACAATGACGTAGTCTTTCAATGGTATCCCAATCCCTAATTGGGTGGAATAGATGTATGAAGCATTTCAAATAGATTTTGCCCACTGTTGGATAGGATTTAGTGAATCCCTTGGCATCTGTTTTTAGGAAGTGCTGATGCTGAGTTTCTCACCACCCTTTCCCCATTCACTGAAAATCAGACATCCACTAAATTAACCACCCATCCTCAATGTTGCAAAATACCCAAGCTTTTAGCCACCTCCCCTAATAGCTACTACCACTATTGCTGATTTTTTTCACAGCTTTATTTTTCCCCTACCAATTGATCTTCACTAATGTGCTTTTGCTCTTACCTAAGGTTCATGGTTAACATGAACATGGGGAAATTGAAAATAAACAACTTGGCTTTTCCAGGTAGAAAATTTTTCCTTATGACCTAGGTTTCTTATGGTATAACAGCGTCAGGTCGTCAGGTATGTTGTACCATAACAAAACCTAAGTCATAAATAAAAACATTTCTATATGGAAGAGCCAAGTTGTTTATTTTCAGTTTCAATATGAAGATTTTCCACCTAGTGATGCCAGAAACTGTTTTATTTATGAATATGGGGTATGTATTTCAATGTCAATGGTGATGGGGTGGCTAAAATGAGCCCTGTATACCCAGTTTTATGTTGGCAACCATTTCATTCATATTGTATACCATGTAATTTTTCTCCCTCAATGTGACTTGCAGGTGGAGCGGAAAAAGCAGATGCACATGCTCCACACATTGGAGCAAGAGCACCAAAGCAGCATCCCCACCCAAGACAAAACGAAAGCATACGGAATGCAAAACGTTGGCGTGTGAAATATGTATATTACAGGTTACGTTAAAGATTTTTTTGTGAGCATGAAGTTGATATCCAGCACTTGCTCTCGAAGGTAGGGGACGGTTGGGTTGAAATCTCAACCCCCTCCAGCTTACCAAGAACCCCGTCACCCCAAGAGCCCCCCACTCCCTCCTAGGGAGCTTAGCGGACACGACAGAATGAAGAGAACGATGGTAAATGGCTCTTGCCCCCCCCCCTTTCCCTCCCAATCCATCTATCTCCCTCCTTGTAGTCATCAGGGCCCTCGCTCTCTCCTCTCTCACTTCGACGAGTGTTTCGGTTGAGACGTCATTTGTAAATAGTGAATATTTTTCTCATCCTTGGTGCTGCATGCATGTGTGTTTGTGTTTGGTGTGAATGAGTACGTGAGTCATTGCTGCAAATGGCCGGAGAGAAACAAGAGAGTTTTGGTCGGACAGATCTACTCTCCGGTCATATGAGAATCAGAATCAGAGGTGAGCTCTCACTCCTGAGACAATATATGCAGTTGGGGAAGGGCTGAGTTTGTTGGGAACTTGTGATGGTGGGTCCTCACAACAATTCTGCATCCCTTATGTGTGCTCATAATGGTTTTCCCTTGGATGTTAGTTTTTCTCTCCGAGGGAGGAAATACTTGATTTCAACAGCAGCTGTTCGTTGAGTGAAGAGTAGTGAGCTGTATATTCTTGCCAGTGTGTGAGGTTGCTTGCAAGTGGTCAGAAATTGCTGTTAGGTTTTATGCTGTTATTTTATTTTTCTGTGATTTGGTGATTAATATTACTATTGGTTATAGCATCCCTGGAGATGTAATCATATGTTGTAGAATACTGCCTCAATTTGTGCAATTTCTTTTTGAGATAGATTTTAGAATGCTACATCGGTTTAATACCCATTACTTATCATCTTTGGAAATAATTCACTGTCCAAACCATACCACGATTAATTAAAATGTGACACAAGGCAAGGTATTTGTATTCCACCTGATGGCCATATGTGTTCCACATAGTGCTTTGCATGCATGTATTTGTGAGGTAATGTTTACATTCTCAGTGTGAACTGAGTCTTGAGTGGTTATTAGTCGCTCACGACTTGAGATATTTGACATACTGAAATGTCCTTGTAAATCCTGAAACATGTTTCACAAGTCAATTTATACATGCTCCCCAGAATTGTAAAAAATTCAGTCATTCTTCTCGAAAGAATGTATCCTAATAATCATTTTAGGATACTTGTATTGATTTGGTATGCATTTTGAATCACTTGTGTGGAGATAACATAGTATAGTTAAATGAGCCTGATTTATTGATTCTCTTCTGTGAAAATTCAAAAACATGAGTATGGTGTAGTAAGACATTAAACCATTCAGCATTTAGATTCATTGCCTTTATAGAGATAAGCCACATATTTTTCGAGTACGTATAACATTATACAATATACTTTTGGTCCACAATTACATACTTTTTTGATTAGAAAACTTGCCATTTTCATACAGCTTGTAGTTAAATATGTTTGACACATGCAGATTAATTGCAAATTAACTACACCGAAAACCTGGAAAAGATTTAGTCTCACGTTAATGGCCTACCAATTAATTAATAAAATATTTGTACTTTATTGTAAATGAAAATAGTTTTTCCACCCAAGTATTGGAATCACTAGGCACCAAAATGGCACCAGCTATGTGACTAAATAATTTGGACTTCTCCAATGTTATATGTATAACCACGAAGGTTTACAAAGGATTAGCAATTTCTGTATTTTGAGCCTAAATATTTCAAATTTTAATATTGTAAATGCCTTTTGGAGTGATTATTTTCCTTATTGATTGAATATTGTGACCAGTTTGCTACCCATGGGGTACGTACACGATTTGTAGTGGATTCACTTCCATGCAAACATACATTCATGATTTCACCGGTGAAACTCAGAATCAAAATGTTTTATAATGCATTTCAAGCAGTCATAATCCAGAGGAAAACTTGAAAAGTTTTTTAATCAGTCCTGCACCTGGTGGTGCACCCTTCATAGGTATCAGAGAACCCACACTCAGTGGGGATGGAATTATGCATGCAAGGAGGAAAGTGAGGTGGGGTAAAAGGAATCTGGGTTTAGTAGAACTCCACGGGATACTGCCATTTCATGGTGACTCACCTTGGTGATCTGTGATCGACCAGGGTAAGATTTTTCACCCACTGCCACAAAAAGTGTGTACACCACACATCTTGCATCCAGTTGTGAGAGGGTGTATGACATTTTAGTATGCGGTAATGAAAGTTTGCATGATGATCTTTATACACTAGGGTCTTACATGCCCTCAAAGAACATTCAAAACACTCCCTCAATACACACTGTAATTAGAGCTTTTTAACTGTTACAAGTCAGAACATATTGCGAGAACACTCTCATGATACCTTACTCTAAACCCAGTATTTGGGTGTATGGAATTTAAATGTGGTGTTTCATATTGATGTGTGACATTTCAACAATTATTTACGTGATCATTTAAGGGCGTATTCATCTCCTGGTTAAATATAATTTTTTCATTCCTTGTCCCTAACTTTTTAAGTGGTGCGCTTGATTTTTATTGCCCAAAATTTATGCGTAGCGTATGCGTATCATTTTCTTTCTAATCTCTTGAAAAAGGAGTTTTAAAATAATTTCAACCAATTTAACACAGTCATGTTAATCTACAATAATTCGAAATTGTATGATTGAAGGAGAGATATTCACTCCTGCAATGCCATTGCTTCCCTCTGATGAAAGCAGTGTGTTAAATATTTCTGAAAATATGCTCCGCCCTCATCTGGAAGTTATTGCTGTAGTTATTATTTGATAAAAATGAGAAAATTATATCATTTTTTATCATGTACTGATTACACTGAGCATTGAGAGCTCTGTATATGTCAAAAACATACCAAATTCAGAATTTGGTATTTGGTTATTTCTTGTGTCAACTCCTACAAATACTATAAATTATCAAAGCCACTTTCACCAACATTAATGACACTGCCTACTATTCAATTGATAACTTGTTTTAAGCCATCACTTTTTGATAACTTAACAAAGAATAAAAGTTGTATTTATTTTGTGCCAGTCCAGATCTTCCTCATCACCCTGTCCATGAATAACAATGGTTACTTTTTTGTAAACTTTCTTAGAAAATTATTACTGAAATCTAGCTACATTAGAAACATTTTTAAATGAGTGAATGTTTATTGAAATGAAAAACAATGAAGTACAATTATACTGCTGTGCAATCTCTGGCTGCACTAAAATCAATGCAGGTTGCAATGTCCATTTCAGTGTGACATGGATTGCCAATATTGGAAATATATGTTGACATCATGACTAGTCTGACATTTAGTCCCAGTAGTTGAATACATGCACTACTGAAAAAGAATCGTTCTTAGAAATCCACAATGGGCATTGATTGAGGATATTCCATAGTAGCAACAAATATAAGGTTAAATAACATAATTAAGAGCTTCATTTTCAGAATAAGTGCTCATAGAAGCTTCCATAGTTGAAATGAGTTGTTGCAAAGCGTTTGAAGATCTCTCAATAAATAATCTGTTTCATGTTCCAGAAATTTCTGTGAATGTGGTCTTTGGGTGTGACATTGGTATTTCTATCAATGAATCCATGTATCAGTTTGTGAGCACTCATCTTTTTGCTCAATAATGATGGCTCAGATGGTTTCACTAACAAGTGGCGTTGTTGGCCTATTTGCCAAGAAGATCGCAAATATCCTCTTATGAATATCTATTATTTTTTAGTGTTGTGCATAAAGTAATTGTATTGACATGACTCTAAGATGACCTTAAAGCATGTGCAAAATGTATTCAAAACAGCATTTTTATATGACCAGAAAAATTAAAACGTTATCTGAAAAATATTCTGGCAAAAAAGGTTGGATATGAAATGCATTACTATATCCATAACTATAGAAAGGACTGGTGAATATATAATCTGTTACCCTAAACCATTTGTTTAAAAACTATGCGCAAATCTCATTTCATGAATGGATCTACTGTCACATTAACATTGACTGCGCTGAAACCTGCTGTTTTTTGATTCTTAAAATGCATTCTAATTCCATCATAAAGAGTATATGATTGCAATTTTGTCCTTTAGGAAGCTCCAATATTTCTGACATTTGTGCATTTTGTAGTATGTCAGAACATTCATAGTAATTTGGGAAAATGTTAAAAATTTGAATGTTATATTCATTTAACTTTGTTTTATCATGTTAAGGAAAATTGCACAAACTAAAATTATAAATCAGTTTGTGCAATCAAAAGCATAACAATATTCTTATTCATCGTGGTAATCCTGCCAATTTAACAATTGCTTTTGATCAGTAAAATATGTTATTGCATTGTAAAAATCCTTCACCAATCATTCATTCTCATTTTATAGATGAAGTGATGTAAGTAGTCTGCCGGTAGGCTAATGAATGGGGTACCTAATTTTATTTTGCTGAAGTTTTGGGTTTGGTCAGTCAACGCCTAAATTATAATTAGCGCTTGAAATTGAAATGTAGTGTTATGTTTTCCCAAAAATTATAAGCCATGATAAAAAAGCAATCCTAATATAGATTTTTATCTTCTGTTGTAATTGATTGGATTCAAGCATCTTCATAAGTCAAACCACACCTGTCTTAAGTCCAGATTGCTATTGAAGAAAATTCATTTCGTCAAGCAATTCATGAACTTGGCCTCCAGGTCCCTAATACCAATGTCACATTGTAAATGCTATAAAAGTAATTTATTACTCAAAGTGATGTTTTATGGATGTACATCACTTTTCCAATCAATCTGTAGGTTTTACTGTTTATTTGTAGTGTTTTTCTTTCATTGATGATATGCATCTCTCCAGTTTTATCATGCTTGAAGTCACACCCTTAACAAGTCGTACTCAAAATTTAGAATAGAACTTTGAATGGGTCATCTTAGATTCTAGTGAATGCAGTTCATTAAAATATTTACAGCCATTGGCATGCTATTTTAAATATTATAATTAGTGTTATCATAAAGAATTGCTTTATTCAAACAGGCATATGTACATACTCTTTTGCTCAAGTGGTGAGTTTAATATGACTGATAAGAAAAGACTGATGGTTCCTTTATAACAAAGGAGGGAGACTGTTATGTACCATTTTAATTTTGCAATTCATGCTGTATCAAAGCGATACCAAATGGCATTCTTTATCATGAAACATTTGTTCTGGATTGAATTGAATTTTAATTGAGGATTAAGCTTGGGATAAAGGACAGAGTTCCACAGTCTTTGTTTTTGCTCATAGTATAGTGATTTGTGGAGTTGATCATCTTCAATGCATCATGAAGATGATCATCTTCAATGATTCATTGGCATTCCTCATTTTGTCAGCATCTTTCATAATGATGTTAATCAAGTGTAGTTTGTGATTTTCTCATTACCATAATTTGCCTGCAACTTAATGATTTTGGCATTAAATAAAACAGCAAGTTAAATATTACCTTAGAACATATTTCCCATCAGTTTCAATTCAATTCTATTTGCAAACAGGTGTTCCAGTCTTGTTATTTTTGAAGTAACTTGCCCTTGATATATTTTTTGCCAGCCAGGATAAATTCTGAATATACCATTTTCCATGCACATTACTTAAATTTATTTCTCACATCTTTAAGGGCTTAGCAAATGATTATCCTCCTATTGGATACTTTACTGATATTTTCATGACAGTTAATATAGAAGTTAACTGTATCATATTAACAATAACAATGCATTATTTATCAGTAGACTGACAACTCTGTTAATTTAGATTGATAATACTTGTGACTGCTGATGATTCTTACATCATTTAAGAAAGGTTTCTCCATACTCCTAGAGGATTTTACGGTTTAGAGTCAAGTTTGTGAATATTATCATGTAGGGTTTGTTAGCTTATGCCAGTAAATTATATTAGGAGTTAATTATCCAAACTATGGTGCATTGTGTGAGAGTAAGTGAAGTGTAGGAGTCATTGTCATTATAAGTTTTCAAACCCCTTACCATTGTAAATACTCAAACAGGGCTATTTATAAGACTGCTCCACCTTTTTGTAAATGTAAGTGGCCATAGGTTTTTTGTAAATGCCACATTTGTAATTCACTGATAGATGTGTCAGCAAATGTCTATAGAACATAGATTTGCTTGACTTTCTCTGAGGTGTTAATAAAGATGGGATTGTGTTCTAAGGAACTAGTGCAAGCAAATACCATTCCAGTGGGAAGGTAATTTTTCAGCAAGCTGTTAAAAAAAAAGGTTGATAGTCTGCATGGATATGGTTACTTCAAAATGATTTGATGGTCAATTTTATTGAGCTTAAAGAACTAAAAAATTCTCAACTACATTACAAATGCATGTTTTACCTGTGCTCTAAATGTTTCTGGAGAATACTATGGTACCTTTATCAAACAATAATTTTTTTGTCCAGTTATTATGTCCAATATTATTTCTGTTTTCTTATTTCCCACTGTTAACATTGAAGTCAGCAAATATTATGGTTTAATATTAGTTTCAGATAAAGGTTGCATCATATTTAGATGATGGGTGCTTAGCACTCTTTTGAAACTACTGTAAATTAATGCACTAATTTTTAAGTAGGTACCGTTTTGTGTTTCATGTGACCTGTAATCTTCCAAGATATTTTTTTCTGGAATTAGTACCTATAAAATTCAATATAATGTAAATGAATGGGTATTGAAAATGAAATTTGTTCAAAGGGTTGTTTTTTTTCAGCTTTGTAGTCAAGATATCTATTAGTACAAAATGAGGCCAGGTGGTCTGGTTCAGGTGGTCCATGTGGAGAAGTTATATTGACTGCATACTGCTTCAGTTAATAGTTCACATCTATTAGCAGAAACATCTTTTGAAAATATTCTATACTCAAATATCTTAATTTCATGTGTATTGACTGAGTAAGTATTTGTGAACTTAAGTATCCTTTATGTTGCCTTTCACGTACCCATTTGTTTGCTCTGTACTGATTTTTTTTTCAGTTAGGCATGCTTTTATGTGTTGTGTCTTTTGAAAAATAGATTTTTTCAGTAGAAGAATTTGTCAGTAACTAAAATTGGTTTTGTGTATCAGTTGTAAATACGTGCATATATTAATTTTGCAAGTAGCAGGTAGAATGTCGAGAGCAATTATTGCAGTGGTGAAAAGAACCATTTTAGACCAACTAATTGTAAAATAATTATTGATTGTATTTTCATAAAACACATTTTCTTAAGGGTGCTGTTAAGATAAGCATTGTTTTAAATATTGATTGTATACACTTACAGATAAGATTGTAATTATATAAATATATGATATATTGTGTCTTTTGGTAAGACTGATTTTAGAATTGTGATGAATACTCATTGGGAACTATTTGTATTTCAAACCTGAGCACTTTTTGGGAGAGGAATGTACTGCTCCATTATGTTTTCATTTTGTACATAGTGTTTATCAACCAGCTTCCCTCTGTAAATAATTAATATAACTGGTTTGAATGGCTGGGTAATGACTTGGATTGCCCTAATCCTCCAAGACTGGAAAATATGTCACTCATTTGAGTAGATAGTTCCCTCTGTAAATGAACGAGATTTCTATTCAAATGATATTTCCTTGAAGTGTTGGTGTTTATGGTTGCCATAGATGGAATAAAATTAAGTCTGATGTTGAATATTTACCACAGTGTACGCATAACTCATCTTTGGTTGACACTATTTTTCTCTGTAGATGAATGTCTGCTGTGGAAGACCTTCTGATGTGGTCAGTTACAATATGTTGAATGTTAATGAAATAAGACTTGGAATTCACATGTACAAAATTTTTAAAGTCAATATGTTTCAAGTGTTATTTTGGGCAATTTTTTTGTTTAAAGGTATTAACTGACATGCTGAACAACCAGAAATGAGGTAAGTTTAATAAGGGAAGAATTAATTTTACTCATCAGATAGTTTTATTTTGCCATTAAAAATAAAAACTTTAGGCATCACATCTGAAAATTATTTCAGATAATTCACTGCAAAAGTTCATGAATTCTACCCATTATATTGATCAAATCTGCGTTGTCCTCCAGCCTGGTACCTACCTTATATTCCTTCAACATGGCATAATAAACAATTTTTGTGCCATAAAGTGGCATTAGTCTTTGTGTTCGTCTGAAATTATAATTATATGCTTTAAAAGTGAGGAAAACATTGTGTCAAAAACCTTGTAAATATACCTGTTTTTTTATGTGTTCTAATGTACAGATGTTCCATGGGTATGTAAAAGAACCCTTGATGATGAAATATATTTGGTAATTCAACATTCTTTGTCTTATTCTTACTTTTTTTATATGTAAGTATCGAAGTTTTTTATTCACACATTCATAAGATGTGTTAAACTTTAGTTCTTATTACTAAGCTTTTACAAGGATTAAAATCTACTGAAGATAGATTATGTGTGTGCTTTTAACTTTTTCAGTTGGAAATCAGTGGTGGCCTCTAAAAAAAACCTGGAAGTTATTCTTTGACGACTAATTTGTATTGGAATTGATTAATCTGCACAATATACAGTTCTTTTATGTATATACAGGGTGCGGCAACATAACTTCCTTTTTGCGCAATGCAATAAAACCCATTTTATGAAACAGAGTCTTCTTATTATTATTTTTTAAAATGTATATATATATTCAAAATTTTGTTATACAAGTTTTGAAAATGAAATCAGGTAGTCCCCTATTGTCCATACACTGAATAAGTCGATTTCTGGTGTTTATCATGACCCTTACCAGTGTAGTAGCAGGTATGTTGGCAATTTCTTCCCGGATGTTGTCCTTCAGGTCTTGTAGGGTCCTTGGAGAGTTGACATAAACACAGGATTTCAAAAGCCCCACCAAAAAAATCGCAAGGGGCCAAATCGGGGAAGCAGGCTGGCTACTCCAAATCGCCCCTTATTGAGATGAGACGCTCCGGGAAGTGTTCCCCCAATACAGCCATCGATGCCCTGGAAGTGTGAGCCCTTGCTCCATCTTGTTGGAACCTAATGTCCTTTCCTTGTTGGAACCTAAGTCCAGCTCATCAAGTCGTGGAAAAAAATTCCTCCAACATGTTTGCATACCAGTCTGATTTCACTGTCACTGTGACCTCAATTTCTTCAAAAAACCAGGGACCAACAATACCGACTGAGGTAATTACACACCACACTGTGACTTTAAGTGAATGCAAAGGTATTTAATGCAATTCTCTGGGATCGGTGTCAGCCCAGTAGTGTATGTTATGTTTGTTGACATATCCACTCATGAAAATGGGCTTCATGACTGAAAAACACTATTGTGTCCTCAGGAGCGTTTTCGAGGAGAGCCTCACACGTGTTCCTCAGAGAATTGAAGTCACATTCGAAGAGTTCCTACGCAATCGCCAACTTCTAAGGATAGTTTGAAGGTCATTGTGAAGAATTCGTATCAAGTCACAATCATACTGCCCTTCAATTCACTACAAGCCTGTGAGAGAATGTTGAGGTATTGGTAAAAATAAGTCAATGAAAGAATTAGGAAATGGCTGGAGAGATACCTATTTATTTTCCTTATTGCTTTCTACAGCTTTGAATTCATCACAGGCCAGTTTGTACACATTGACATTTCATTTATATTTCTTGTCAGTTCCAGCTTAAAAAATAAATCCTTCACCTGGTAAAGCCATTGGAAGGGATGAATTTATTGATAGAAGCTCTGGAGAATCAGATTTGAAAAGTAAATGAGGAATTCGATGGAATGTTTATGAACACATAGCAGATGGCAGATAAGTTGGATGCTGAAAATGAAGAACCAAGCACATGTAAGTAGCTAGTAAAATGACAAAATTATAAGGTAGAAAATTTTGAATAATACAGTAGGGTTTCAGCATAGGTAGGCTTCTCTTTTCATTAAAGTCATTGTGGACCTAAAAATGTGGTTTTCTCTGGATGTCCTGGATGCATAAACAAATAATGTTCTGCCTTTTACGGTATTCATAGCTGGGATAGTATTGAAACCTGTGATCCTAGGAATAGTCGGCGACTGCATTATCCACCTGTCCACTTCTCTCAGCTAATGGCTTGTCAGCATATTCTAAAATTTGTTTATTAATATTTTTATAAAGTTATTGCAGTATAATTACATTCTATTATGATATATGTCCTACAGCTAGTATTCATATTGTATGTTGCAATCATATGGTTCCCAATATAAGTCAATCTATTAATTGCTGAGCACAGTTCCTTATTTGCAACAAATGTTCATGCATTTTATTTTTCCTAAACTTTAAATAAATTCAAATATTCTGATCATGGAATTTTTAAAGTTACTAATGAGAGACAAAAGTTCCTTTACATGTTTTCCATTAGACTTGTATTTTTATAATCAATCCTCTGCAAAATTGAATCTTTTTGTGCCAATTTTAACTTTGGTCTTCTCTTATCCATCATGGTAACATACAATTTACTGAACTGCTAAAGCTGTGTAAGAGGTTAGGGGTAATTTTTTTCGAAATTTGTTCAGATCTAGTGAAAATTTTGTGTCATAATGACCGGAAGCATTAGAATTAAAAAATGTTTCATTTCGAAAAAACTCCTTCCTGTTCCGCCCGGCCCTAGACTTGTCATCGGCAGCTTACTTGACCGCCTCCCCTCACGTCGCTTCAGCACCTGAGTACATTTGTGCCTTACCTCATTTAACCAAATGGTATCAAAGATATGCTCGAATTTGTGATTTCAAGATATCATGCGCCTGCATGTCCCAAATTCGATTTACCGAATGTATAATATGCCATTATTTTGTATCTTAAACATTAGTGAGCCGTACAAATAAATTCTTAAAAATTAGTAATTTAATTTTAAACTGCCTCGACAATAGACGTAATTTGCATGCTTAAAAATTATTTTTAAAGACAAGGAAGGTTTAAGAGTTTGGTTCAACTTTCGAGATTAAAGATAACTATAATATGCATGAGTGTCCATTGAGGTCTTCGATTTGCGCGGGTCGATGCACGTGGCCCCTGGGTAATACAAGGCTGCATAAGTCGAAAGAGCATATTACATCGCGTGATTGGTAATGCAATTTACGCGAAAGTAGCGGGGAAAGTGGTGAAAGCCTTAGAATATAGTTATGCGGAAGCGAACACGGACTTACTTTCTAAGCTTCCTGGGAAGGTGAGATCTCCTGATTTAGGAAGTGGATGATAAAATGCTAACAGTAAATGGTTTATCCGGCGTTTTCTGCGCCAATGACGAATGGATAGTTTGCCAAGGAAAATGTACGATATTTTTGCATATGTATGTGCTTCAAGAACTTACTTCACCACCTATTTCAGCTAAATAAATATTTTTAAGTCGCAAAAAAGTAACAATGCTCCAGGCGAGAACCAACCTCATTGTTTTAGTATTTTCCGACGAGTACGCATGACACTGATTTTAGCATTATATTCGCTTTATTAAGTATTTGAAATTTTTAAGTTCGAGGCTATGGAAATATTAGAGTTGATTCCTTCGGAAGAGCCCTCCCATAATCCTATGTGCAATTCATTGGAATAGTACGCATCCTGGGAATTCGATTCATTCGCTAATATCCACAAACATTTCCATTCCAAAATAAATTTCATTAACATAAATCGCATTAAAAATATATAATAAATTCACAGAGATATTCTCTCTTTTTAATCAAGTATTCTTTTTTTCCCGTAGTTTTTAAGAAGATTATTCATATCATACTCATTTCATATATTCTAAAGTATTTCGGTAATGTACTTCACAGTACGAAATCTGAGAAATATCAATTGCCATTACACGAGACAAGTGTCGGATATTACTTAGATCGTTGAAAATGCACACCCATTTTACATATCAGTTGCGGTAGTAAAAATAAACTATTAATATTTTATTTTACTTCTAGGGGATCCGTGACAGGAGGGATTCTGCTTACCTGCAGATACGTACACTGTATAACGTACCTGTAAAGCTCGAGGGGAAATTCCCCGAAAAGATCAGTTGTCGGGTTCATTATTTGCGAGAATGGGTTTCATTTAACATAAGATCAGCAATTACAGGGGATGAATTATTAAAATAGTCGCTGTTTCACAAAATACTCAACTCGTCAGAGGTTCCGATTAAGTGTATCAACTTCTGGAATGCCATATGTGTACGTCAGCTGTTCGTGCTTAAAGACAAGTTTGTTTCAATCGGAAGGTAAGGGAAGGATTTGGAAGGGGGAACGAGTCCAAAGCTGACTCAGAGGCAACTTTAGAGGCCTGAGATTGTCCATCGGTTTAATTTTGGGGAACGCTAGATGATCAAGAAGACCTGGAGTCACGTAAGCTTCCTTATATCAGCGGTGGTATAGCAGACTCACTCAGCGCAACGTAAGTCCTGTAAGCTTTGATTTTTTGCGACCGGCTGGATATTTGACCACCGAAATCGAATTACTTTCTCCGGTCTGATTTTTGAAACTCGACCTTGAATAGTGGCAACCAGGGCTTTTTTTTACTGCCAGGCCTGACTTTTTTCCCTCAATATCAGTGCTGTTGGCTAACTAGCAGGACTAATGGCTTCCCTTACTACTGCTGCCCACTCTGGTCCCGATAACATTTTTTTGACAATACAGGCAGATTCATCATTATAACCTCTCGTAAGTGCTACAAGTCGATCACTCTTACTCAATTTGGCATTCCTTCTCATTTCTAAGCGTATTTTCTCTTTCCCACGAATGCTTCCCTTTCCTGCAAATGAACTCTGCTCCTCCTCCTTGTCGCGAGGCTTAATTTCCAACTTTAAGTCCATTTATTCTCTCCTTCAATATTTCATTGACATTTATGGTGTCCCTATTTCTAGTTACCTTAAACATTTGCATTAGCGTCATCGTATTCTTTTGGCCAAACGTGAAGTAGATTAAACGTCAGGCGCGTGACCATGAACGTTCATGAAAAAGGGATTAAGTTTCCGTCTGATTATGGTAGACTGATTCATGTTTATTGATTTCATTATTAAAAGGGTTGGCGCTATTTATGTGAATGTGGAATCCACAATGACCGGTTCTTGAAGAATAATGGGGAACTGCCGTCGCAGGGGTGGTGCCCGGTGTAGTTGTTGAGGGGCCAGCGTAGGGTAGTATGAAGTGGAAAGGGGGTGAGGGAAGGTCGGTAGTCACTCCTGCTCTGGGATGTGGGAAAGTGGAGAAAGTTTGCTTGCTCCAGTCATCCCTCGGTCCTCCGCAAGTTTGCATCTTTCTTCGCCCATCTCCGACAGCATTGAGTGGAGGAGACGCCCGAGCAGGATTCATCCAAGAGCGTCGTACATTGAAGAAAATCGAGTGGAGCGCACTACAGAAGGCCTTCCTGAGGAAGGAGGAGATCCTTTTTTCGACATCAACAGGACGACAAAACTGATAGGTAAAGATGGAGGAAGATATTCCATTTTTAGGTATAGGAATGATATTTAATATTGCACCTTACGAACTTTGACGGCGTTGTCATCCTTCGCGATCAGGAAATTTGCGCTTGATAGAAAATGTTTGCCTCATTAGAAATCTATTTGAATCTCCATGTAAAATCCATAACTAGTTGTCACAGGTTACTTATGAATCCATAATTTACGAGGAAACCGCACCAAGTTCCTGCGGAACGTCTAGAGGAATTTCCATTTGAGTATTGGTTTCAGTTTATCACCCCGTCTGCAAGCAGTAATTGTAGATCTCACGAACTGGGAGATTTGCCCGGTGTTGGATGAAATATCCCTAAAAAATTTTCGCCATCTATATCTACTATTGCTAATATTTTCGTAGGATTTTTGTTATCTGAAAATTTGAAACTTAAAGAGTTTTGTTTGACTCGACATTTCATGGCCTCAAGAACGACTGGCTTTGTCACAAGACTGACTGTTGATCTCGTCGATATGTAAGTCTATTTGTCATTTCATATAAAGTTTCATCAAATTTCGTGTCGGTGTAACTGAAAACTATTTTTTTCCGAAGAAAAACTTAATGGCCACTGTGTGACGTCATTTAACTGTAGTTGGTACTTCATTCAACAGCGCAGAGCCCTGTCCGTGTGCATAGACTGCACTGAATAAGGGGGATCATAAATATATTTGTCTGACTAGCGTGTTCAACATTTTACTCTTCATGCCACCGTGACTCTTCACCTTACTTTAAGTGAACTGTTACCTGTATATTGGACGTGCTAACTTTTCACTCATTAAAATTCGAAAAATAATTGCCCTACATACTTCGAAATGGGATAACGACGACTACTAATTCTTGAAGATTCTCATTTTGGCTATTTATTTAGCCTCCATCGTCATTTAAAAAAAATACGTTCAAATATCACCTAAGGAGTCGACTGATTCGGGCTTCGGGTTACTAGACGTCCGGTGTTTCTCGCCCATGTCCTCTTTATAAGGGCTCCCGGTGAATTCCACGTAGGATTTGATTTCGTTCATTCAAGGTATTCTTCTAATTTTAAGGTAGGTTTTGAACAGTCCCTTAATTCTACGTATCGCGAGGACTTCCTTATGTTTGCCCAACGCTATTTCCGTCTTCATATATTCTTAACATTTGCTTGCCTTCATGCTGCTGTCTAAAAGCCTATTCTCCTCCTTCCTTAAATCCTCTTTCCCAACATTCTCCCTTCTGTCACGGTCTTAAACATCCCACTGCATTGCAATATTTCTACCATTTTATCTGCCTCTTTTGGATTCCCTGGCAACTGCCTATCTTCGCCCTCAACGTTCAAAACTTACTCGTTAGTTTTTCTTTCCGTCCAACTTATTTTCTCCATCCTTCGCCTTGCCCTCATATCCAAGGCCTCCAAATCTACGCCCATCCTCTTGCCTCGAAGACCTGCCAGTGTATATACAGTTAACTAAAGAAATTCATTCAAGGTATTCTCTCTGCTCTAGGTCGGGTTTTGATTGTTGACAAAAGATTTTTTATTATAATATTAGTGTCACTTTTGCTATTTACCATAAAAATTTGTTAAACATTAATATTATATGTTTACAGAATATGTGGATGGCCATAGTATTAGTGATTGCCATTGTGGCAGCACTAATATTCCTGGACGTGAGGAAACCGAAGAATTTCCCCCCAGGTAAGAAAATATTTATCTTAATTTTCGTAGATTATATTTCCGACAGGCCTGTTTCTTTGTCGCGACTTTTTTTCTGTTTGACCACCCTGTGATGGCGTGTCAATATACTGTCAACCATAAGAGTCACATCCACTGAAAACCTGTGTTGAAAGCGACCGGTATCTAAGTCTCTGTAATTATAAATGCGAAATGCTGGTGTTTATTGTAATTGGGAATTACAGAAGTTTTTAATGCTTTAAATTGAGGGCTTAAATGACATTTCTTATTCTTAACAATCACAACCATCCACTCACTATGGTCGTTTAATAACTTCAATCATGAAAAATGGCAATGTGATATAAGTGCCCCGGTTGTGAATCGATCTGAAGACTTTTGGGTGGATGAGAGAGTGCCTATATTCCTGCATTAATACGAATATCCATGGAAAAATTACCATTCGTGCTTCCAACCTAAGACTTATGAACTGTATCCCATAATTCTTCCAAATCGACTGCAAATGTTAATGATAGATGACGACTCATTCTGTTACTTCCTTTATTTGACTAACTTACAGGATTCCTGTATTCGTTTCTAAATGTACTTTATGGGACCTTTCCTTCTTTTTCCCTTCTAATAAGCCCCTCGAAAAGAAAACATTAGTGTAAACTTTGGGATACTGTATGTTGATCATATTATGTCTCGGAAACGGAGGAGGGTAAACGTATCGAGATGAGAGTGTGAAGCAGAATGGAAGCAGAAAATATTCGGAGATAAAACAGATGGAAAGGAAAAAAACGAATAAATGCTATCCATAGTAAGAAGTAGTTGAAGAGAGGATGCTGTAGGGAGATATTCAAAGGAGGCAGGAGATTGAGGAATTGGATGCTGAAAACTGGTAGAAGGGAAAATATTGAGTAAGCGAAGTGCTGTGAGAAATTAATAGACGTTTGGATGACATATAAACCATCAACACAGTAATCAACCCGAAGGTTGGCTTGTCACACGACGGCGTGTCACACATAGAGGAATCGAACCCGTGCTCTCCAGTCAATAGTCCAACGCTCTACCCCTGGACCACTGCAACCCATGTTGATGACATGTAGGAATGCAAAAACTATGCGGAGCGAAATATATTTTGTTTTAGTGCGGGTATAATGTGGTAGTATTTGGTGGGCTATTTATAAAACTGTATGGGGCGACTTGAGATTTCTTTTTGTGTGGGATAAAATGGTATTTGGTGGGGCGTTGTGGCGCAGTGGCCCCTGACTCATGGAGCCATCAAAAACCTGCTTGACCGGAAAACAACTGATGAAAAATAAATGATTTATAAGAAATATGCCTCTGACAGGACTCTATACATCTGGCTGATCTTTTCTTTGCATAGGATTCTCCTCCTCTACAATTCTGTATCCTTCTTCACATCTTATTTTCAATGACATTTGATAGCATCTTACTTCAGTTCCAGGTTTCTTACATTCATTATCTTCTCTGAGTGTTTTTTAAAAGGTCTCGTATGGAATAAGATTATCTTGTGATGTTTGACTGGATTTTGATGTGGATTACGTTGTAAAAAGCCAATTTCCTTTGTTTGTAATAAGTAGCTGATTTATTCAGAACTCTGGCATTTATTAACCAGGCCTAGTTGGTCTAAATGCCCTGCAATACGGTGCAAATTGTCTCAACTCTAGATTTGCTCACGAGATCAACTGCTTCTGGCAGTTTTCCGGTTTTTTTGCTTTGGATTATGAGCAAATACTGATATATACTTTTAAAAAGCAGATTTTTTCATAACTTCTTATTTTTACATGCTGCGGGGGCTGAACAAGGGAGTCATGTAGTAGCTCGGCAACCCGAAGGTTTTAGTTTCGAATCCCACTCCAAGTATGGCTTTGTGTTTGTTCTGGGATATGTATTAAGGTTATATGGCGTGGTATAACCCTGGACTATAAACGGAATACCCAATTATCTCAGGAATCATAACCATACATTTCTTCCCTGCTCTTTTATAAAAAATGTTAATATACATTTTCTTACAACACTTAACGGATTTAATACCGCTTATCCTGTCCTACTTCGTCAAGAGTAAATAACTTGTCCAGGCACGATAAGCGCACGATAGGCTTATCGTTGTAAAAGCTTATTTGGATCCGCGTACTGAAATCAAGCATACGCAAAAAAATAAAAGCCCACTCGTGGCATGAAATTTCGTCCGCTTAAAATTAGCGTGAAGGAAACCTCCGATTTATTATCGTATTAAGAATATCGTAATCGCGAAAATTATGCCTTGCGGAAATAATGGATTTGACGTGCATCCCAAAAGCACTTTTCTTTGGAAGCGAGAAAACCGGCTAGTCACACTCAGTATGCATAATGACCTACATACTTCCGAAATTGATGCATAATCTGTGAACTCAGTCTCTTGTGGAAGGATATTTCACTTACTAGATTTACAATAAATGAATACATGCCATGGAATCCACCGTGGGGACAAGATTTGTTTTCGTGCCATAATGAGAGAAAGAATTCTACTCGTAGTTAATTATACCATGGGCTATACAAATTCATGAGAAAGAAAATAAATGCTCGGCAGTTTTATCTTGGAATACTTATATATTTTCTCCTTATCTCGTTTCCAAATTCATTTTATGCCAATTCAATTTCTTGTTTCAGTACGGATATTATGCATAGAGTACAAAACGATTCACGAGATATTATTGTTCTTAGCCGTGCCTTGAAACTCCTTAGATTGCTAAACTATCTTTCAATTGTATCTAGATGTCGCAAGGAGAGGAAGTAATATGTAAATTTCTTTCGTAATTTTTGACAAAAAGTATGTTTTTATTTTACCATACCGAAATGAAAATTTCATTCAGGATAATTATTTCACATAAAATGTGAGCAAAGATTTATATTCTTGTTACTATATGTGTCCCTATGATAGTAAATTGAAAAACATCATTGTTTCAGCTTAATCTTATATACTCGTACGCACAAACAGTATCAATAATGGCAATAGTCACCATATTTTCTGTGGTGTAATCATCCTGAGTGAAAATTAAATTTCGTTAGAGGATTGTCATTTTGTTTAAGCGTTTGTCCCTTTCTGGTGGGTAAAGTAAGACATGCCGTTTATACTTTTTCAGAAATATTTCACTGATTACTTCCATGTATACATAGTTTTCCTTCCATACTTCTTTCGTCTCGGTCACATTCATACATCTCCAACTAGGTTTAGCCGTGACTTTATCGGTATACCCATTCTTTTCAAAGCATTCATTTTTCTTCCGTATCATGATCCAAGTTTCATCGCAAGTGCATGTTTAATCTGTTTCTTATCCATTCCTCAAACATAACTACGATAAGTATGCGTAGGACATCGTTTTCGTCGTAGCACAATATTGTTTCACACTTTTCTGTTGCCAGTGTATCCATTCCACAGTATTTCTCATCCTATTTATACCGTTTTAAACACATACAATACTCAGGTACTTCATACCCATGATGTTGAGTCGACATTCATGGTGATCAAGACATACCCAAGACTTACTTCCAGAAAATAATAAGTACACTTTTAAAAACGTAATTTTTATTGCCTAAGGCAATCATTCATTCATAAGGGGTTATACGTCTGAGTTCTAGGCCACGACCAATCCGGAGTGGGCAAATTGAAGAGCTGGGATTGAATACTGTGAAAAGGTGTTTCTGTATTTACCGCAGTGCTATTATTTATGCACACCAGTTGGGATCTTTAAACATTAGGTATCCCCACTATGATGGGGACTCTTTCAATTATGGCATTAGGTAAACAATCGTTAATCATTCATTTGGTTAGCCCAGTCAAGAGAATTTACCAAGAATATATATTATAGAGCAGAATCTTCAGCAGATTAGGGGTAAAAGGAAGGAAAAGATGGACAAAGAAGCTTCGTGGCTTTTTCGCTTCCATAGCCTACGATCGATTTCAACCTGGCGGCGCTATATCAATGTGCCACATCGAATGACTTAACCTCGGGCATCTGGATAAGTGCCGGCAGAATAAGCGTCGGATAGGTTTTGTGTTTGATTATTTTGCCGTATGGAAACTCCTGAACAACATCAGCTCGAATTCCATTTCATCGATCTCATAAATTCAAGTCCATGACCAAATGTGAGAGGAAGAAAAGAGAAGGGGTTGCTCGCTTGCTGATTGGAAGGAAGCTGAGCGCAAAAACCCACCCGCCCCGCAGCGACCGGGGTTTTTGGATTGTTCCGAGCGTCTTAAATTTGAAATCCGAAATATGACCCATTCCTGAGAGCCCGATGTGATTAATATTCATCCAAAGAGACTTATTTCTTGTTTGCTTATTGGATCACGTGGAAAGCTCTCGTCCTCGCTCATATACCAATTTTAGCAACAAAGTATGCAACGTGAATAGGAAGCAATTTGAAGCGAATCTCCGATGAAACAAACGTGTAAATACATCATAATACAAACTTGTAAAATACGTCATAGTACAAACTGGTAAAATACGCCATAATACAAAAGCCTATTGACTGATCGACGAATAAACGAAGGCGTTAAATTGCTGATTTGGATAAGCACGCAAGCTTTAGATACCCTCTTCGCTAATGGCGTACGTATTTTGCTCCGTTGGAACATATCATTACTGAGGATAACAAACTTACTTCCGTGTCCAACTTAATCAGGTTCCCTTCCGGTGGCTTTCTGGAAGATTTTCCTTTCGCCTTCATATGTGAAGACATTGCGGCAAGAACGTGTTCCGATTTCTCACGTCATAAAGTTACCTACCGCTATTTTTCACTCCCTTCCGACCCCACCTTCTCCCACGCTGAACATATTTCCTCCCCTACACACTTTCTCCTCCACCGGTCGTTAATTCTACCCAGAGCGGCAAAGCGGTATGGAGTCTCATACGCTGCTATAGGTGTTCCTTTCCAAGGAGTGATGAGCGAGACTTGTGAAAGGGACCGACTGCCTCAAAGGGTTATGTCGTCTCTGAAAGAAAACACCTCCCCCCTCCAAGTGGCGCCGGAAGCCGAAAGTTGTTTCCGCGTCCACCTCAGGTAATCATTACGAGTTGAAATATGCCTATTTAAGTAGAAGCAGAGGGCAAGGTGGGCGTATTTGCTTCCCTCAAAAAAATAGGTCGATGGAAATTATATGGTACCAGTCCAAATGCTTTTTTCATTGACATCATACCGTCATCATCTCACAGCCTTCCTTCTATTCCTCTTTGTTTTTTCAAATCCAGGTTATCCATTTCACTAGGACTTTGTGGACAATTGGGAATATGAAAAATATGAACACCTTTTCTTTATATCCTCATGTGTTCGGTCATAATGATATATGAAGATTTTTGGGTGGACAATTTCTGCTTGAAACTGTAGATCCTGAGGAGTAGAATGGTATATAGAAGCAAGGAAGGCATTGGAAGGAGTTTGAAGAGAGAAACCAAAGAAAGAGGAACCTGAAAATTAATCTCTGGATTTGGGTATTTGTCCCAAGTTTTATAGCTTGCTCTCAAGTGTGAATGTTGTTTCTGATACCCTCACCTCTATGAGACACAAATCATCATCTCTGTCATCATTCAGGTTAGTTTTGAAGATTAGGGGAGAACTCAACTGAATAACAATAAATCATATCCTAAGTGGGTGGGTAGTTTTTTCCCCTGTGCCTTCATTAGTTGTTCAAGAAGTTCTAGTTACCAGAAAATCACACTGTTTGGCTATTTTGACAGGAATGTCCAAAGGCATCACCGAGGGTTTGATCCTGGAACCTCCAGTTGGTAGTTGAATGCTCAACCCTCATGCTGTCACGGCACCAAGCCATGAATATCGCACTCGAAATCCTCCAAAAAATCGTATGGTTACTATCTTAATAAATCAATGATTACAGTATGCAATTCCTAGTGTCAGTTGGTTTGATAGTCCATTTGTCTTTATTTACCTGTATTATTTTCATATATGATCTCATATACCAGTAAATGTGGGGTAAGCGATATTCTCTTGTAATTATGCCAATGTCAATATTGAAACCTTTCTATTATAATTTTCTCCATAGGTTCATACTGGAAAAATCTTTGTTTCACCTTTTCTTTTCTCTAAAATTAGTTCTCCAATCCAAGTTCTGACATTGTTAAGGTAGTTGGAGGCCTCACTGGAGCCCTGCTTTTGCCTATAAACCCAGTCTTTGGGTTGATTACTATCAATTCTCGGGAACTGAATGAGGATTACAGACTCTTTAAGTAAAAGAGTATCATCACAAGAACAGAAAAATGCTCATTACACTAAGTAGAATGAATGTAGCCATTCACGGTGTAATTCCTAAGCGCCTTGAGGAGAAATTTCTACTTGTTCTCATATTACCCTTTGCGAGAATGATTTTAATTTCCTCACTCCTATTCCCAAGCCAGAATTTCACCCACCCATTCAAAATGAACATTGCATTTGTATATCTTATTGTTTCATTGTTATATGTTCATATATTAACATTTAAAGTTTTATAAGTGCATCCCAGTAACATAATTAAATTAATGAAATTTTTGAACCTTTGATGGGCAATGGCTTTTTAACAATTCATCAATGTTATAAGAGACCCAATATATGAAATATACAGCCGATTAAAGACTAATTATCTTGAGGGTCTTAATGGAGCTGCCAATAGCTTTGTGTATGTGTGCTCTAAGATAATACATAAGGATTATCTGCAAGAAACATTACACAAAACTAGTTGCCCTCTCTTGGGCAGTCAACTATATGACTAATCTACCCCAGGTTGTATAAGGAAGCATTGCATATTTGGTCCTCTGACTGCTAAGGTAATGTCATTCAATGATTTCACTTTGAGAATAGCATAGAATGTAACCCCATTATTGTATCATCTGTATCATTTCATAATGCAGTGGTGGCCAATTACAATGATTGCCCACTAGTTTCAGTGTAAGTCATTTAAATTGCAGTCATAACCCAGTTGGATTGGGGAGGTAAATTTTACAGTATTATTGAAGTCAGTTGTGGAAAATATGAGTATACTTTGGATTTCATGCTAAATATCTTATACAGAGGGGAAAGCTATTTCGAGGTGCATTTTTTAAAATATGGGCTGTCAAGATTGATCACTAACACTCAACTGTAAAAATGACCCATGATACTGAAATAACTTTTGCACCTTACTTATGTGCATTATAAGTATTATGTATTGGTTGATGCAGGGCATGTGTCTGCCATTCTAATCAAATGAGATAATTTTATGACAACCTTAAAGTCATAGATTTACTTTTAAACTTTTATTCCCAGGTCCTCTTTGGTTCCCAGTGGTTGGGAGCCTGCCATCCCTCAAAGTGAAAAGGTTAAAGGGGAATGGATTCCTTTGTGAAACCCTTACTGCAATGGCACAACAATATTCATGTCCACTCTTAGGCATAAGAGTGGGCAAAGATCGAATGGTGATCATATGTAATGTGGAGACGGCAAAGGAGATGTTGAGCAGGGAAGAATTTGATGGTCGACCAACAGGGCCTTTCTTTGAGACACGCACTTGGGGGTCAAGGAAAGGTTAATACTCCCATCGATACATTTATTTATTTGAGTGATCTAGTGATAATGCTATGAGAAATGCTGTCTATAATCCAGAAGGTCTCTCTTCATAGTTTTTTCTCTACAATTTTCCCTACTGGACTCTCCACATTTATTTGTTTTCTAATTTCCTAAATTGGATGTGAACCAATATACTATATACAGTAAGTTTAATAATAATTTCATAGTTGCTGTGACTGTGGTTGTTCACTTATCCAAATGGTATGTGATCATTTACCAAATTGGCGATATTGACAGGGTGCATTTTGAAAGTACCTAGATGGTTTTCTACTTTTGGCAAAATATGTACACAACAGGAATTTAGTTTCACCAGGTTATGCATGCATTCATCTGTTTTGATTGAGATCTATTTTGCATTTGATTAGTGATAGGTAATCAGGTAGATCATGAATGAATTTAAACACAGTACATGCATAAAACCACTGGTTTGATCATTGTTGGAGAAGATTATAATTTTTTTTGGATTGGACTGTATTTCAAGTATTTTTTCAGGGAAAGTCAAACTGTCCAGAATCTAAAACCTGCGCAATTCTTTCCCAAGTATTCAAAACTGGGTATCTAATTGAAATATCTTCTTGATTACATTAGCCATAAATGAGCACAAAAGAAAGTTTTTAAGGAGCTTTTTTAGTTGTGTAATTCTTAAAGGCTTCTTCATTATTACACAGAACTAAAAGTTTGGCTAACTGTGCTTGTAAATTAACTTGGAGCATTAAGAAGCAGGCCAAAATGTTTACATCAAAAGTAATATGCCTAAGAATTTACTTTCCAAATGTGTGAAGTAGATTAATTTATTTAGTAAACATTTCTTGTTTAAAATATAATGGTGAAAAATTACATTTGGGCAGAACTCACTTGCCTTTTATGTCATGATTATCTTGTGATTTCCATTATATTTTTAATCAATATTTTAATATATAATCTGATTACAAAATTTTGTTTTTTTGTATTCAGTGAAAAAGTAACTGATTTACAGCATGAGAAAATTAATTTTATCATTAACCGTGTTTACCTTACTCCTAGTAATTTATAATTAATCTGATTTTTTCTGTTATCTCTACAAATGTGTGCAGTATGTATGAACAAGGAAAGGTATCTTGTTTTTTTTCCAGGAGTAATGATTGTGGATGGTGCTTTCTGGATGGAACAACGCCGCTTTGTGCTGCGCCACTTAAAGGACTTCGGCTTTGGACGGCGCACCATGGAGAATTTGGTGGAAGTGGAGGTCTCTGAGATGGTGAAACACTTGATGAGCATCATCAAGGGCTCCAGGTCAGAGAAAAAAATTGCTGGTAGCAATCAACAAGAAGCAGCTGCAGGGACAGTCAGGGTAACTGTTGAGACATCGAGGGGTCAAGTGATGGAGGCAGGAGACCATCCTGATACTGAAAATCAGCCAGAAGCCATTATTTGGCTTCATGATGCATTTGGGGTGTCTGTGTTGAATGCCCTATGGTCCATGATGGCTGGGGTACGATATGATCCAGATGACAAGAAGATGAGAGAGCTGCAGACACTTTTAACAGCACTGTTTGCAACAATAGATGTGACTGGTTGCCCCTTCTCACATTTCCCATTCCTGAGATATTGTGCACCGAAGATGTCAGGATACCGCCAGTTTGTGTCAACTCATCAAAGCATCTGGGATTTCCTTTATGTGAGAATACTATTCCAATTATGAGGTTTAATGTGGAATCAGGAAATATATGTCTAAACACCCAATCCTACATGTAAATTATTAATTAGTGATTTTATATGCATAAAATTATTTTCAAAATGGTTTAGCTATTTATAAGCTAGATATCATATCACTTAATGATTCAACTAAAAAATCTTCAATAACTTTGTAAATGCATAACTTCTTTCCACATGCAACATTTCATTTGTGAACAGTGAGAACAATTGTTAACACATAATGATTTTGTGTTGTATTTCCTTTTACCAAAGCTAGTTTTTCAATGAAAATAAGATATACAGAATTAAAAGTTTTTGTTAGGCCTAAATAAATTATATCTTTACTTCAGAATTATTTTAAATCTTAATTGTAAATTTTATGTGACAATTATACTGAACCTCATAATCATTAGCTTTCTAAATAGGTTTTAAGAATGGATTTTGAAGTTGCACAAGATTATGACCTCCAGATATCGTCAACCTTAATGTCTATATAGCCTAATATATACAAATAAACTATTATTGTTAATATTACCATTAGAAATCATTACGAAATTTGAATATGCCCAACTAATGAAACATCTATGCATACTCTTCCTTTTTTGAGCTGATAATTATGCATGTGCATAGAAAACTTCTATGTAATATGATGATATAATTTGAGAACTGCACATACATATATTTTCCAGTACCTCTCCTTAAACCTATAAAAGTTTTAGCTATCATTTTGTATGTCAGAGTGTGCTTCTATTCACATGTGCCCTTGCTAAAATCTGTAGTTTTCAAAGTTGAAAGTATCTCCAAGTATCTATTGAATTTCTTGCCACATATATTAAGTGAAGTAAACATTCATTTACTTTATTCAAATACAGGCTGAGCTGGAGAGGCATAAATCAACATTCCGTCCTGGGTATTGCCGTGATTTCATGGATGCCTACCTGGAGCAAATGGAGTTGGAGAAAAAGGAAGGAAAACTAAATTCCAATTATAATGGTGAGCAATTCATCTATATCTACGAATTTCAGGCTGTAATAATAGCAGGATTTCCCAGATTGCCTTATGCATTTTTTATGAAATATTTGTGAACATGATAAGGTTTTGTATTTTAGGGCAGCTAAGGACTTGTTTTTGTTATTTGAAAGTCACATATGATCATTGCAAGCTCCGAGAGAATTGTAACTCCTACTTGAGGCTTGCATTAGGTCTGGGAGGTAATTTAGAAAAATACAAGGCAATCTTTACTTCAACACTTCCTGAATTTTAATATTTTAGAATTGTGTCATCACCATCGTAGTTAATTAAAAGGCCTATTAAGTTATTGCATGGTTTGTGAACATTTTTTTAATGATTCTATCTGTTACTTTTCATTACATTCAGATGCACAGTTAGTAGCCATTTGCATGGACCTCTTCATGGCTGGCTCTGAGACCACATCAAAGACCCTTGGATTTGCATTCCTCTTCTTGATAACACACAAAGAAGTCCAGATGAGAGCTCGTGCCGAGTTAGATGCAGTTGTAGGAAGAGACAGAGCACCAACATTGGGTGACAGATCAAGGTTTGATTCATCAATTAATATGTATGTGTGCTTCTTGAGAGAATATTGAAACTTATGAAATATGCCTTAATGAGATTTCCTTGTATTGATAGGTTGCCATATACTGAAGCAGTGGTCCTTGAGTCATTGCGCATGTTTGTTGGCCGGTCATTTGGTCTTTCTCACAGAGCAATGCGCGATTCATGGCTTCAAGGATATTTCATCCCTAAGGTATGACAAGCATTTGTTTCAATGATTAAAGACGTTGGCATATATATTTTCATAGTTGGTTTACTAATTTGGGAAATTTACTTCTTGTTAATTTGATTCATTTCCCCTATACTAACTTATATGGACATGTAGTTTATTTAAAGATTAATCAAATTAATAAAAATTATTTTTTTTAAATCAGCAGAATAGGTTTTTAAAATTGATTCAATTATAATAAACTTGAATATGAAGACCATCATAGCTTAGCTTAAATACTGTCAAATTCATGAGCATGGTTAGAGTTTGATTTTCAATTTCTGGTGTTGTTCATTGGCTGAATTTTCTCCTCTGTAGGTTTTTTGTGTGTGTATACTCTAGCAAATAATTTAATTTTCTGAATAATATTAGTGTATTAATCTTTATATGTGCATCATGAAACATCTGGACACTATGGCAGAAATTTTATATAGCCTTTGTACTTGCTCAAAAGCGTTTGTCCCTCTATTAAAAACACTCATCTGTTTTCTTCTTTATATACAATAAATACATTAATTTTATGGCCTTGAAATGACTAATTTCCACTCCATATTGTTTTTATTTGTTAAATTCAAAAATAAATTGGCTATAAGTAAAGAAATTAAATAGCATTTTGACTTATATTTTGAATTGTTTTTTAAATAAGTCTGAAAGGAAGGGAAAGTGCAATGGTTTTGTAACAAAAAGAGAAGCAAATATTTGCACGGATATTGATACTAAACCTTTCATGTTTACTTCCTAATTAAACTAGGACACAATGCTTGTGGTCTGCTTTTCCAACATACTGATGAATGAGGAGGTTTGGGGTGATCCAGAAAAATTCAGACCTGAGAGATTTATTGATGGAGATGGAAATTTACAGCAGCCAGATTGCATGATTCCATTTGGATTTGGTGAGTGAATCAGACATACAGGTGACATAAAAGTAGGCTACTTAAAATTCTCCAAGAATTCAGTTATTTTATTGTGGATTCATAATTTTTTGTTTTTTAAATGTATATATATTTTGTAAATAGCTATAGCATATTTGCCAACTTGCTTATAAAAGTCAACCTTAAATTATTGGTTGACATTAAAATTTAAAAATGAATAATAAGTTCATAAAACTAATTTCTCTATCACTGTCACATTCAGCTGGTCAGTTACATTCTTAAGCCACAACTTTTTTGTTTGTATTTCACCATAAATTATTGTCTGGGGTCCTCCCTAGGATAAGGAAGATTTGCTTTATTGATAAAAACTTCTTTGGAATGGGCCTTTATTTAGATACAACTTTGGTCTTCTGGAAGTGTGGTAGTCCAGTAGTTAGTGCACTAGGCCACTAAATGGGGGGTCTGAGTAATCTTTAATCTTTTCCGGTTTGTAAAATTCGGGCTATGTTTCTATGCTCCCTTGGCTATACACAAGCTTTTTGATTTTTGGGGTGCAAGATCTTCATGGGGAACCACAGGTAATACATGGAAAAGAACTGCCACTCCTACCCTGATGTGCAAATTTCAAATGCTGTTTGGCTTATTACTATCCTCACCTATTAAATGAACCTTTAGGTTAATTACCATGGTGTTTTGGTTCAGCCTTCTGGTTACCTAAAAACCAAAACACAAATACTATGAATATATTCTTTTCTAATTTACAAGCAGTATTTTTCTTGATTTATGAGACATGCACAATATTTTCCTCCTTTAGTTTGGCTGGCAAGGACATGCATATAATATTCATTTTCAGGCACAAGAGAATGGTAGTCAGTGAGTTTTGGATTGTCCTCTTATTCATATAAACCCTATACCAACAGGTGGGAATACTATGTGGGAACAAAATTTCTTGACAGTCTTTGAATACACCTGAAAGTATTTTTGCTGGTGTATCAATTGGGTTTAGAGAAGAGAGTGAACACTTGCTGAACAGTTTTCATTGTTTACTCCTCTTCTGTACTTGTACCATGTCCTCTTCCTGCCTCCCCTACTCCAAGAGACAAACAATTCTATCTCCACCATTTACCTACACCCATAGAGACAGGCTTTATTTCTAATTATTGAAAGTGAAAAGCCAATGAGCATTAAATTCAAAATTCCAGATGCTTTTACTATTTGAAATTCAATCTTTTTGCAAATGTGTTTATTGATTATGTCTCATGATATATTTTGAAAGAAATATTTAATTGCTTTCATGCATTAGACTTAATCCAAAGCAAGAATTAGAGTTAATACTTAATGATGAAAAGTATACTGTGAAATGATACCACTCCATATTGGAGATCAACATCATATAATGTTTAGAATAGGAATGAAAAATATTGCAAAAATCATTTAACCAGTATGAATTATGTATATGTGACCATTAAGAATAAAAAGGAAGGATAGGCTTATGAATTAAAATATCCTGAATATGGTTTGGGATAAAGCGGAAAATGATTTTTATGTACATTGATTGACATTTGTATAAATTTAGTGCTCTTGAGAGAGTTTTTATAACATGCTACTGATTTTTGAGAGAAAATTTCCTTTATTTACAGGAAGAAGAAGATGCTTGGGAGAATCTCTTGCAAAATCCAATGTCTTTCTATTCATTGCTGTGCTTCTTCAAACATTTGAATTTTCATTGCCTGAGGGTGACACTGCCCCGCCACTCTGTGGTCAGGAAGGACTCACCCCTTCTCCTTTGCCCTATCGTGCCAAGATCACTCTAAGAAGATAGTGGCTGCATTTCAGTTTTTAAGATGGCTTGATGATTTTTTCTAATGCTCTTAGTATCAGGACGGCAAGTGCATGTTAGTTTGTTCTTCTACCAATAGGTGATTGCTCAAATTCAGACTTACATTGTGCTATGTATTATTGAAGAGGATATTCCATGCAAAATGTTTTTACCTCCTCAAACATTGGCGTTCAGACTGATACTAGGAAAAAGTTTCATATTCAAATTATTTGAATTTTTAATTTTCCATGTTTGTGAAAATTTATTTTCTCCACAATTATGCCCATCATAAGATCTAACCCTTAGGGTATTTGTCTTAAGTGAGGATTGCAGATACACTTGTGATACCTTGGTACTTGGCAAAGATTTATGTACTTAGTTGAAATGTTGTTTCAACTTCATTTTCATGTTAAAACGATAATTAACAGTGAGAAGATTAATGCTTTAACTTTTAATTTAATGCTTTGAGAAGATTAATAACCCTCTCCTAAATACCGTATTTTCCCATCGATAACGCGCACCCGGATCTTTTAAGTTATCGTGAATTTGTATTGATACCGCACGCTCAGGGCTTCAATAGTTATCTGGAACGTGTATAATGACGCACGACTGTGTATATATATATGCATATATACTTGTGCGTAAAAATTACATATTTTGTGTGTAAAAATACGTCAATATCCATATAGAAATATATGGTAACAACCACTGAATACATGGAATCATAATTGCATGTGGCTGTATCTACCGTAAGTATACAGAAGATTAGAGCCAGGTGATTTAAATTAATTCCAAACAACAGAAGGATCTAAAATTAACAATATTTACAAGCCTACACAATATGCTGCCTTATTGCTTTTTCGCTATGATTCGTAAATCGTTTATGTGCCCTTTTACTTGCAATATAAATTAAATTTTTGCAAATCAAATATGAAAAATGAGAGAATGAATGAAATAGAATTTCTCGTTTTGTTGGATTTACTTTGCTTTGGGAGTATTGACGCTCAGCTGTTCTATACGCTCTCCAAGTTCTATGAAAGTGCCGCCTACATGGTGATCGTTTAAAACCTGAATTGAGTTAAGATTTTGTGATTTAGAATTCTCTCAAGAAAATTACCCATGGAGAAGAAAATCTTATAAGGCGATGTTTAACTAGAAGTAATCAATTTCGCGAAACATAAAGGAAATCGTGAGGCTGCCAGGATTTATTCTTTAATAAATCTTTTGCATCAAAGTTACGTTCTAGTTGGGAAAAGTGGATGATGTCTGCCATGAAAGACTACACAGAATCGGGAAGAATTAAAAGAGAGTCTTATGAAGAAATAAGCCAGTGCATCCTGGAAAGTTGGCAGGGTGTTAGAGTGACTTGTGTAAAAAATGGATTTAAAATAGCTTTTGGCAATATTTCAACGCCAGTGCTAAAAGATGAGGAAGACTTAACTTCGGAGAGTGAACTCGGTTATGTGTCTGAACAGGTAATAAATTCACTTAATTCATTTAATTGTGATTCAGGTGACGAATTTCTTTGATTCGAGTAAGCTATGTATCCTGTTATATATTTATACATATATCATATATACGTGCATGTATATAATACGTCGTACTCTACGTATACGTGAAGTACTGTAGATTAGAATTAAGAAGTACTACATATTAGAATAAATGAAGTATAGAAATTATATGTTTCTTCTTTTTCTCATGGATTTCTTAGATGAAATAATTGTAAGATTAGCAGATCTGAATCAAGTAGAATGCAATTAGAAAGGCACGCTTCTAGACCAATATATTTTTACGAGGCTCTTTTTTAAATTATTGTGTACATAGACATGGAAATGTTTGGATTTGTTCAATTTTTATTACATAACGCGCATCGTCATTTTTTCGATTATCTGAACATTTTTGTATGGATAACGCGCGCTTTATCGATGAGAAAATACGGTAGATCAGGTTGTTATAATTGAGTTTTTGCTTCATGTATTGGCAATCAAAGTTCAAGCAAAATAGCTAGTAAAATCCAAATTAAAATAGTTAGTACAGTGGGAATGAATTGTTCAAGTAGTATGAGCCCCATTTGGTTTGATCATTCTCATTGAGATTATGTTATTCTATGTTCTTTTACTCTAATACACAAGATAGGCCTAGCAGATAAGCATTTCATTTATTTAAGTCCTTTCAAATGTACAGCAATAAACAAAAATTCAATGGATACTTCTTTTCTTCGCCTCATTTGGGCTAGCTAAGTACCACGTGCCAATTTCAATATGTTTTCTATTGTTCTTCCAATATTTGGTCATCTTTTTCTACTGCGGTGACTTTTCTTTTCTCTCTCATCTACCATAGGGTCTCTCCAATTTTAACATTTTATTTCCAAAAGTCTTTCTTTCTTTCACCTTGCCCTATTTAATTTTGTTCTAAGTCTTTCTTTTCTTCTAGAATCCAACTTGTGTTCTTCTTTTCTTATTGGTATTTGAAGACTATTTTTTAGACATTCTCGTTTAGTACCCAAAACATCCATTGTATCCATCATATAATTAATATGTTGATATATTTCATCATTCATACTTAATTTCCATGCTTCTGCAGCTTATAGCCGACTAGCTATGCTCCTAATGAGCCATTCTTTCTAGTGTTTCTAATGAGTCGAAATTATAGTTGAATGCCAGGCATTCAATCAAATGCATATGGGCATTCTGGCTTCTTTACTCTATTGTCATGTCTTACAATTTCTTTCTTAAATATGCAATTTTTGTTGAACTACTTATAGTTTTACCATATACCGTTTGAATTTTATGAATGCTTTCCTCAAAGAATGGAAAGTGACACTTCATTTATATATTATCTATAATGATGGGTGAGAATAATGAGAGCAGGGAGCAATGTGAGTGAGCAATATAAGCTCAGGCAGTTCAACTGCTTTTCACATGGTTTATTTTTGGTCTGGTAAAAGGAGAGGCCTTTACTTAAAATCATGATTTCACGCTTGTCATATTGAGGTGGAGAAAGATTCACAACTTAGTGCCCACATTGCAGCTTGTTTGGGGTGCTTGTTTGACTGGATAGTCAAATGGTAGAGATATCAAATTGTATGGTTTTGGTGGAGATGAGGGCCAAGCTTGAGAGACAAAAGTTCAACATGAGGGAATGATGTGGAACGAGAGAGGAAGTGTTAGTGAATGGCCTCTTCATCCTTAACAAAATAATTGACATGATCATGACCATCTTTAATCCCACCAAAAAGCCTCTCTCCAAATCACGAATTAAATAAACTATCATTTGCAAAACTGTAATCAAGATCCCTGACCAAGGCAATCATTATGGTAATCTTTATGCTTTCATTCTATCGTTCCCAGGTAACCACATACCCAAATATGGCTTCTTGCCCACTGGGATTGCCACTCTCCCCTCCTAATCCAAAACTGCAACTGAAAATCCATGGTTTCCCATTCTGTCCAGCATTAATCCCCCAACAGAGCATATCTTGGCATTAGTGGACTATTACTTCAAACCCACAGTCACATCCCTCCCTTCTTTCTTCATAGAATCATGTCACTACCTTTCATGGTTACCCACAGTTCCATGAACTCACAACACCAATCCTACCAACTAATCCTTATAGTCACTATTGACAACACATCCTGTTACTACACCTCTCCCCCCTCCCATGGAAATTCTAGAATCCCTTAGAAACCACCGTAGATGAAAGGTTTTGGTCTAATTTGTCAAATCTCAGCTACATATCTATTTTAATAGGATGACTGGCAGTATCACATGCTACTTTAAACATAAAGTATGTATTCAAAGCACCACCAGGAGATGTGCATCAGAGTAGCATGATACTTTTACTAGTTAAATTTCTCATTCTTAGTTAAGGTCTTATTGAAATATTTGGATACACAAACAATAAGAATGTACTTCATAAATACTAAACCCACATGTACTCTAGATACACAAATAGCTCAAATAAAATGCATAGGCAGCAGAAAGATTTTCTTATGAGGCTAAGGCAATTCTTTGTGAGAGGGAGGATAGAAGAGGTGACTGGAACTGTCACTTTCTTACTTGATGAGTTAGGTAATGGAATGCGATGGTTGAAAATTGCGTGATAGCAAACCTGATGTGAAACCAATACATTTGCCATTCTGCCTCTGTTCAAATAGATCACTGAAAATTTCATGCTTTTGTCTGAATCAACCAACTTGCAGCATTAAAAAAGTCTTTATCTGCGATAGATCTTCTTGAAATACATTTATGCAAAATATCTACAAACAAAGGATTCCTGAAATCAAAAGGATGTGTTGAATACATAGTTGAACATACAGCTTTAGAAAAGCAATGCATTCTATTTTTGGGAACTTTGGTTATGACCCTAGCCACAAGGTATTCTGGGTTGAATAGAGGTTAGTTGGTACTGAACTCTAGAACTTAATTTGCAATGTCACTGTAGTGTTGTAAAACCCATTAACATTTGATATCTTGCTAAAAAAATTCCTCATGCCTATGTGAAATGCAAATCTAAATCATCACCCAAGCCTACACTTACTTCAAAATGGTATTCCGTGGAGTAATTGTAAAAATTTACAGTGTGATTGGTCTAAATGAAACTAATACCATTACCCAATAGGCAAAAATACACCAAATTTGAAAAAGTATTTTATTAGAAAAATAAATATGCATCTCAAACGAAACGCTACACAAACAGATCCTGCAAATATTCTTCAAATTCTTCCTCCCTGGATTTTTCTTCCTCGCTGACAACATTTGATGCCCTCCAAATGTTAGAATCTGATTCTTCCTCTGTACCAGGCTCTATTTTTATTTGCACAACGGGTTCGGAGGTAATCTGGGAAGGTTGTGCACTACTGCTATCAATGGCATTGATTTCGTCTTTCTTCTTCTTGGTGAGCACTTCAGAGGAATTGCAGCAGCTCTTTCTTCTCTTTCTCGTTACTTCTCTCTTTTGGCTGTGATAATTTAGTTTATGAGAGCATGCTGGGCAAAGTCCTGTAAAAAAATGAACTGTGATTACCAGAACATTTAAGCTGAAATTTAGCCAGTCCTCGGGCTACTTACTGTCACTTTACTCATATGTCCAGATTTCATATAAACTTCATTCAAATTAAAAATTTAAAAAGTATACTGAAGTCTTACTTTTTTTTTAAATTGTGGGAACCATTAAATATAAACTTAATAAAATATTAAATGTAAATGATGTTACAGATAATAAATAATTGTCAAAACATCCTATTCTAATTATTATTCATTTGTGAAGGATTCATCTCATCTCACTTAGCATTTCTATCATTTCTATTTAGGTACCTAAGAATTTTTGAATGATTTTTCAACAAAGTTTTAATTTCAACAGGATGGGATGATTACTAAACAAACATATGGTCTTCCCTAATGACAGTGTTTGCTTTTATTCATTGATCTTGATTAATCCATATCTTTAATCTCCCTCATTTCTCATTTTACCTAGTCAAATGGACATATAGACATGAGGTAGTTCACAAAAGAGCAACAGAAGAAAGGCAATATGGATTAAAAGGAAGGCCAAGGAAAAAATATGCAAGCTGAGTAAGATTGATGCACGATTAGAGAACGATTCTGGCACAAGACAGTTCCCATAAAAGGTGGCCTATGACTCAAAATTTACAAACACTACAGACAAATTTAAGACTCAAAATGATGGCTTACAGACCACACTGGTGTTCACTACATTGAGTGCTCACCAATTTATCCACTAGTTGATCCAATCCTCTTGAAATATGAAATTTAACTAAGTAAGTCAGGCATTTGATATTATAATTGTATGCCCTTTACAAGAATGTATTTGCCTTAATATGTATTATTCAAGAATGATTTTTTTGGTGCCCTCTAATACTCACTCAGCTTCACAAGAGCATTTTTCTTTTCTCCCCCTTCATGGTAAGCAAAGTTGACTTCCCATGACTTCAAGGACTCCTTCTCAATACACGTCTTGTCACCACAAATAAATTGACCTTTCCCATCAATAACCTCTTTTTCAATTCTCCACCTTAGGGCGACCTGCAATAAGAAATGATAGGGAAGTTTAGGCAATATTTATTAAATGCCCCACTTGCTGCACTTGTCAGCAAATCTAGTTAATGTATACCATATTTGGTTTCACCTGGGAGAGTGCAAAATATTTTCACAGTATAAGTAATTGCCTTTGATATTAGGTTCGCATACAAATATCATACATAAAATATAATACATAAAAATTTCTGAAGAATATTAGAATGCTATTTATTGCTGCATGGTTACCTATACATATCAATAAGTTGTTCCATTGGGAAAATTTTCTTAATCGATGCCCCAAGGTCTAGCTGATAACTACCACTGACATTTATCATTTTGTACAATCATCCGGCCTTTAAAAAATACTAGGTATCTAATTTTCGGTTTCCATTTTTTTAATTTGGAATATTATTTGATATTGATATTTTGTCTACATTAATTAACCTGACTAGGTATGCTTACGTACCTGTATACCATCTGAAAATGTCTTTCATGTTTTGCAAATCAAAATTTTTCTTTAATTCTTAATTATATTTTAATTCTCAACAACAAGTATGCAACTTTATGTAATTTGTACCCGTTTGTAAATGTTTTATATAATTGTGGAACTAATCTATGATTTTGCATTTTACAATTACCGTAAATAAATGAATATCAAATAATACAAGATAATTATTGAGTATGAAAGTCTCTATTATGATTACAGATGTAATAATATACGCTAATAAAATTAACTGTTGTACCAAGAGCGTCCGATAACACGAAAAATATGTCACAGACATACCTTATTCTCTTTGTATTTCCTTAAGTCACATATGCAATACTCCTTAAAGAGCTTATCATAATACTTTTTCGCCAAATTCTCCCCCCAAGTCCTTGGCTCATCTGTTTCTTCCCATAAAAACTTATGATTTTCTCTTATTATATCTATATCTCGTTTGTCTCTAGATCTGAAAAGAGGAAAGTGTCAAGTAAGACTACTTTATGTTAAATAATAAAGAAAATTGCTAAATTTAACGCTGCCTTACGTGTCTCGTTTCAATAGAGCTGAGGCTCCTTTTCGGCATAGTAGGTAGTCATTAATTAGTTTTTTATGCCTGTCATAAGCACTCAATGCGAGAAATTGGTTTTTCATTCTTCCCACATTATAAGAAAGGCTTTGAGATACAGCCATTTCTGGCAGTGAATTTGCTAACGTCGTCTTGAACTATCACTGAAAATGACATATTTGTTTAGCATTCGTAAAACTTAAGGTCAGTCACAAGAATTACAATACATATCTAGGAAGTCCTACTGCATCAGCCAAAAATGTACCAAGATACACGACGCGCATTTCTTTCAAAGACATCGCCAAATAAGCTATCACGCTGATTGGTCTGTATAATTACAAAAATAACAAGACATTCACTAATCTGCCCAAGGAAAATTTACAGGTAGAAAACAATATTTACATAGTCGCCGATGACTAAGATTCACATATATCGTTAAGTCCAATGCTGACGTTTAGCATAATGATATTTGAAAAACATTTCAATTTTAAAGAACGTTATGAATCCGCGTAATAAGATACAAGCTTGATCGTATTAGATGGATGGATGGTCAACCAAATTTTATTACCATTGGTGAATATGTAAACAAATCACTTGTACTCAGCTGATCTCCCCCTTCCTTCGAAATTTTACGATCGAAAATGCTGAAGTTAAGAATTTGACCACTCGCTTCAGCGCTACTTCCGTAGAGGAATATTCAAAAGAGGCATTATAATACCAATGTAACGATAGTTAGATTGTCTTAAAATACTCATTCTTTGCGCAGTGACCAACAATTTAATAAAAACATGGTTTTCAGGGAATCTTTTCTGATATTAATAAATTCTGGTCAGTGTGGGCTGAAAGTCCATACTGACCAGGCATTCCGCCACCGTCCTGCATTTCATTTGCTGCTTCTCATTGGGAGAGAAATATGACGGGCGAAGGATTGTGAAGAAAACTTAAGATATAATCAGATAATTTAAGAGATTAAATCGATTTGAAAATAATGTTTTTTGTATAAATCGTTTACTGCGCGTTTTTCATGTAGTTAAAAATTTATCGAATTTGTGTTCAGAGCATTTAGTCATAAGTAATAACAAGGAGGCGCTATTGGAGATGGACAATGAAGTGATACCTGACAATAAGTGGGTTATGCAGGGATTTAATTTAAAAATTATTAATTATTAAAAATTTTTCACTGTGCTAATTATGCAACAATACTTTTTGGCATTTCATCCGTTGTTTCACAATCAGTGGACTTCCATGGACGTTATCTTTCGCCGCTTCGGCCTCATTTAGAATATGCTGCAAGTACGAGCACATGGGATCCTCACGAAGTTGGATGAATTGCCAAATTGGATCGTGTGCAGCGTAGAGGAGCTAGATATGTAAAGCGCTGTTATGATAAACATAGTAGCATATCCAATTCCCATACCCTTATGCGTGCAGCGGGATTGAGACCAACCAAAGAGATGATAGAGTCACCGCGAAAGAGGAATTGAATGCTACCCAAGGATATCCCAGGGCACTGGACAGGCCGTCGGATGGGACGCAGTTTACTCATCGCACCTCCAAGGCAGGATTGGCAATGCTGCTTCACCTGTGCCTCAACCTTCCCTCCCCCTCTCCTCTGACCCTCCATTCAACCCACCCTCCCCGTAATGCACAAGGTATCATGACCTTACGTAATAAACTCAAGGAAAACTAAGGAACTATTCAAGTGCATACTACCTACTGGGGAATAATAGTTGCCAGCAGATTCATTTTACCTAGTTCCTGATGAAATTTCCTTACAGCAATTTATCGCCATGCAAATATTTTTTATGTGTGCAAATTATTTTCCGGATCGCAAGGCATTAGCATCATCATAGGGCTCATTTACTTGCATGTGTGCTACGGCATGAATTTGTATAGTCATGGACTAACAATTAGACCCAAGTCTGTGTTCACTGAATCCGATGCCTCGTTTGATGACGCGCGCGCATTTCTGGAGGGGCACGCAATTGCATTGTTGACTGGTGGTCTCGGAGGCAGCTCTGTACGTTCACTTGGCACTCAAGCTTTCGTCGAGGAAGGAAGCGGTCAACTGCAGGTCTCCAATTCGCTCCAGCGTAAAGCCCTCCGAAGATACGCGAAATGCGCACTTTCGGAACTGAAATGGGCTAACAATTCCCTCCGCCTCCTTTTCCATCGTCCCAATTCGATTTCACTCTCTCTTGTGCGAAGTCTCCCACTCAATAATCCCCTCTAGTTCCCTCCCCTTAACTCGCAACAGGCATTTGGTCTCGCCAGTTGGCTTAGAGAGCCGGGATGAGCTAGCCGATTGAAGCGGATGGACTCTCCGCTATCCCGGAGTTCGTGGAACCTGCGAGGGCATATCGTCGAGCTGCTAAGACTAAGCTAAAGATTAAGCGGTTGAAATCACGGGCAGATCTAAATCATTGGTGAGTGGCTATTTCACATAAGCCCGGGTACCGACATACAGTGGTAGTTTTGTCTTCTTCATAAACGTGTTCAGTGTATTGTTTCTAATTGTCAGGTTTCAATTATCTGGATCTTAGGGCCACTTTCCAAAATTGACGGTTGCATGTTGGTACGTATATAGTCAGCCTACCAAAGTTATTTTGAAATGTGCTTTCTCTTTCTGGCATCCGTATATACATCCTCTGAGCCGAGGACTGAAGTACACGGTAAATACGATCTTCAGCTTGGTTATTGTCCTGAGGATGTATTAATGATGGTCCCGTAATTTTCATCACTGGGGATCGGGATGTTGCGGTGGGTAACGTACTGGCTTCCCACCCGGAGGGTCCTAGTTTGAATCCTAGAGGCGGCAGGTATTTTTCTGTGGTGTCTCGGTCCCTGTAATGAAGGTGCTTAGTGGAAAGCATTTTTGGTGAGTACACTGTCCGTCATTTGAGACGTTAAACTGCGGACCCCTGGGTGACTTTCGTTAAGAGTGGACTACTGCCGACGTCAGGTTTATCTCCACCCTTAATGGCGATAATGACCTCTGCTTTCGGCCACCTCCCCAAAAATAATAAATATTGTCGATCCTCGGTAATACTGAGTTTGCAATCACGGTTGCTTCAGCTCCCAATTCTTGTGTGCACGCACATTGAAATTTCGATTTGCGACGCCTGATTCTTCGTCATTGTAGATGCTCCACAATTTATAATCAGATCGCCTTCTGGTCTACCCCTCACTTGGCATGTTATTCGAAATGGGTAGGGACTGCAGATTCTATCGCGTGTTAAGTGGGTAAATATTCAACATGAATTTAGTAGTTCATTACTTCATATGTGACGGTAGCACCCTAATCAGTATCGCACTCACCATTCAAGCACAGAGGCTGAGAGCTCAAATCTAGAGTTGGGTTTGTGAGCGACTGGAATATATTTCCCAGGAACCCTTTTAAGGAAAACAAAGCAACAATGCTGGAGCTCGTTAAAATTAGCCACCAATTCCTTAATTTTGTCAGTCTTAAAAAAATACTAGTTTGAAATTTTTCTCTCCAGATATGCTTCAGATGAGGCCACTTGTAAGCTGGAACATGTCAAGCTTCCCTCATCATTTCATCTTAGGCCAATTGCAGGAAAATGGCCTGAAAACTGTCCACCTGCTGCCGAGAGGAGAGCACAGGCTTGTATATGGGTAAGATCTTATAACTTAAGGTTGCTCTGGCTCAACTGAGACGATTTGCCAAATATTTTCACTCACTTCCCAAGTATTATAAGTACGATGATTAATTATTTATATTTTGTCTCAGCAAGTAGAAATGGTGTAAACGTTGACTCTGTAATAGAGCCGAGAATAAAAGATTACTATGTATTTTCTACAAATCTTTAAATTTGTGACAACTAGTGTCAATGCAAAGTCATAATCCTCAAGTACCTTAAGATGACACCCTTGTGCTGAAATTAGATGTAGCAAATAAAGGTTTTGTAGGAAATACATCCCATTCTCCTTTCATTGAAATATAAATTTCCATGCCCTCAAGCCTGGTATTGTGTATTAAAAGGCGGAAAGTTAGCCAAAGCAGGTGACCCTAGGAATATGTTGGGGATATTGGGTGGAATGAAGTGAGGTAGAATGAATGTGGAATGGCAGGATTTATGGTAGTGTATGGTGTCAGCCATTCTTTTTTTCGCACGGTTGAGAAGTGAAGTGGCTGTATATTAGTGTCTTTCCAATACTAACTTTAATATTTCATTTACTGATGAGCTAATATATTAATATTAGTTTTATCATTTAGTAATATTAGTTAAAAGTATGTTTTACCTTTCATTGTGAAATATTTTACCTGATTAAAAAATCATTTCAAAATGAAAATTTTCTTGTAAAATATGCCACCAATTTCTGATGGTGGCAAAAGAGTGAAGAGACCACTTCTTAAATATGTGCATAGTGTCTGCCAAACTGAGTTTATATAGATATTTTGTATTTATATGGCTGGGAAATTTATCGCTTTTATGACAACTAAGGTGCAATTACAGATTCAAGTTACCTTTTTTTTTTGAGAACAGAGTAGCCCATGTCGAAAGCATAACATCTTCAGAAAAAGTCCAAAAAGCAACCAAAGAAGCCCAATTTGTAATCATCCCAATGATGCAGGATTGTTGATATCTTATTATTAATTGAAAAAAGTCATTTTTCAAATTTAATCATTAAATTAACATAACCTTATGATGGAAATTTAGTATGCAATTATATCTTCTGGGAGGTGTGATAGCCAAGGGATTAGATAATTCAGTTTAACCCTGAAGGGCCAGGCCTGATTCCTGGTGGCTTCGGAAAATTCCCAGCTTCACTGTAATTCTATTATTTTTAGGGTGCTCAGCATGCCAGTCACAGGCAGCCCAAGAAAATGAACTGCCTCATCTCCATTCCTTAATTTTGGCAAGGTGCCCTAATTTGCCAAACAACTTTGCAACTGGGTATGATAGCCAAGGTAATGATTAGATAATTCAGTTTAACCCTGAAGGGCCAGGCCTGATTCCTGGTGGCTTCGGAAAATTCCCAGCTTCACTTTAATTCTATTATTTTTAGGGTGCTCAGCATGCCAGTCACAGGCAGCCCAAGAAAATGAACTGCCTCATCTCCATTCCTTAATTTGGCAAGATGCCCTAATTTGCCAAACAACTTTGCAACTGGGTGTGAGGTATTCTATCAAACCTTTGAATCCCACATGCTTTAGGCCTTTGTGAGTTAAGCTGCGCTCTCATATTTATACAAATCAAACTTGGTGCTGATCACTGTGGTTGCTCTTGTTCAATCATTTTGTTAGTTTGATTTTCAAATTGTTTTCAAATTTGACTTTACGTATCATGGATTTGGGTGAAGCCATAGTACATACTAAGCTTATGCCGACTGGCATGTTATTTTCATTTAGGCTATCCAACAACATTAATAAACTAGTAGGTTGGCTTTGATATACCTCACCTAGTAATAAACTGAATTTTGTGTCATTCACTAATAAACAGGGTAATAATTAGGGGGCCAGTGCCGTTATTTGTGCCAATTTGTTGTTTCTCAGGAAGATCTAGTACCCATAAAATCGTAGTATATTTTTAAAAGAGTTAAGTTAAACCAAATTAAAACAATTTCAGTTAAATTAGAATTAGCTTTAATTCCTCACCTTAATTTTTGAAAAGTATTTTTAGCCACAGTAAATATTATGTCAAGAACTTGATTAATTTCTCTAAGAGATAAATCATTGCAGAAGCTAATGTAAAATTTAAATTAATCTAAATGTTGCGAAAGTGTTATGGCAAAGTTGCTCTTATCATTCTTTCATCTTATATTTGTTGAAAAATGATTTCAATAAGAATCACCTTTTGCGAGATGGATTTATTATTGAGTCAATTTTTGCCTAGTTCCTTCTTATAAAATGCATTTTGACAAAATTTCCAGAGAGCAATAAATTAAATCGCTAACGGCTGCTCAACTAAGTAAATTTTTAACTCTCATTTTAGGTGAAACTATCAATGTCTTGGCATATTTATGCACTAGTTTTGCAAAAAGACTCAGATCCTTGCATTTAATAGTGCAATATTACAAGAAAATATTGATTTCAATCTCAAAAAGAAATAATTATCAATACATTCAATACTAAGGTTTTGGGTCTACATGTTCAATGAACTGGCACGTGGAATATTGATTTATTTGATATTTGGTTCCTGCAGAAGTCTCTTAAGAGGTATCATCGAGGTCTCTAAAGGTACTCGTGTATCATTTTACTAATTTCTCTTGGGGAATCATATGGAATAGTGCTCTGGGGATCATCTGTTTGCAGTTTGCACAAAGTTATCTTCAACCATATAGGCCCTTATTAAAAAAATTTGAGTTTTCTTGCTAATCCTTCTATGTAATATATATTTGCCAAGTCTGTCTTAATCATAAATAATATCCATATCTTTCATGCAAATAGCAATATTTAACTAGAAATCTTAACATCCACATAAGTATCAGCAATTTCATATAAAACCCCAATGGTAATGGATGTAATAATTTATAGCACAATACCAAACTCATTCAAAATTAATGATAAATAATGTGGTTTCAAATTGAAACTCGGGAAATTCCTTCAAATGGGGTGTTATTTTTCATTAAATAAATTTTTAAGTAACAAATTATTGTAATGCTTGTTTTTGCATTCCTGGGTTCTCCATCCTTGTTGGTTGTCTTGTGGTGATGACAGTGAGGCAGGCTGGCCATCCTGCCTGCGTCTTCAGGTTGAAGGTATTTTTTGAAGCTTTCTTGTCCAAGACCAAGAAATATCAACATGGACGATAAATATCCATTAAACAGTGAGTGGGAAAGGACTATCCAATCAGAGTGCAGTACTTGACTACCAGCCCTTCCAATTTCCAAGAAATTGTCATGGATGAATGCATCTGTATCAATAAAATAATTGTATGAAATTTATTTCCATTTTAATTAAAGCTTTATATCTCTGATATTTCAATGTGGTTAAATGTATAGATTTCAAGTGAAAGTTTCCATTTTTTTTTATTTTTAAAGGGGAACCAATCTTTCCATCTTAAACCAGTAAATGTTTCTTTAGCCATTTTGAATGCACAAGTAATTATACTTATGCTTACAACGTCCTAAAAGTAGATTAAGAAAACCACACTAACTTAAAACTCATAATCCTAATTTGTTTTCCCTCAGGTTTTCCATTGGATGCTAATGCTAGGTGAGAAGAGAAACATCTATGGGAATCCTGGTTGATCTGCAAGCTTTCTCACTGAAGGAAACAAGGAATGAAGGTGTATATTTCCTTGCCGGTGCTAAGTTGGACAGTGCCATCAGCATCTAAAGAAGTGCACTTCATATGGGGGTCAGCCTTAGATGAGGCCTCTGAATAGACTGAAACTCCTCCACCACTAACTTTGTGGATAGTGGCTGAGAGGGTATTTCAGTAAATTTTTTGGTTAAAAAAGGATATTTGGAATACTGATGCAATTTTTAATACACATTATGTCAACAAATGTATTTGAGTAATAAAGATGAAAGAACGAATTATGAATGTTTTCTAATTTTCTATGAACTTTAGAATGACTAATATTACCTTAATATGCTGCTTAAGAATGAAAGAGAGAAACATGGGAATTCATCTAAAAAATATTTTTTCAGAGGTTAATACATTTTGAAAATTTTGAATTGATACCTTAAGTACAGATACCTGTAAATGAATATATTTTATTAATCTCCAAAGAATAATGGCAGTCTGAATATATTTACACCCTCTGCCATACATACGGCAAAGCGGGTTATTCAATTAGTTATGAATAAAAATATAAATATTGTTTAACTTTAATGGAATGTCGATATTTCCTGCAAATATCTATTCGAAACTAATTGTTATCGATAAGATTGTTTAAAAGCCAAAAAACCGTGAAGGAGGCATTATTTCAATTATCAGAAGAAATAGTTAATTATTTGCTTTACTAGATGTAAAAAATATGCAGTGTGTTATGCATATGTTAAATATGAAAATATGCCTTAATCCGTACGGTTGGTAGCCCAAAATGTTGCCAAATTATTCTAAAGTAATTTTATCCTATCCTGCACGGCAACGTTGTGTGCACAATTGAACAATTTTTCTTTGGTTTTTAAGGTGTAAATCGAGAGTGTAATAAACATATGAGCTACAATTGCTCGCACCGAGTCAAAAATTACGTAATGCGCAGAACTGATTGAAGTCCAGTAATTAGAGTTAATTGGTCTATCACATGCGAAAAAGCATGGCATTGCATGTTTTCTAAGAACCGGCTCACGCTTCAGAAAAGAGTAGCTCAATAGACGGTCAACCGCTCACAAGCCGTCTCGGAGTACCGTGAGTCCCAAGGTGCTTAAGCCTCCCTGAGAAAATATATTCAAGTCCCGAGCCCACCGAGCGAAAAATATTCTAAGTCCAGAGCCACTCGCCAGGCGAGAGAGGCGTCGAGGCAGGCAGATGCCTTGGATTCGTCAGGTGAGAGGGCTTTGCTGAGTTCGAGTTGAATTTGAGAAAAAATCGGCTAAGTCCGTAGTTTTGCAGAACAAATATTAGTTTCGAACCACTTTTTCTCAAGAAACCCAGTAGCCTGGGGGATAAGAGGCGGATCGTGGGGCCAAGACTATAAGGTGTATTACTTCGATTTATTTTTGCAGGCGGAATTTTTTTTTTTTCGAAATATTTTTAATTCGCTTTTATGCACAAAAATGTCACCAGAGATTTTGACAGTAGGTTCAGGATGCCGCGGGAGACCAGGAAAACAATTAAATATTGAATATTTTTGTGAGAAGGGCCGCCATTTTTTCCAGCCGGGCGGCGCGGCCCCGGAAAAAATGGCAGCCCTTTTCACAAAAATATTCAATATTTAATTGTTTTCCTGATCTCCCGCGGCATCCTGAACCTACCGTCAAAATCTCTGGTGGCACATTACTGAAAATTAATGAGCAAAAAAAAAAAATTAACGATTGGTTGAGGATCCAGCCAACAGATGGCGCATGCCTTCACTAGTTGAAACCACCTCAAATGCCATCACATCCTAATACATCATTTTCCCACTAGAGTGCCTCACCAACGTGAAATTTTGAAATTCAATTTTTACATGGCCATACGAATTGCATTGTGGGATCTGAAATATTAATATTTGTAATGCATTGTGGGATACAACGGCATGCTTTATGGGCTTCATTCGCACGTGGCCACGGTTGATACAACATATGAGACACCCTGCCGAGTATTTCCAGTACATTCGTATGAGCTGGAACTTCATATATTTTAATATTAGCGAGGTAAAATTTAAGTCGTTGATAATTCTCATATTAAAAATGGGGCGGCAACCCTATTTGTTTGCATTATCCTAGTTCGCATTCAGTAATTTATTTGCTTCAATGAAATCGGCCAGTTGTGAGTTATGTTTGATATATTTATTGTAAGTTAGGTTTGATCTAAAATACAAATATTTGTTAATACTAGGATTTTCCTCAAGAAATTGGTCTCAGCACTGTGTCAATGTTGCTGTTGATCAATACAATTCTATCCACTTCACTGGTTGCAACTTTCACATGTTCTTTATTATTGCAATCATAGTAGTTAACATTTTAATTATATGTAATAATCACTAATGCAAGAGTATATTCAAAGCTTTTATTAATTTCAAAATTATAGAATACACAAGTGCCAGCTAAATGTGTCTAATTTTTGCTAAGCAAACCAAATTGTTTATGAAGACTCCAAGGGTTTGACAAAACCCATATCCCTGATATTTCAGGGATAATATTTCTGCAGTTCCAATTAAGTTTCTTTGGCTTCAGCCGAATTTCAACCAAGTACATTGAAAATTGTTTGCAGAATATTTTGACTGCACGAAAACAAAATAATTTACCCTCTAAAACCATAATGTGGAAAAATTATTACATATGCTTACAATTGTACCAGAAATGTAACTGGGCAAATTACTAGCCATACGTCACTTAGTCATTATCTGAAATTATTTAGGTTTACCTATCAATGTTATTCAAATTGAAAGCCTAATAAAAATTTTCTGCTTAGTGGCACAAGCATAAGGAATTTAGATTGAAATGAATTACCCAACTGCATATTATTGGCCCACAAACTAGGAAGTACTACGAACCATTGGAGAGGAGAGATGGTTGCTGGGAATAATCAGGCAGGAAAGGTGGATGTAGAACTTTTTGATTTGCAATGGGATTCTGAAAATTGTAAAAAGGGGAGAATGTTGGGTGAGGAAGGGGTAGTCATAGTAGAGGTATATTAGACAGAATGGAATAAGGAGGTATGCATTAATTGCAGAGGGATCTATTGTAGTGTTGCATTGTTTAGTTTGGCGAGGCAAGGAAGTTGTTCCTGTACTGGTTTCAAGCTGGTTTTCATCATAAAACCATAAACACAGTAATCAACCCGAAGGTCGGTTTAGTAGGTGATGGTACTATAGCATAGTGTAGTATACCAGTACTAAGCCCTATACGGCGTGTGAAAATTCACACATCAGGATAGGGGGGCCAGTTCCTTTCCCTGTGCCGGTTATGGTTTCCCAGGAAGATCTGGTACCCAAAAAATCACATAGCTTGGGTGGAGCTGCAGGTGCCCAGAGCGCCTTGCCTGGGAATCGCACCCGGGACCCTCCGGTCAGCAGTCCAACACTCTACCCACTGGACTACCGCGACCCTCGGTTTTCATCATAAATCTACCTTAATCAGTAATCAAATTAATATAATAATTATTATTATACCTATACTAAAGAGCTGGAAAATGCAGCAATTAAATGAAAATAAGATACTAAGGAATTTTTAATAAGATTATAATCAAGTAGTATGTTTGATTTGTATGGAGCCTGACATCAAAACAAGGATTATGAATCATGTAACTGTTGATCAAAACTGCTTATGAACACTAAAGAGTTTTGGACCAGATTTACCTACCAATTACAGAACTAGATAATATCTTATACTAATGGAAGGATTTTAATTTAATGGGAATTTTTTTTTTTGAACCTGTTGGCCAAAAAAAAAAATGTGACTTGAAATAGGAGTGGATAATGCTAGATTACTTCAAAATGCAATCAATGCTCGTCATATTTCATACCTCTCCATTCAGATTCAATTATCCAGTTTGAAGATTAAGAATTTGGACCTTGAGAAACTAAAGTGGAAAAAAGAGTAGAGAAAAAGCCTTTGGAAAGATTGGAGAACATTTAACTTTATACCTGGAAACTGTTAATTGGAAGAAACATTTTGAATGAAGATCAAATGAAAGTAAGTCATCTACATCTGGGTGAGTGATTAAGGCTCTTTGGGTTTCATGGGTCTTAAAGGACCATTTCGAAGGACCCCTCAAGAACAGATTCTTCACTATGGTTACCTTATTGCAATTAACTCATTGGTGTTTCTTTACTGTTTTTCCAGCTTCAATAACTTTACACATTAAATCACTTCAATTTAATCAGCTGAAATTCATATTTTCAATCACAGGCACCTACCTTTCTGTTCATTTGGTCTATCAATTGCAGCTGGTTTTGGGCAGTTAAAAAATGAATGGCTGCCTGTTAAATATTTTTTAAAACATTTCATTACTACACAGATATGAAAAGTCTTTATTTACATGTTTCATGTGAAAGATTGGATTACATTAAATAGGGATATATCTATTAATTATAAAAACAAAAGAATAATCAAGCCATACCATGAAAAACCACTAAATACTTGGATGCTAGGCATCACTGTGATATAAACCACAAAAAATCAAAGTAATCAACCCAAAGGTCTGTTTGGTTAGTGATGGTAGAGTTCACTCAATACTACATAATCTGGATAGGGTCGAATTCACACATCAGGGTAGGGGGGTGCCTTTCCCTGTGCAGGTTATGGTTTCCCAGGCAGATCTGGTACCCTACAAAACAGCTTGGGTGGAGCTGAGGGTGCCTTAAAGGCATGACTTCAAATCAAAACTAGGCCCTCCAGTCAGCAGTCCAGCTTTACTCCCAGACTACCATATCTCCAATTGATATGTTCATTCGATTTCTTCCTTTACCATCATATCGTGGTGAAGTTTTTGACACATCACAAATGTTGGAAGCAATTAGTTTATAAGCTGACACTAACTCAGTTTCTGCAAACAATACCTTTTATGATGATTAAAAACAAAATTTAGCATAACAAATGTGCATATTTGAAAACAGAATTTCATTCAAAGTTCTTCATGGTCCGCCAGAGACTGATTGATTACATGTGCGCTTTGTCAGTTAACCAGATCTCCCTGGGAATCCAGAGAATGGAGCTTACCCTTTCTTATTATCCTGTATTGTGAATTTCACACATGGTACAAATAATATACATCAATTTAAGGAGATCTCTCTTATCAAACCAGCCTTCAAGTAGAATTTGCATTGTTTTTTTATTTCAGATCAATGAGGCAGATTCTCACACAGAAAGTAGAAATTATTGAGTCGGACAGGAAAGAAACAGTTTTCAATCCCCAACAGGTCCAACCATCTTCATGTCAATTTATTGTCTTTTATCATTTTCGAATATACATTTGAGAATCTCTCCTTGTTCGTACTTGGGACCAATTGGGTTGGACATGGCGCTAAGATTAACAGACAAAACTTAGCATTGCCACAGTTACCATATTTGCCATTCATCAAGTAGCAAAAATCTACCATTTCAATGACATTTATATCCTTCTGGAGGTATCACATGAGGAAGCAACCAAAGGTTCACATGAAATAATCTGTGACATCCCTTGGCTGAAGCTCTTGTCATTGAACAATGGGAAGGGTCTCGTTATATACGCCTGAATCTTGGTTAATCTTATGTTTTAGTCGGCCCCTGAATTTTCACGCAAAATTTCCACTTTTTACATAGCTCTTGGGTAAGTAGTGTTTTATATTTGTTGAATGTTTACGAGTTCATTCCAGTGAAGTAATTCTAATTATAACTTATGAAATTTCATGAAATGCATGTCCTAAACAAAGATGAAAAGAAATTCAATTGATGCACTTTAAACAGTGGGTATCAAGTCATAAACAATCATCATATATATTTGGATTTATTTAATCAATAGCAAGACCCACTTCCTTCAAAAATTCACCACCATTGCCACAAATACTTCCCACAAGCAACCGCTACAATTGATTGCTTTTACCAAAGTTACAAATTCTGCAACAATCAGGATTCAGAAGCAGTGTAGGACGAGTCATAATCATGACGTCACTATTACAAAGCTACAACTTGTTGAAGTTTAACTCTGATCGTAAATCATTTTTTTTAATTACTACAAATACCTCCTTGCCTATGTAGGTCAACCCTTTATTTTTTCCATTGAAATTTTTATTCAATGGCCTACCTAGTGGAAATTTTCAAGTATTCAGGGGAACAAGGTTGTCCAGAGAAATTATCTTCATGATTCCCAACAAGGATATTAGAAATCTAAAGTCAAAACTTTTCTCTGTCAACGAGTCATTATGAAAATATATCATGATCATATTCCTTGCAGTAATCCAATTGATGTGACACCAAATAGCACCACTGTCTATCACCAATGTTCTCTCGATGGGTTGTGGTGATGAAGGGCTTAGAGAAGACAGGAAATGCAATAGAAGGGAGAAATGGAAGGAATGGAGAAAAATAACCACTGATAGAGAAGGTTCCCTGCCAACTGCATCCCATTTGATCCCTCCAAAGTCCCGCAACAAGTCTTCCACCTTTCCTTCTGCCTTATTCCAAAATACCTTACGTCATGCCCCTCAGTCCCTAAGCTATTCAAATAAAACGACACTTCAGCGCTAAAACATTTGAGAACACCTTTTGTGGTGGCAATGAGTCCAAGGAGAGTATTGTTGGGAGTAACAAAGAACTCTTTTCCCTTTAGAAGTGACAGAAAGTTTGCAATTGGGATTGTCTTCATGGGTTGCATCGAATATTTTACATTATGATATTACTCAAACCGAGATGTTGATTGAAATATAAATTGCTTGAAAACCATTATCATTTTTAATGTATTGCAGCTGGCAATCCCATTTAAAACCCTTCAAAGCTCCATTTGGGGTCACAATCCATGGGTCCATGAGAACCTGAGTATTAAGGTCTATAGAGATAACTGATTTGTAACTCAATGATCCCTTTGGGTAAGTAATATTGAATAATTCTCTCAAACCAGATAAAGTATAATAATTTTCACTCCAGGCAAGTCAGCATAAATGTCAGTAAGAGTGGAGTTTGTTAATAACAGTGAAATTTCAAAAGAAGTAAGCTCTAATTAATCATCACTTTCAATGCCGACATGTGAGCCCCAGGAAACATCACTTGAAAGACAAAACATCTTGTTCATCATAGATTACCTTTCAGTGAGATTCTGCAGCAGATGAACTTACTTTCTTAGGCAATATGACTGAGAAAAACAAAGTAATGAAAAATAGGCAAGTACAGAGAAAAAAAGCAAAGATTTGAAAGAAAGATGTGGAGAGAGGGGGCTGGAGCTGATACAGAGGTAAGAAAATATGTAACAGAGGGGTTTAAGGTGCTTATTGAAGTAACGGATGGTTAGTCAATGACTGAGAAATGATGAATTGGTAGTCCTGGATTTTCCATTGCTTTGGTCTGTCTGGTATGAAAGCAGTTTTGCAATTAATACAAAGAATTTCATAGTTAAAAACATCCCAAGAGGTATTTGCAAGGTGAAAGGTTAATGCAGCTAGTCGTACATTGCCCATTCATACAGAACTCAACTGTCACTTGCAACAACACGATAGAGACATTGAAAAAACATGCAATTCTCTTTGTTGGTGATTGCATAATATGTGAGGAGTGGCCTTTGCTCAACATGTAATTTGGAGAGGCAAAATTAATGGCCATTGAGAGCTGATTCTAACTTGAACACATCATAGAAGCCACCGAAATCATTCAAATAAGCTAAGAGTTTCAACAGAGGATGCCCACCAACTCATGGAAGTGAAAATTCAAACAGCCAAAACTAAGGAAAACCAGACACACATCATCACTATGGGTCCATGAAAGCCATTGAATTTAATATATACTCTGATTATTTTAACCTCCTCCTAAAAATAACTCACCCTAACCAGCTCCTTTATTCCTCAGAACAAGTGCCCCAATCATCCTTGAACTCATTGGTGAGAAAACATCCTAACCACAATCCCTCAATCAACATAAGGTTCAGTGTACTTTTTTAAATAAATTAAAAGACAAAGACGGCACCACACCTGTGTTCTTACTTAAATTTATGCCAAGTTACAAAGAAAACTTCATTTCACAGAGCACATTAGATGACTCGCATCCAACCAGTTAAAGGGAAATACGAGATTGATTTGGAAAAGTTTTTCTTTGTTTGCAAGATTCATTTGAGAAAGGTTCATTCAATCAAAATTTGAATAATAAAATGAAATGCTTTCAATTTATTTAAGAACAAATAGTCATCTTTGGCTTGAGACATGCCACTACCTACATATAATTCTCACTACTTCTTGCAGAAGCACTGCAAGGATCTTGTAGTCAAATATCTCCAAATTTTCACAGAAAAGATAAAATATATGAAGATTTAAAAATAGCTTACATCACTACTTGCAGTGTGAATCTTGCAGTGTGAATCTTGCTCTTTCCCCTGTCCCCTCTTCTGCCTCAGCAGACCTCATGTGATTGAGCACACATAGGAGGGTGGCTTCTTTCAGTTGAGAGCACACAAATGGTTACACCTAAGTTATGCTGATGATGAATAGGAGATGTTGCAGACATCAAAAAACAGTTTCTTCCAAAGTGGAGTCCATTCTAGGCTTGGGGTAAGAGTTGAGGTTCATCAATCTCATTTATAAATAGGATGTACAAATTTAGAAAAGTACAACAATGGGAAGGTTGGCAGCATGGGGGAGTGCATGTTTAAAAAAAGTATCTCTCAACCACATGAACGGTTCGGAAGTCAAGGAACGAAGAAAAAATTCAATAATAAGTTGCAGAACCACAAAAATTTGGTTAAAAAATCTCCCTATTTGTGGATCAGTGGGGTTGAACTATTATTACTTTTACTTTTTCTGTACATGGCATCAGAACTGGATGATAGATGGTTGAATGAATTTGGTCAAGATTAAAAATAAGACTAAATTAAGTAAGAAAAGTAAGATTTTTCAAAAGCAGATTGATATGATGGTTATGATTAGAGTTTTGAATTTTTTTCTCTAAATTGTTCTATGCCTATATGACAGTAATTTACCATTAGAACTTTTTAATCTTAGAAACAACTACAAGCTTGTCTGTAACACTATTCTCAATTACTATGAAATGCAACATCATGAAATTTCATTAAATTTTGATTTACTCACAGTCATTGTTCATTAAAATTATTTCCACAAAATCTTTCCCAAGATGACTACCAAATTCTTAAACAAGTACAATGAAGTATTGCACTTCTCCCAGTTATATTTTGTGTTTGAATCTATATTTGTATTCCTGTAGCAGAAGGCACATTTGCCCACATATACCTGAAGATGGCATAATAATGTGAAAATACTTTGTACATAGTAATATAAGGATGGCGGAATGGTACAAACCATGGCGCAAGCTATCACTCAGTACTTACACTTGGGCTGAGAGTTCTGGTAAAAAAAGCTGCATAGCTTGCACAGGTAGGCACACTGGATGTGATACATCCCAGACCTGATAGAAATATCTGAAATATTTAATTTTAAGCCTCAATGATCATTTTACGAAAAGCAAACACAAGGATCACAGAGTAGGTTCACCTCCATGACCAATATTGGAGGTTGAATTTCATGAATCTTCTAATTTGTACTAGAATAAATACCCTAGGATATCAATTTGGGAATGAGGGTGGGGAGAGGACACCATTGTCAGCATTAGTCTACCATAAGGGAAAGATGCCAAGGGGTCAAACAATTTAATGCTCGATTTGATGGACTACTCCAATACAGCATATGGCACCAAGTAGGGATCAGGACATCTTAGAAAAGTTATGTCACCACAGTGATTCGAACCCAGGCCTTCAGCATGGGAAGCCAAAACACCTGCTGCCACACCAACCTGATCTCCTTCGTTGAAGTCATGTCATTTGGCTAGCAACTAAGTTTGCAAAAACATTCTAAAAAAATTGATATTATTTAACAATTGTCTTAAATTACAATTTTTTTACCAGGTCATAATTACAATTTTTCGGGTACCAGGTCTTCCTAGGAAACCATAACCAGCACAGGGATAGGAACTGGCCCCCCTACCCTGATGTGTGAATTTCACACGCCATCGGGCTTAGTACTGGGTCAACTCCGCCATCACCTTCCAAACCGACCTTTGGGTTGATTACTGTGTTTTGGCTTTTTTTAATTACGTAGCAACAGTTTAAAATGACATACAAAACTCTACTACGAGTAATTATCTTCACTTTTTTTTACGAATTTTACTTAAGTACATGAAAAGAGATAAGAATGAGCAACTTATCTACCTGGATCTTTCCTTGCCAAGTAAATGTTCCGAACATTTGATATACGTATTACATGAATATTCCTGATAGAATGATGCAACGTGGTAGTCTAGAAAACCAAAATTTTACATGCTGTTAAGCTATCCCCAAGAATGAAATCCTGGTTGATATATTAGAAGAAATTTAAAATTGAAATAGGAATATTATGTGGTATTCATAAATTGAGGAAAACAATATTGTAGATTACCAAGATATAGAGCCACAGCGAGAGTTGGTGAAACGCATTAAAGCCCACCTGGAATACGCAGAGCAGCATCCAGTGATTCCATTGACCCATTGGAGTGACTAAATCTTCCGTTACTCCAACATTCACTCCTTGTCCTCCCTCCGCAGCCACGAACAGAATGCTTCCAGAGAGCTCACCTCATGCTCCGCTCCAGAGATGTAAGGCTGCCAGGAGCAGAAGAAAGCAATGCAGGCAAAAAGGTAAGATGGAGGAATGCAGGGAATGAAAAGCTGGAAGATGGAGGCGTGGGAAGTGGCGGAGAGCAAGCAAGTGTAATGGGAGACTATGACGCCCACCTGGGACAGGGAGGGGGAAGGGTTAGGATGAGAGGTGGAGACAAGAATGAGAGGAAAAACCTATCCACAATAGATGGCCTGGCCGATGAGTGCATTGGAATGGTGAAATGAGTGAAGGAGGGGGGGGGAGGGATAAGTTTGTTTCGGTGGAGGTCCTTTCACGTTGACCTATCTGATGGCTTCGCACGTGGGAGGGGAAATAAGTGGAAGGGTGGGAGTGATTTCAATGAGTGAGGGTGCATTTGACCGTGGCAAATGCAGCGATTGAGTGTGGTTCAAGCTGAATCCCAAGCCCTTCCAAAGGGAGTGAGTTGCCGCTGCTGTACTTAAATTTGACATAAGGCTTTTGGGGGATGGTGGTGTGGGCCATTTCATTAAGTCTCCTTATTGTGGACAAGGGTGGGGTGGCCCGTACCGAGAGTATTTCCTATGAAGCGAGCCTTTACGGTATTTTTTATGCTTTTTTCTCCGCTTTATTTAGGTCTGGTAGTCAAGTACTGCGCTCTGATTGGATAGTCCTTTTCCACACACTGTTTAATGGATATCCATCATTCATGTTGATATTTCTTGGTCTTGGACATGAAAGCTTCAAAAAATACCTTCGTCCTGAAGACGCAGGCAGGATGGCCAGCAAAACTGTCGTCATCAAAAGACAACCAACACGGTTGTCGAATCCGGAAATGCAAAGACAAGCATTACAATTATTTGTTATTTACAAATTTATTCAATGAAAAATAACACTCAATTTGAAGGAATTTCCTGCATTTCAATTTGAAGCCACATAATGTATCACTAATTTTCTATGAGCTTGTTGTTGTGTTATAAATTATTACACCATTACCATTGGGGCTTTATATGAAATTGCTGATTAATGATAACTTATGTGGACATTAAGATTTCTAGTTGAATATTGCTATTGAGTGAATAGCTATTTGCATGAAAGATATGGATATTATTTATGATTAAGACAGACATGGTAAATATATATTACATAGACGAAATGGTAAGAAAATTTAAATTTTTTGAATAAGGGCCTCTATGGTCAAAGATAACTTTGTACAACATGCAAACACATGATCCCCAGAGCACTATTCCATATGATTCTCCGGGAGAAAAAAGTAGAATGATACAAGAGTTTTAATACCTCTAGAGCCTGCTATGCAAGAACCAAATAGTGTAAATCAAAGTGTGTAGCTCATAACACATTATTAACATCAATATTCCACGCACCAGTTTATTAAACGTATAGACGTAAAACCTTGGTATTGAGCATAGAAATAATTATTTCTTATTGAGTTTGAAATCAAAATCCTTTTGCAATATTGCTTATCCAAAAAAGATTGTTATTAAAAGCAAAAGGTCACCCCAACCTTTCCCACCCTCCCCCCACACACATTGTTCAAATTTCAACCAGAAGGGCCTCTACACTCCACCTTGCATAATTATGCCCTCCTCCTCTCTTCTCATATGTACAGCATACAGCAGTCGGACCTTAAGAGGAGGAACACTTCCAAGCCAGCAGCCTGCTCTGAAAAGGAGGAGACAAAGAGGCCAGGACCTCTGCATGCTCGAAATATAAATGCAATCTCCAAGCTAAAGAATAGTGAAAGAATTAAAATAAAGAAAAAAAAGAAGAGAAATATATTTAATTGATGGAGGGTTTTTGCTGAGGTCTCACCACACAGTGAGATCAACCAGGTTTTTTTGGGGAGTGGGCAGGGGGGGGGGGGCACATTACTTCCTTACTTATCCATTTCCTTCAACTTGGGGGCAAAACAATTAATTCCCCATTTGTTCTCACTTGTACACAATTACTTCCCTTTTGTACACTTAGTTTCAGCATCCCAATGACACCACAATGTCCATTGCTAAGCCCAACTTGATGACCCACAAGAGCTGGTCAGGGGTGCATCTCTGGGGAGGATGGGGACACTTCCATGGCTCAAAACACATTGCATTTAGTGCTAACACCAAAATAATTTGATCTTTGCTGCCTTTAAATGCTAACCTGAAAAACCAGAATGCATCTTAAGGCCCAGAAACACAGTAATTATATGGTACATGGAAAAATTTGAAGAGTTAGCATGAACAAAGGAGGCTATTATGATACAGAAAAGTTGAATGAAAGGAAGGAGTACATAGGATGTCAGTACATGGTCACCCTAACAACAGAAAGAGAAGTACTTCCACGGGGATCGCAATGGTGTGGTGGCTAAAGCACAGGCCTCCCACCAAGAGGGCCCAGGTTCAAATCCTGGAGACATTTTCAGCAGTATCCCAATCCCTACTTGAGGTGCTTTGTGGTGAGCACTTTGAGTGAATACAATGCCCATCAGATGGGACGTTAAACTGCGGACCCCTTGATGCTTTCGACAAGAGTAGGCTAATGCCGACTCCGGGTTTCTCTTCACCCTTCCTTTCCCATCCATCCCTAATGGTGCAAATGAACTTAGCTGTTGGTCACCTTCCATAAAAACTACTATGAACTTCCTCTCCAGTCTCCTAGGAATCTAACATTCAATTGCAAGGGATAGTGACCATCTTCACTCGAGTAAAGCAGAGATTAAACACAAGAGTCAGTGGAGTTGAGGAAGGGGAAGTAAAATTATGGAGGGAAAAGGCAAGGAAGGGAAAGGAAAGTCAAGGTTAAGGGAGGGGTTTGAGGAATATATAGTTCCAAAGACCTCCTTGCTCCAGTTTTTAATAAGAGAGTTAGTGAAAATGGTGACCAAATTACAGAATGATATTTTAATGTGTGTATGTATACATTGAATGTAAAGTAGACATTGGGATTCACTGTGGGCAAAGTTAAGAACATCAAAGTTAAGAACTAAATCACATTCGGAGATATTTTATTAATTTAAAATAGAATACCCTTCAACCCTCTTTAAAATAAACATTGAAAAAGTTTAATCACATCAGCACTCAATTATGAAATTCCACATAGCCTGCATCTCATTCTCAACAGAACCAATATCAGGAGTCGGCAATGATGGACTTTTACTGCGGTCTATTTCCTCTCCACCAGGACAAGCCTGCATCTCTGGTTTCTTATGAAAGAATAGAAAAGCACTGATAAATAATAACGAAAAACTACAGGTATATCATTTTTGGTTACACAACCATGAATAAAATCTATCTATATAAAATCCATCTATAAAATCTTTCAAATAACTACATATTATTTTTTAGTCACAAGCTAATTAAAAGAGATAGTAAAACAAAAACACACTTAGATTACCTAATACATGAAGAAACTACTGTCTGGTCAGCAGCTAAGTGCTCTGACCACCAGAAGGCCCAAATGTCTTCCTTCATGTTAATTATTTGAAAAAGCTCATTCATGTTTTAAATAACTCAAATCAATTTAAATTAGAATAAAGACAGTTATTTTTGCAACCCAATACCAATCAAACATCTGCACCATCTGAATCACATTAGAGGAATAACTTTCAGAGGCTATCCTGCTGTTACTCAATGGGAAAATGGAGGAATAGAACCAGCACCTGGGAGAAGGCATGAACCAATTAGCTACAATAAAAACTTTAACCAGGTTATTTAAAAAATTCATATTGTCTCTGTTAATCTATTTTTTTTCCTTACTTATTTTAAAGTCTATTTAGTTTTCCAATATTATTTTCACATTGCATTGAAACTTAAGCCTTTCACAATGGGTGGTATACCACTCTGTCCTATAGGTCCATCATCTAACTTTATTAGGCCATTATTGGCTCTTTTTAACTCTTCTACCCCTTTGTAAGGATCCATAAGCATAAACTTCCCTCTCATGCATAATTATTGGCTCTATCACTACTATCAAACAGGAATATTTTCAGATATGAATCTGAAAAGTCTGCTAGTTAACACTAGGAGTACACTTGTGGCCCCCATAAAATACACATACATGCCCCTTATGAATATTAACTTAAGTCTATGGAAGAGTACAAAATCTTTTAATATGAATACTAAATACTACTATGAAATGAAGCCTGAAACCATAGGTTACATTATTTTTGTGATGAGAGACCACCCTAATCAAAGTGATATCAAGTTTTGTTTGATTCTTGATAAAATTGATAATAAGGACTCATTTAATGTCACCAGAAGAAAAATATGCATGCTTGAAGGTAGTAATTTTACTACTAGTAGACAACTAGCTTAGGGTCAGTTATGGACACTGGCACAACAAACTACTGTACTCATGACACCCAACTTAACACAAAATATCTTTAATTCTACATCCATTTGCCCTGCCTTCTTTCAAATTCTCCCAACAGCTGTTTCTCTTCCTATACAACATCTAGACCTTCATCATTTACCTCCTTTTCTGTCACTCAACACTTCCCATACTTCTCCACACCCACATCCCAAAAGCCACCATATCTATGCTTATCCTCTTGCCTCTACAACCAAGTTTCCCAATCGTACCAAAGCTACACTTCATATTAAAGTTTTCACTGACCTTTGGTCTATGTTTTAGTTAAGATGCCCATCTTTAACCCCTGCAACTTTATTAAGGTGTCCTCACATAACACATTTTTTAAGTCTCATATTATCTTCACATCCTCCTCAAGATCACTTACCAAAAATATGAACTATTTCAACTTCTAGTTGATGCCCCCCTACCTCATGGTTTATCTTAACTATTCTTTTTCTTGAGAATTCCATTATCTTCATTTTATCTGGATTGATTTTCATCCCAAATCTATCACAATGATTCTCCAATTCCCTAAGTAATGATTGTAATCCTTTGGCAGACTGGCTAACTAAGCCTTGATCATTCACAAATTTGAATTGAAGTGTTTCCCATCTACTTTCACTCCAGCCTTTCCTCAACCTCATTTTCTATTTCCTCTGCACGCATACAAGATCTGTCCCAGAAGTAGTAGGATTGCGTCGATTAAAAAAAAAATATTGCCAGAATTGATACACATTCACTCAAAAGCCTACAAATAAGCACCTTTGTGCCCACATACCACTGCCAGTGGATTTTACAAGCCTCATATGCCTTCTTGAAGGCAGCACCTGGAATACTGCTAAGCTACCTCATCATGGCCTGTTGTAATACTTCCACCGAGCTGCGGTGATGTCCTTTCAGCATGGACCTGTGGCAGGGGAGAGGAAGAAGTCTGGAGGGGCTGTCTAAAAAATGTGGATGCTCACTCACATGTTCGAGAAGCTCTTGGCAGATCCACGTGCAAGTTTCCTTTTGTTCGTCTGAGAGCACTTGTGGCACCAACTTTGTGCACATTTCTCATGCCCATGTTTTCAGTCACAAGTCGATGCAAACCATTTTTAGGGATGCCAAGTTCATCAGAAATCATGCCAACAATCTGTGATCCCTGTCCAATTAAGCCTTCAATCTTACATGATTCTCATCACTTTTTGAGGTCAAAGGATATCCTGAATGTTTGGTATCTTCAATATCTTCTCTTCCCTCCAGAAACAACTTGTGCCACTCAAAAATACCCGATCTACCCATGGCGTTATCACCATAAACTGCCATGAGTCTCTTTCCTTTTGTGCAGATTCATGCAAAATTTGATGGCATTGCACTGTTCCAATAACCGGTTCCTGACAGTGGCTGCCAACCTTTTCTAAGACCCTTTCTTTGCCTTCCTTGAACTCAGCCAGAGAAACTGCCACCCAGCCATCTGTCTATCCAAGAAAAATTAGTCCTACTACTTTTGGGACAGACTTTGCATATCTTGAAAAGAACATGTGATGATGGATATAATTTTTATACTCCCTTGCCTGGAACTGTCCATCCTGATTCATTGTTCACTGTCCACACCCGCAGTCTGTGATTCCGAATTATTTATCTATTTCTAAAGTCTACTCCTATCTTCTGCAAACTTTTCATTTGCTATGCTACCTACTTTTTCAAATACCTCAGCATCTACAAAGCATACAAATACATCCTGGTAATCCTCTACGCTACTTTCTACTAGTGACCTCATTATTCCTTTGGCATCATGAATACCCCTTCCAATTCTAAATCCAAACATATTTACTTAAGTACTAATTTGATCCCTTTTCCATTATTTTGTTGGTGAATTCACAGAGTGATAACATTTAGTAACCTTATAAACTGTTCGGCTCAGCTACATAGGCTTTGATTATCTGTTATGGGTAAAGGATAAGGATAGGGATTAGGGTAAGGGTAAGGATTATCTGTCTAAGGGTAACAACCCAGTGAAACTATAAGATTGGTTGTATATTAGGCATCAACTAAATGCATATTACCTTTCGAATGTTGGCAGGTACTTCAGAAGAAATGGAATTGCTTTCTGACTGCTGATTTTCTGTGGTCAAGTCAAGACATAGCTTCAATGATTCCTGTAAGAAAGACATTTGTTTTATAGCCCATGATTCAGATCATGTTCTCAATCTCTTGATGTGTGGCACACATACCTCACCCCAGCTGACTCATTTATTGCATTTGCTTTTGTTTATGATTCAGGATGCCAAAGAATTCCCTCCATCAGTGCATTATAGACTACATGACCAAGGGTCAGGTTTAATAGTTTTCAGGGAATATCATCAGAACCTATTCTACAGTAGAATACTGATTTCATTGCAGTTGCTGTTGAATTGTAGGGTTAAAAATTATGCAAACCAATATTCCTGTATAATCAAACACTATCATTGAATCAACATGCTATACAGAGTTATAAAAAGTTGGTACATATGCACTACAACACACGTCTTAGCCATAACTTATCCAATTTTCTGAGAACATCCACACAAGGCTGTGAACACAATTCTCAATCACACACCATGTCAACATAAAAAAATTACTCTCACCGCAGCTCAGCAAGATAGCTCAATATTCCATGAGAAGGGTACATTAAACTTATTACATCAAAAGCAAAGTTTTAATGAATTCATTCAACAAGAGAATAGCAAAGGAACCATAATAATTAACCTCAGGGTTGCTCATAAGTATAACTAAAGAGAGACCTCTATCCCTACCAAACACTGTGGTACGTGACATTCAGATATCAGTAGGTGAAAAAGTTCCTTTTCTTGTGACACCAGGAACTTTCCAGAAAATAACCCAGCTTGTGTCTAGCTGTCATCCAATGCAAGCATTACTTTAAAAAGAGTTTTTTAGTCAAAAGCCAGGAGCCTTCCTTCATCAGCCAAACACACACTACTTGGCTGCCATGAAACAATCTATCAACTTCAAATTTTATTTTTATAATAAATGTCAATTATCAAAATGGCTAATATTATGTGGGTATTTCTGACTACTATGTAACACACATCATAATGTGTCCCACTATGATATAGGCATTTGACATCAATATGAAATGGACATCATGTAATGTGTTAGCTATGATGCCTGTTTCACAGTGGCTCCTAGTTTTCAAAAATTAACCAGGGATGGAAGTCGAACCCATTCAATGGAAACTGCTGAGTTCAACTTTAGAACCCATGATGAGATTCATGCCAAGGGTTTGGTCCCATTCAATCAATGCCTTACCATTATTTTATCTTCTTAATTTGTTAATCCTGTAAATAAAAATTCAAAGAACCTCAAATCTATAACAAAAGACTTTTATGCCACAACACTATGGATTACAAAAGTTGTTAACTTTTAATACATTACATTTTTTCAATGTGCAAAATCTTAAAAACATTTGTATCTCATGCCAGAGTTGAGATATCAATGTGAAAAAAAAGTTTTGATCAAAATAACTTAAATTTGATTTTCACAGTATAATATTTGTGACACTTTTCACCAATGACAGATCAAACTCAAGGTCACAACTCAAAAGGCATAAAAAATTCAAACAAAAAATATTGAAGAATTTGAAAAAAATCATGTATTCATTTACGTTTTAAGTATTCATGCACTAAATATCAAAATGCACCCTCCATGAGATCATAAACACCAAAACAAGAATAGAATATTAGTGGATATCAACAAGATCATGTTTAAATATATGAGACCAATTCAACTCTGCATTCAACTTGGAACTAGTAATCTGGAAAAAGCTTTGCGAGGGGTCAAATTCTTCCCTTATATGGTGCAATGAACCATTAAAAAAGCATTTTAATAAAATGAACAGCTAATATTTATGCTTGGAATGCCTATACCTAACAATCCATCCAATGTACATTTTACAAAACAGTAAAACTACTATGATATGGTCCTAAATGCATTTGGTAAAATTTTGGTGGATGTCACAATTGAAAGGCCATTGAGATAGCACTTGACATTCTAACATTTTGTAGGTAGCTTAGGTCTCCACATCCTTTACTTCCAGAGGGAGTATCATTTTTAAGTAATTATTACTAAGAAATAATCAAGATACCTGGATAAAATTTATTCTGCATATTCATTGATCCTTATGTACATAATGTAGTAAATTATAGCTGTAAGTGTTATTTGCTTTCTCCCGGAAGCCATAGAATGGAGTAATTCAGTGTGATTATATTCCTTCATTTGAAAGGTTACAGTACCCTGCAAATCCACAATTAAATGATGGCAGTTTATGGAAATGATAGCCCGTCATACGGCACACTTGATAGGTGGAAAAGGAATTTTCAAACTGGCCACGTGTTCCTCGCAGATGATCCAAGAGGTGTATAGACCATCACTCATAGTGGAGGACTTTATTCTGTTAGACCAAAGAGCAACCATCCAAATGATCATGAATGAAACTGATCTTAGCCACAGCAGTTTTTCAAAAATTACTCACAAAGAACTGCACATGTCAAAGGTGTATAATTAAAAGTTTACTATGCCCCCTCATTAATATCAGAGGAAATAAAGTTACCTGGGTAAATAGAACAAAATAATTATTAAAAACTCTGGATGGGATTTATGCAGAGAAGTCATAACAATAACAAATAAATATTAGGTTTCTATCGTGATTATTTTTTCAATTTTTTTAAAGATTATGATACCCCTTCATTTATCTCAGAGGAAATAAAACTACCAGAGGAAATGCAATAACTTTTGAATAAAAGTCCAGTTTTTTAGAAATAACTGGAGTTATAAATTCAAAGTTTTTAGATTCATATTTTCACATAACAAAGAATTTTAGCATTGGCAGATGTATAAAAAATTATGCCAAATACAACTCACCATACATGCTATTCACTATTCACTTGCACGGAGCATCTTAACATACATTGATTTTCTCACAGGTCCTGCATTTGTATTCATAATAAACAATATCATGTTTAACAATCTAGGCAGTGTTTTGGATCAATTTAGTCAAAGCAGTAGGTACATAGGAAAAAGATTTTTTGTTAGACAAAGAAGCAAACACAAGGTGGGGGAACTGGTGACAGAGATGGTGAGCACATAAGGCTGTTAAAAATGATCAGTGAAAACTTAGATTTCGAGTTCAGGGTTAAATAGTTTGGAAACATGGTCACTGATGCAAGATGATAAGTGCAGATTGGAGGGGTTTGGTATTTGAGGGTGGAGAAGGATGCATAAAGATAATTGGATAGAAAGGAAAACAAAGAAGTGCTAGGCATGATGGTGGAGTAGAGAGGTTGTCAGGAGAAATCCCAAGCAGACAGGAAAATTGGATGGAGAAAATTTTGATTCCCAATGGAATGCTGAATAGAGTGTAGATCAATAGACAGGCGTGATACTGGGTACACAATGGGCATGTTGGATGGAATAAAGGGGATGACAAGCATGGGGAATAGAACTGTTTGCAGGGTGTGTCCTGTTAGATGAAGCTAAGAAATATGGTGATTTTCAGTCAATGTTCATCTAAAACCTACATTAAATGGTAAATAACTAAGTAATAATATGTAATTGAAACAATTAAAACGTTCTAATGACCAGAGGAGTTACTAGACTATTTTCGCTATATTTACACACTTTGTTTCTCTTTGTTTGATATTCTATCCCTAGTCCCGATTTTAAAAATAAAATACTTGTTCTCATGCAATTTTGATGGCATGACCATGCTTATATTCCTATAAATGTTTGAATTCCTTTTTTTTAAGTTACAGTTAACAAAACTTTTTCTTTAGTGGCTCATTCAAAAATCAATAATAATTAAGTTTCTCTCAAGCCTGCTAATTATTAATGGTCACATGCATTTCAGTAGTATAAAACCAAATGATCAACACAATATCCTATGCCTCCACTACTTAATTTTCTGTCTTTCCCTTAGCCAAAATTTTCGTAAAGTTGGTGTGTATTTAAACATGAGGTGTACCAAGATTTTATGGGTTGCTTTCAGAGACATCCAGTTCATCTCAAAGACATCAGTTCAATATTTCTCAGAAATTATAAATAACTAAACATGCATCCATTATCCTTATGAATAATTACCTCCTCTTTAATATCAGGTAAGATATTAGTAGTGACAGCTTGCAAGTTTTTTTCAGGCACAGGAGTGACACTACTTTCTCTGCTCGGAATTTCTATTACACCCAGGGAAAGAGAAGTTTTAACAAATTTCCGGAGCTCCAAGATTCTTTCTTCTTCCTCCTCTGGGAACAAAAAGAAATTTCACATTAAAGAGGTTAAAATGATTGAAATCATTATTTATTCAATTTGGCATCTTAAAATATAACTGTCCACAAGACATCAGGCCAACCAAACATCAACTTTAAATCTTGCTAACCAAATATACCACTGAAAATAATGCCATTATTCCCAAATGAAAGTTTTAACTCATTCATATATTCTTTGCCATTTTATGACGACATAAATGCTACCTTTTTACAAACCCTCCATGCAAACAACAGCCTGGGTGATATAACATTATATTTAGATACACGAGAAAAGACAAACTATAGAGACGTGGAGAAATCTTTGAAATGCTTCGTTGGCCTTTTTACTAATAACAGCAAAATTGGCTAGAAAAGATTCTCATCTCATGACTAACCTACCTTAAGGTGCAGTTTATAGCACGGTCAGATTTTAAGACTATCTAAAATAAAATCACATATGAAGAAGTGAAGAAACCAAGCTATTCGTTGCTAATTAGAACATGCATAAAATATGGAAAGAGAATTTTAAAAACAATTGCAGGAACACCAATTTGAGAACTAAAAAACACAGAAAAGTTGTTTAATCTGTGAAAAAACTTCCATAAGAGAATCCAGTGACAAATAATTACTGTTTGGGTGTCTAGCACAATAGCTCGGTCAAATGCTATGGCAAAATTTCCAGTTTTTTTAGGGCAAGCCTTTTCCTCACCGTATTTAGTCATGTATCCCCTACACAATTTCATCCCCAAAACCCTGGTAAATAGTACCTAGCAATCTGGTGTAAACAAAAGGTTGTACCATAAAACTGGGAAATCCCCAATTTCAATGATGGAAACTAATGTTCCAATTGGATGTTTAGACAGTTATCATCATTTCAGATTTTCAGAATTATCTTAAAACACTACATAATTTAAATTACCATGGGTAGTTTTAGTTGAACTTTGCTGGAGGTATACGTACTATCTTACATCACTGAGAACTGTTCATTTTTGTCATGATTATTTGGTCATTAATATCAATTGTGATTTAGAGAGCTAAAGGTACCAATGCTCCTTGTTTCTCTAATGATCAAGTGTCCAGAGTTTTCATTGTTCTGCAATGTATAGGGTAACCACTGTACTTATCTTGTGTGTTTTCTTGAAGTAACATGTAATTGTTAATGATTTACGGCCATAAGACAAGAGAAAAACAAAATTCAACAAAACATATGTAAATGACAATTTCCTGTTTGGGAAAGGTCACTGTAATGATAAAGTTTCCTATCAGTTATGCAAGCTTACCTTTAATAAAACTTGGAATGAAATCAAATGAAATGGTTAAATATCATTCAATTTTATCTCATAAGTAAATTTTATTGGTACTTATTTTAATTCTAATTTCTTCTAAAAATTAGCTCCATTTTGATTGGCTATGGTAGAATTAACCTAAAGGACCATTTATCCATATCCCAACACAAATGAAGAATGGCTTCCCACCCAGAGGGCCCGGGTTCAAATCCCGGCGGTGTTGAATATTTTTCAGAGGTATCTCGATCCCTCCTTGAGGTGCTTTGTGGAGGGCACTTTGAGTGAGTACGCCGTCCGTCGGATGGGACGTTAAACTGCGGACCCCTTGGCGCCTTTCGTAAAGAGTAGGCTAATGCCGACGCCGGGTTTCTCTCCACCCTTCATCCTTTCCTATCCATCCCCTATGGCGCAAATGACCTCAGCTGTCGGTCGCCTCCCCTCAAAACTACTACTAGCAGTTCATTTACTACAAAACCATTTATTTTTTCTTATAATCAACATGTTTGAGGAAAAAAATTTAAACAGACAGATGCAAAATTTACATTCCATGGAGTAAAATATCACCAATCACTTAACTCCAGCATGTGTCTAAGCAGTCGGATATCAGAGGCATTTTATGACTTCAATTTAATTGGAGTGTTTTTCAGAGGAAAGACATAAAATAAAGCTATATTGAATTGAGAATAAATACCTGGTGTAACAAAAGATGTTAAAAAGCTACTTTATATAAATAGCTTCAATAGCATAAGCATTATTCCCGCAAAAATTTTCCACCACTAGTTCAGTATTTTCATAAAATGCAAGGTATCAAACCAAGTTATATCTTAGGGAATTCAAGAATGAAATTTCTTATAGTTTAGCACATTATCTTCCCAATTCATATGTGCTATTCCTTTTTGATTTCTGTACTTTAGATTTAAGAAAATACGGCATATCGATGGATATATAAATACCAATCATTTTTACATTTCAATACCATGCTCACTCATGAATACTCCATATATGGGATTCATAACTTGCACAAGTGAGTTCTAAAAAGTTTACAAATCTTACCCAAGATGGCACCGTTTTCATATCCAAATGTAAGGTTGCATGTGATAAATTTTTTAATACAATTTTGATCTTTTTGTTTAGATTGTCTTACCTGGCAATGTGCAATTTTCTTGAACTGTCAATAGAGTAACAGGCTTCTCACAATCACTGTCAATAGTGGCCAAGAGCTCTCCAGCTTTAACCCATCCCACAGCTTCATTATTTTCGCTTTGAATCTAACATGAAAAGAATTACTTCATGAATAAATATGGTAAACTGGTTATATGATACTCCTGGTTAAATTAACCATTAAATAAAAATCAACGATATTTTAGACAGGGTTTAACACACAATAAACAATAGGGAAAATCCTTACATGCAACAAAAAAATGCCCTATATTCCATAAGGAACATGCAAATGGCCTTGACTGAAGATGTTGCTAATTTTTGGCACACAGCCTTCCTGATGGGAATGGGGGAACATATGAAGGATTAATTTTTCAAATTGTTTATTAGATTTGGCGGGACACTTCACAATACTACATATATCCTGATAAGAGGAAATTTACTATGAAATCAAGAACTGAAGACCCAAGAAGAGTGATTTCGAATACATAAGGATACTATGCCTGTTTAGACTTCATCAAATAAAACACCCATACCATAATCATGGCATTTTTATGGAAAGAAGTTTATTTTTCAAGACGAAATTGCTGGATGAACACAGCTACTACCTTCATAGGTTTCATGCATGCAACAAAATTTCCCCTTCCCATTCTCCCTCCTCCAATTTTGCATCTTTACTAATCCTTTGCTCCCCCTACCTTCATCTGAAAGATTTCACCCAAATACTCAATACCAAAAACTCAACACTGTCTACTGTGCAAGTAACTATTGAGCCTTCAGCATTCACATGACGTTGTTTTAAATCTGAACAAAAAGAAGCTAGGCGAGATCCTTTAATTGAAAAAAAAGATGTTATAACTTTTAAACCCACTGTGGCACATAAGGTATATAACGAAAATTCTTCTCTTGCAACCCCTAATACTTAATGCAAACACCTACCTCCTTTAGGGTCCAGTCAATTGAGAAATGGGTACAACAAAGTGTGATACTGATATGACTGAAGGTTTCAAAGAAATGTGACATCAAATGAAATCACCCAAATTTTACATGATCTGTGAGCAACAGATTGTATTAATGACAGAAACGTATTACATGAGGGGGGAAGAGAAAGGTGTCATGTGATATTGAGGACAGTTGAAAATGCACAAAGGTGTATTACGGAATATAGATGGTTAAAAAAGCAAATTTATCTGTAATATATATTTATATAATACTCATTACAGAATTGGTAGATAAACATGGAGACTTTTGGGGGCTCAACATTCTTCTTACAGTGAGCACCTTCAGCAAAGTAGAACTCATTCATTTTGTAATGGTAAAAGTTTCTTACATTTCTAAAATGCAAGAAAAACACTGAGCCATAAAGTGATCTTAACATGTAAAATTTCATAATCTAGGCAAAAATTCATTAACTATGGCAAAAGCCTAAAATCAATTTAAGGTCCTCATTAGTTTTGATTTGATACAAATATTCAAGCAAAAAAACATGGACTGCTTATCATAATAAATATACTATTTTGGGCTCAAGCAACCCACAAGAATAAATGTTTACATTTCCAAGCAGTAAATACACTGAAGGAGCAGCAAATGTAAACAAAGGAACGGCATTTCAACATAATTTGATTACTTACCATAACATTTAAAGCTCTCATAATATACAGCTTGTGAAGAGGTGGAATGTCAGATTTACATGATAATAAGTTTAGCATAAATTTTTTTCCACGTGAAGACTCATCTTGAAGATAAATCAGTATATGTTCTTTTTTTTCTGAACACTTGCACCCATTCTACAAAAAAAAGTCAAAATTTAATCACACATAGTTGCAACTAAATCATTAGGTATTTTGGATAGGGCAAAGGGAGGCTGAAAGTAAGTGGAGTTGAAGAATGATACAAAGTAGAGTGATGGGCAACACTTCTAGAAGTATAGCTTTGGTTGGCCCTTGTGTCTACTTTGACTGGTAGACGCTTAAAAGTAAAATGCGAATCAAAAATTTTTTAGAGAAATTTAATTACCAATACTAAATTTTTATTTGTCTGTAGCATTTCACTACATGCATGTATATACAATAATGGCTAGAAATATTCCATAAAAAGAAATAAATTAATCTAAAATTCACACATTATCCCATTAAATATGATGGTCAAGCAACTTTTCAATGCAGTGGCGAGGATGAATTATAGCCATTTTACAAGTGAAAGTATAAACTGAGTTTGTCACGTTTATCAATTAGAAAAATGTCCAAACTTATCACAAAGAGCTTGGGGGTTTGATTTTTAGTTCTATCCTTCATTAAAAAAAATATTTTCTGAACCATTTTCTAATTCTATTTCAATACTTCCTTTTCAGTGAGGCCCTTTTTATTGAAATTTGTGATGATGACAGGATGGCTACACATTTCTTATATGTCTATTCCTGAATTTTTTTCATATTTTCCTGACAAAACATATCATTTCTTTTCTGATGGTTGTTTCAATTGTTTGTAATCCAATTAGGTAATTCCTTGCAGAGAACTTACAGCCATCAATTAATACTGCCATTGCCACTGGCCTCACTAAATCAGTCTGGATATGGTTTTAATTTTAGATGGGGCTTGCATTCACAATGGCCTACGTCAAACATGAACTTGTCACTCAACTAAAAGAAACATCTTTCCAATAAATCTTGAAGTACATATCATATTCTTAACTTAAATTTAAGAAATTGGCCCTTTCCCGATTTTTTCCTGTATTATTTAAGAAAATTGAGTAATTTTGGACTTTTTCCTGATATTACCAAAGTAGTGGATATCTTGAATTATAATATTAATTTCCATTCCTCCAGATTCAATTAACAGGGAAACGAAGTATTCCCACTCTCTTTCATGATAAAAAAATGAAAATGACTTAAGATAAGAAAAGTTACTGTGTGAATTTCAACCGAATGGATACAAATTCATTCTCAATAAATACCATATATACTTGAAATATTCTACGGCGCAGATCATATTACTTCAACTTTTGCACCAGTTATAGTTTTTATTATTATGCTATGTACTTCAATAAGCAGACATTCATTTTATTTAGCACTAGGGCAACAATACAAACTGGGTTCTAAAAGTAACGTGACTTTATATTTTGATGAAAAAATATTTCTTTATTTTGCAATATTCAAGTTTTCCCCTTCAAAGTAATTCCTCACAGATATAATACACTTCCGCCAACGCTTTTTCCAATCCTTGAAGCAATTCTGATAAGCACTTCTTAGTATAGCCTTGAGCTCTTCCAGTGATGCAGTCTTTATCTCCTCAATCTTTGCAAATCTCAGTCCTTTCAAGCGTCTCTTCAGTTTTGGGAACAGTAAAAGGTCCCACAGGGAACAAATCCGGTGAATATGGTGGTTGGGACACGATTGTGGTGTTGCTTTTGGCCAAAAAATTTCTAATAAGCAACGATGAGTGAGCAGGTACATTACCGTGATGCAAAAGCCATGAATTGTTTTTCCACAATTCCAGATGTTTTTTTCTCTGCTACTTGCAAACTGTACATAACTTCAAAGTAATACTCTTTATCGACCATATGACCTTATGGTAAGAACTCCTGATGCACTACACCATGGTAATTGAAGAAAGCAGTGCGCAAAACCTTGACATTTGATTGAACTTGGCCAGTTTTTTTCGGCCTTGGTACTCCTAGGTTCTTCCATTGGGACGATTAAACTTTGGTTTCAACGTCCTTACCATATACCCATGATTCATCACCAGTTATGATCCTTTTGAGCAAATCAGGATCATCGCCAGCTCCTGAGCGATGCTCATGCAATGATTCTTCTAGTCAAAATTAAGCAGTTTCGGAACGAACTCTGCTTACACACGTCTCATGCACAAAAAATTGCATGGCACGAGCCAAACGATATGCCAACATCCTCAGCAACTTATCTAATTTTATAATTTTTCAAAACAATTTTCTTCATTGCTTCAACATTTTCATCTGTTGTTGACAGGCTGGAGCATCCAGAGCAAGGTTCATCATTGGCATCTTCTCAGACATCTTGGAAGAGCTCGCACCAAACATTTGTTTACTCAGAGCAGATTCACCGTATGCCACAGGCCATTTAAAGTCTTTTAAAGCACTTAATTCCATTTGTACACAAAATTTGATTCAAATTCATTGAAAGTCTTTTAAAGCACTTAATTCCATTTGTACACAAAATTTGATTCAAATTCATTGACCCATTTTTTTATAGCAGAAAATCACCGAGCACACCATACACGTCTGACATTTGTATCTGCCAATAACAAACTAAATATGCTATATTGCTGAAACTAACAAATGTTTGGAACATGTGTACCAACATAATAAAACAAAAAAAATCGATTGCATTGATCCGCAAAATTTGAAAAGTCACCTTAATTTTAGAACACACCTCGTATTAAGTATTTCTCGGGAACCACGTAGCAGCCCCTTCATTTTCCTTACATCAAAAGAAAATATCATATAAACTTAATTTTTCTGCAATTTCTTCACCCATTAGTACATTTTTAATAATTGTGCTAAGACACTGGAATGACTTAACACTGAAAAGCAAGCACAAATAATTTATAAATTCTATCCAAGATGAGAGTCCAATGAATGTCCCAATGGTAGCTTTTAAGTATAAGCCCGTGTATTTACAACAAGTTAGCAAATACGTACCACTAAACGGTGAAGTGCGATGAAAATTCCACGACAAATGAAGATATAAGAAAAGCTAAAATACAGTATGTTAATATATATGAAGTTTCGACATATATTCGCCATTATAAACATCTGTTTCTGATATACCAGTACATTTTCATAAAACTGCCATTCCAATTCTTTATAATGATGATTATTACAGGGTACGGCAACCCAAATTCCTTTTTTTCAAATGCAAAATGTTATCAAAAAAGGAAGATATGTTGCCACACCCTGCATGCAGGTAATCTAGCGGTTAAGGTAGGTTTTGGATGGAAACAACAACCAAATAAAAACTTTTTTACTCCTTAAAAATACAATCCAGCATCATACTCGGCAACAGGTCCCTCTTCATCTCTGTGTACTTCCTTCCTCCTCTCATCCCATCCAATATCCCTATCCTGTTCCTCCCCTTTCCTCGTTTGCCTAACATTCTCCCCTCTATTACAGTTTTCAGCATCCAACTGCCAGTCAATATACACTTCATCCATTTTTCCTGCCTCCATAGGATTTCTCCCAACAAACCCCTCTCCTCGCCCACCATGCAAAGTACTTTCTCATTTGTTTTCCTTTTGGTCCATTTCACCTTCTCCATTCTTCTCCAAAACCCACTTTTCAAAAGCCTCCAATCTACGTCTATCCTCCTGCTTCAATGGCCACGTTTCACCGCTGTGCATAGCTACCTATGTCAGAGTTTTCACGAGTCTTTTCTTAATATCATTACTCAACGTCCCTGTCATCAACTCCTTCCTCCTTGTGAAAGCCTCTTTGACTAGCACAATTCTTCTCCTTGCATCCCTACTACTTTGACCATATTGATCCAAAACTTTTCCATTATACATAAACTGTTCTACCTACTCCTAGACGAAACGGATGCTACACTACATAATAAATAAATTGTGATAAGTCCACATCCGCTCCCGAGAAGCTCTGTGAATGGATCACACTGACCCAGAATATATGCCTAACCATAATATAATCCAACTGATACCTTTCTGAGTCACCTGACATTTTCCATGCATGCCTATGTCTTTTGTGGTATCTAAACCAAGTGTTGGTGATGACTAACCAGTCTCCTGCAGAACTCAATTGCTTTCTCCCCACAGTCATTATTTATACCCAAGCCATAGTCCCCCACATCATCACCATCGCATTCTAATCTCCCATCACTAACAAATGTTTCCCTGTAGGAACACCTGTGATTATGTACCCTAACTGATTGTATATCCTATCAACTTCTTCCTCCTAAGGATTGCTAGGTGGCATGTACACCTGAACAATGACCAGGTTCGTCAGTTCTGCTTTTACCTCTACTAGTAGTAAAATAAAACTTTCTGGTGTGACTTGGTGGAAAATATTCATATTGAAATTGAAAATAAACAACTTGGCTTTTCCACATAGAAATTATTTTTATTTACGACCTAGGTTTCATTACGGTATAACATGGTCAGGTAAAAATACAGGGCAAACAATATATATATCCCTGGATGGAGGATGAGGAGGGAGGCAGGAAAGGATTGGTTGAGGTAGGGAGAGGGGGCAACATTGTATTAATCCCTCCTCCCAGCCTGCCAATTTATCAATTTTACCAATCCTCCTCCTCCGTCCCCTCTTCCTACCTCAACCAATCCTTCCCTTCCTCTCTCCTCTTCCCCTCCATCCAGAGATATATACATGGGTGGTCTGAAATGTTTCCGACCTACCAAAGATAAAAGACATTTTTTCTGAAATTTTAGAGTTTTGAAACTTTTCAGACCACCCTCGTATACTGTGTTCGACCTGCATTTTTACCTAACAATGTTATACCATAGTGAAAACTAGGTCGTAAATAAAAAAAATTTCTATTTGGAAAAGCCAAGTTGTTCATTTTCAATTTCAATCTACCAGTAGTATTTTATCCTTTGCTTGCTTCATGTTGTCTATGCTTCTTCCTACCTTTTTTTCAATATTATAGCAACCCCTCGTTGGCTCTTCTTTCCTCCGCCATATATTACTCTATAACTATTACTCCAGTAATCCCTACTATCTCCTACCCTCTCAACTCGCATAGACCTAAAATATCTATATTTCCTCCTCACATCTCTCACTTTATAGTCTCTCATTTCCCTGTCCTCAATTTTGACCAAACATTCCAAGTTCCTATTCTAACTAATTCAGTCTTCTTCTTTGTCATCTGTTCTGCTGTCGATTTTCCTTTTCCTTTGCAAGGGTTTCGTGAGAAGACGACCGCAGAAGCCTGGGCTCTCCGACTGCCGGGCACGACTCATGGCCGATTGGGCTGAGTCCTCTAGTTGTCAGGACTCACATTCTCTATACTGTCCATCATAATATTCTTGGGAATAATAATTGAGGTGTTTTCCCATTGCCTTCTTCAGTAGTGTTTTTAATGTGACACCATCACTCAATGGCCGCAACACTGGGATTAGATGTATTTGCAGCCAATTCACTGAGGATCAGATGCTGCACTGACTGACTTTCATCTGGCTCCTAACCTTTGACCTATCTGGGATGGGTGACCCTACCAGGAGCAATGATAATTGCTCCTGTCAGCACAGCTCTAGGGGTCATCAGAATGCACAAACCCTTCCACCACGTCAAGATTGTAGCCCACAGGAGGGTTATAATAATTAAAACCCTAAAAATAGAAATCACACTCTCAACTCACCTCTACATCTACGATAATACCCATTATGTTAACACACGTGTTCTTGATAGTGATTTCTGTCAACCTTTTGTAATAGCGCCTTGGGATTATCTTCTTTAGTTCTAGAGGTGCCTGCAATCGCATATATTTTTCTCCCTGCAACAAGAAGTGTCATAAATATATTTTATTTAAATCAGAATAATTCAAAGAAGAAAAAAATTCCTAGTTATGTTATATAACAGTTGCAAACTTACATGATAGAATCTTCTTCAGCAAAGAATCTTAGAGTTGAACAGTCTTTGCAGTAAATAAGCAAAAAGAGTAGCATATTGAAATGTAATGAAATAATTGACTTTGTAATTCCACACACTTTTGTGTGGAATTGACTTTGATATTCCACACAAAGTGTGTGGAATTACAAAGTCAATTATTTCATTACATTTCAATATGTTATGCAAATTCCACAAAGTTACGCCTGAGACAACAAATTTCAAAAAGAGTAGGATCAAGATTTTAATGCAGTTTGAGACTATCGTAAAATTGATACCATATCACGGCTGTATAGCCATCATTTACCTTTATGTTTAAAGAGTACTTCATTCTGATAATTTCATCTTGGACAATAACATATCAACAAACGATTTTTTGAATAGATAGTTGAATTTAAATATCCAGGACCCAATCTGAATCCTAATCAGATATGCTTCTTGAACAACAGCATAATTAGAGGAATTACTTCTTACTAATACATTCAACTCAACCATACATGAATGAGGACAATAGATGAAATTCTACAGCATAGGCTGCAGTTGGCAGTGATGTCATTTTTTTGGTAAGAATTATGATTTTCTCATATGATACAGGAATGACCATCACCATGACCTCATGACCATACAAGAATGGCATAAACAAATCTACTCACAACCATCAACCGCCTTTTCTTTCCCCCTGGAATTAGAGTACATTCCTCCTCAGCTGTTTTAGGCTTGGTGTTATCTTCATTTTTATGCAATGGACTTTCATTCACTCCTGGTTCTCTTGACTTCTGTTTAACTACATCAGGATCCTTTTAAATTAATTACAAAATAAATCTTCAGTTAAATGAAGGAAGAATGGCTTAATGAGCAAGCAGTATTAACTATTTTACTATAAAATCCCTTTTGTCTCTTTCATGCTTTTTGGGTTTATATGATCCAAATTATCTTTTACAGGTATATGTATATACATATATGCATGCACAGAGATATATATATATATATATATATATATATATATATAAATATATATATATATATATATATATAAATATATATATATATATATATATAAATATATATATATATATATATATATATATATATATATATATATATATATCTATGCATATATATGTGTGTGTGTGCAAGAATGGTGGGGAATGTGGAATAGAGCAGATCACAAATGTAAAAAAGTTATCTCAACCTGGTCTTCGATCACAGATCTTTCAACTCAATAGGTCGATGCTCTTAGCCACTTGAGCTATCATGGAAACATAAATTGCACTGAAATCTGGGAGGGGGGGTTTTTTTTGCAACCAACTGCCCCAATTCTTTGGCCAGGAGATGGCGTTTGAGAGCTATTTCACCCATCAAAGGAGCGATGGACGAGGGCACAAGAGGAAAGGTATACATATTCATGAAAAACAAATATAAATATATATTCATACACTTTGGCACTTCCAACTATTAGGACCAATTCTGAGATAATGATACAAAGTAGCTAGTTAGTGTAGTTATGTTACTCGGTATGAATAACTTTAAAATCTTCAGAATACATATAAGGATTAGATGGGAATGAACCAATATGTGATCACTGATTGCAACAATTGCACACTATATTAGCCAAAATATAGTGCTACTCCCAAGTATTCTAAAAAAAAACATACCCAGAAAGAGGAAAACCCCATTTAATTTTCTTTTTGAATTAAAAGTTACCCTAAACTAATGAATAATGCAGGCACTACAATATTCAATAAAATTTATATTAAATAAAATGTTTTCAAGGTCCTCGAAACAAGTTTTAATGTCAACATTTTAATTAGGCACTTATCGCCTTTATGGTACTTATGTTGAACCAGCTTCAATATTTGATCATTCTCTTCAAATTTGCCATTCAGTGACCCTTGAACATCTAGTACAAGCATTCACCTCTTTGATGTAGTAATCCTCCCGGGCACCTATGCCAGACTACATTCCACCAACCTAGCACAAGTTCTTCAAGCATTCATCCCTTTCCCTGCACATAAAAGATAACCCCAAATAGAAACTTTACCATTTGATTTTCTTATACCTAAAATGATGCTTTCCCAACATTTGCAATGCTATCCTTTCAATCATGTATCTAGATATTTCAGAAAGGGAAATTGTGCGCCCCAAATTATTTAGGTAGATTTGACCACTGGGCTTGAATAGTCAGTATTTGACCACCAGGAAGCGGACACAGTCAGCGACAGATTCAAGGGTTCATTATTCTTTCACACAATGCACAGTCATGGCAAGGGTAAAACCCAGGTACCCTGACATTTTCACGCAGAAAGAAAACGTGGTCATTTGGTCAAACATACCACCCATTATTGCACTTGCATGCAGGTATCTAAGAGTGCATGGATATGTGCATGTGTTCATGTATAAGAGCATGTGTATGAATAAATGTGTATTTGTGCATGACTGGCACCATAACAACCCCTGCCTCACATGCATACAATGCCTTGCAGAGTATTGAGTAGATGTATCGTCCCCATCTAAAGAGATCCCACAGCTTCATAATTTTTCAGCGCTGTAGTTACATCATCAGTTACTACGAAGAGGTGACACCTATTTGGGCACCTCCTATATTTTTCTAAGAAATTCGGGGACTTTCAAATTCTGATGGGGCATGATTGTTTCTGTTTCAGTGGGCAAACTGCGCCACATTACTAGCTTATCATTCATAAATCATTACTGCATTAATAGATTCGGTACAGAGAAATGTAGGTTTGCAAAACAGGGGCATAGCCAGAGGTTGTCGCTGGAGGTAGTCCCAGAGTTTGCTATTCTCCATTTCCCCATCTCCCATAGTATTTTTATTACTTCCGGATATTTTAATTTCTACCTTATTCAGGGCTATTTACTCCAATTTTTTAAATACTACAGGAGACCTAAAGGTTAACCTACTAAAGGACCTAAAGGGCCTAAGGTGAACTGGCCCTGCGACCTTAAGTGATGCTTGTATTCCAAAACTTTTGGTAAATTACAAAAGTGAGACAACCTTTGACCTTATTAGCTGAATGGCAATTCCAGGTGCTGGGGCATCCTTGTCCACTGGAGGACAATTAACAATTATCTGTAGCTGATAAGGATGAGACTGCAAATGCAAAAAATTGATGAGGCAGCTTTTACTGATTTCAGACTGAAGAATTATAAGCCAATCATTAACTTTTATGGAAAACTGCTTTAAATGTTTGGCGACTATTCCCAGTACAAAGAGAGCAAAAATGCTTCCACTGGATCCCTCCGGAGTAACTGTAATGAAGAGAATAACCATGAAAATTTTAACAGGCTAAGGTCAACATGAAATGGTAAAATAGTCTGTCCCATTAAATAAAGGATAACTATCTGATATTAAACAAAAGCTAGCATAAAATATATAATCAGTGGAATATCAGTGTAATACTCTTAAATATCATTATTATAGTTACACTGGATGCATGAAAAATTTATCCTAAATGATAGACATCTATTATTTTATTATTTTAGTATTTATATTATTATTTAAACTAAAAATTATCACCTATATAAAAGAAAATCACTGCACTGGTCTATTCTTGCATTAGTATTGGCTAAGAAACTGGATGTTAGTAATTTCATGATCAGAAAGCCCCCATGTTATCAACTATCACACTTAAAGCATATATTATGTATTTGTACCTGCTTGAATATGATAATATAATTGTAAGAAATTAATCCATTCCTTCTATGGCTTTTTCATCACAGAAACAAGCTATAAAAGCTATGTGCGGATTACCTTCCTCTTCTTGTATGTTGAACTACATTTGTTGGTGCTTTTCTTTGAATTGATAAAACATAACATTGATCCAGTGATGGATCAATGTTATGTTTCATGAGGAAGTTTGTTAATGATGTGTGGGGGGGGGGGGATTTTGTTTAACTTGATTTTAAGTTGATGGTTCAGTGTGGCTGAAAAATGAGTAATTATGACTAATGTGGACAGTTTGAAGAAGAAGGGTAAAATGGTTGCACTGTAGATGAGGGGAAGTGAAAGCAATGTCAGAAATAACAGGGAAATCCATGATGCCACAAGAAATGTATTAATCAAAGCACAAGAGATTCATATAAGATGAAAAGAACATATAGAAGAACTACATGGCAAGGATATTGGAACAGCGAGCTAAGTATTGAAAGTGAGTATGAAGTTGATAAGGACAGCTTAAGTCCAGGTAAAGCAAGAAGGAGAAGACATAAGGGAAATAAAAAGTGGATCCACTCATAGTATGTGCGAGGAAATTGTCCCAAAAACTTCCTCAGATCAGTATTAATTCCATCCCAAAAAAGAGAAGGACAACATACAAGAGCTATTTGGTCCTCATTTCAATTTTACTCCTATCCGAGGTAGTATGATTATCATTAAAAGAATATATGAGGCAAACGATTGATCAGGGGAAAGCAGTTGAGATGTTTAGAAAGGGTGCATTACAAATAGATAAATATACAATACAACCAGAATGTTACTTATTTTAAGAATGTCAAGAAGGCATTCAATAGTATATTGTCTAGAATTTTTGTATGTAGTGAATAGGATAGGAGCAGACTGGATGGATATACAGATATATCTATATCTGAAACCAGAGTCTCAGAATGCACAGGAGTAAGTAATGTTGGATGTGAATGGTGTTAGGTAGGGGATGACAGGGCTGTCCATTATCAGCCATGCTTTCCAACATATGCACACAGGCAATGACAAAGAGAGGCATATTAAGCTCTGGAGGAATGGATGAAAGTTGAGTTGAAAGTGGGGAACTCATGAAATCAATTAGATTCTGTGACTATCGGGCTTGAATCATCCAGTCAGCCAAGGGATTATTGAGTTATGGCTACCCACATTCCAGAAGCAGTGTGAAAGGTTTCGGATGACAATGCAGGAGAAAAAACCAAGGTTATCCAGAAATAGGATCGCTACGAAAAGAAATAAAATTATGAGTCAAACTAGATACAGTAAAATAGTTCACTTATTTTAGACGAGTTTTAAAAGAATTGGGGCAGTAATTGGGGAAAAAGTAGTATGATATGCAAAAGAAAAATTGCATTTGAGTAAACAATTGATAGAAACAGAACAGGAGGAGGAGGAAGGAGTTGATGACCGATAGCTGCTTACGTAAGTATAGATCCCAAGAAAAAACTATTGAAAATATATATATGGAGTTTATTTCTGTATCACGTTTGCTACAGAGTAGATTTAGAGAGTAGTAGGCGGGGCTTAGAACGGAACTTCCGAAGCGGAGCTTACGAGCTGGATACGCCTTAAATCTGTCTTGACTGTTATACTAATTCTAAATAATTGTTGTAATAATTTACGATGAGTCATAAAGAAACTAGTTTGATCAAAGACAAACAAATAGTTCAATCCCGAGTTATAAATTTACAAACACAAGTTAACAAAAGTGAAACAATTGCCATCGACAATATCTAACAATGTGGTTACACCAGTAACAGCTAATGTGTTCTGAAATAGTTGATCCTCAATATTTATTAAGAAATTCATGAATCCAATACTTACTTTCACGTACGATAAGTTTTTGAACTGCAGAAAGATAACTTCCACTTTTGACTTCAACTACTCTGCCCTAAAATATTCAAAGATAAAAATATCACGTCGTTAAAAGTATTCGTATATATGAAGTACCGACATGAATGAATATAAGTTATTTGAATGAAAGGCACAACTTTACAGTAAATTCCATAACTCACAACGATAACACAATCCTTAGCTTTCTCGCGATAGGCTTCAGAGACCGTTTGATGAGTTCCTAGGGAACATTTTTTTAAAGTCAAAATAATGTCACTGTCACTAACATCACCTTCAACACCGACTTCTGACACACACACTAATTCCCCAGATGCTTCTATTTCCGACATTGCGAGAAATAGTGAAATTTTGACAACAGCATTACTTTTTCCTCTAAGAAACTGCACAATTACTCCTCTTAACCTAACTTATTCCCGACGGATCGTCTTCCAAACACATACACCGACCACTTATATCCATTTGAATTTTTACGTGCATTCGTACACTTATCAACCATTGACCACGAGATGTCACTGTAATAGCCTGCATAATTCGAGGCATTTGAACTTGACATATCATTACATAAATACCAAAAATATTTCTGAAATCAGGATAAATTCGATTTAGTTATTATATATTGAAAGAAATGATGGTACTAATTATCTACTACCGTCGCTCCTCATTTAAGTGACAAAAAATTACAACGATTGAAACAATTTTGGCGCAGATGTAGTGAAAGGCGGAATTTGAACTTCTGTAAGCACAGAATATGCATACCTACCTACTAAAAGGAATCATTCATTAATGAAAAGTACGAATTACAATTTTATTAGTAACGGTGTGCTAATATGTCATGGAAATCGGAAGAGGTAATAGTCGTAAATTCGGAAGAATGTTAAAGGTGATGTAGCATACATACAAATAGGGAGTAGTCATGGTCATTTCATTCATGGCAGAAACGGTAGACAGCTACCATCATGATGATTGCCAGCTAATAACATAACTAATGACATACACTAGGTATTTCCCATGACTTGGGGTGCATATTTGCAAATTGCATACATTGTAGTTAATGTAGTAGACAAACGAACATGAAGTGAAGTTTTCGAGGTATTAAGATTTACGTGTGGTCAGAAATCTTCACCCACCACCATTTTTTACGTGCCATCACACATGATCCATCCATAGACTGCACGGCGACAACATTATAGTTTTACATATACAGGCAACATAACCTGTTATGATGCAGCTAATGAATATATCTAGACTGCTAGGAATATTTAAGCGTATCCCTATGATAGGGCAACTAGAAGTCGACAGAGGTGATGGTGTATAGAGTTGACCATTAAGGAAATTTTCTATTGTGTTATATTGTCTTTAATATAAATGATGTTACTTATACTTCATCAGATTCTTACCTAGGAAAAGCCTTGGTACCCACTCAATGCTAGATGCAAGCGCAATGAAAGACCTCAGTTCACCTATTTTTACGAGGGAATAACTTCTAAAACATTAATCACCTGAATGCTGAGAAAGAGATTGGATGATCCCCTCCCCAACTATTGGAAGGAGCACCAACATCACTCTCCCTTTTTCACTGGGTTATTTTCTAGAAGTATTGTTTTTTATGCTGAAATTCCTAAATGGGATGTACCTCTTAATATGGACATGGAAGTTAATACAAATAGATTTAAGTTGAGAAAATCAGTCAAAGATAAAGGATGTGGTAGCCTAACGACTAGAGTACTTGGCTACAGCCGAGTGATTATCTGGACCATATCTTTCTGTAAAACGATAAGTGACGCAGGAAAAGGAACTGGCTCTTCCATCTTATTTTGTAAATTTCATATGTTGTAGGACTTATTACCTACCCTCACTTATCACACTTGCCATTTGTGTTTAGTGTGCTTTTAAAAGGTAATTTAGGCAACAAATGGCAAGGGATTCTCTCTAAAAAGGTTTGTCTTCTTTTTTAGGCATGGAATTACTTATCTTCAGAGATGATTCTTTTCATAGGGGATTCTGAAGAATGTAATAAACTTTTCAGACACTAGATGCACTTAAGTTTGGCATGAAAATTTCATAGCTGACAATGCATTACCCTCAGAGTGAGATAGTATATTTTTTATTCAAATAGCAGCTAAATTAGAATGACACCATTTGCCGAGTCATTCCCATAAGTATGTACTGTAAATAATTTTTTTTACGTTTTCTCTTTAACACATCCAAAATAAATGCTTATAGAGTAGGACTAATTTTCTTGAAAATCAAATTTTGTATGCAATGCAACTTGCCAGAACACCAGGAGGAAAGGGCACAATTCTCACCCGCTTCTTTCAAGGGCATGCCGCATTACTACCCAACTTTTTTATGGTATGATCAGCACTTTTCTACCTCCACCAGCAACTTATCTGTCATGTCATTAGCTATAATCACTTCAGTGAATTTATTTTGATGGCTGTTTTGCATTTATCCTACATCCAGCCCATTTTTCCCACCCCTTTTCTCTTTCCCTTTCATTTACTGCCCACACCAAAAGGTGTGAGCACCAGGGAGAAAAGAGTGCATAATAGTGGTCACTCAGTATATTTCTCATTGCATGTAAAACTACCACTCTCAGCTAATACACTCAGCCTACTGAATGAACTGAAACTGGCCTCACATCACATCTGATACAGACATATTTTTACATACACTATATATAATTTTTACGTGCATATATACATATGTAAATACAGATGCACGGCATCTATACACGCGTAAGATAACTATGAAGCACTGGGTGCGTGGTATCCATACAAATTCAACTACAAAGTTCTGGGTGCGGGTCATACTTAAGGTGCGCTTTATTGATGGGAAAATACGGTATATGCGGCTTAACATTGAAAAACTGATATGTACATACATATTTTGATTGTTTATGAGTGCACTTCTATGCTTCCAACATTTATAAATGCAATCATAGGTTTGAAACTGGTTATAGTATATTATCTATGAACAACTGCATGTCCCTATATAAAGTCGCAATATATGTAACAAACTGTACAAATATGAAAAATGATGACATCTACCATATGTAAATATGATTATAAGATGAATAAAGTATATTTTCATTGTTATTATTATTACTGATGCGGGAGGATAAGCATAGATTGGAGAGTTTTAAAATGTGGATATGGAGGTTCTAGGAAAAACATGTAAAGAATGGAAAAAAAATTAAGAAGTTCTTTGCATAAGCTGGAGAAGACAAAATAATGGGAGAACTTCACAGGCAGGAAAAGTGGATGCAGATCAAAATGAGAGGCAATGGAATATTGAAGACCGTGACAGGGGGAGAAGGTTGGGTAAACAAGATAGGAGGAAAAAATAAGGACATCTGTTGGACTGAATGGATGTAGAGAGTTTGCTAAGTTTTAAAAATGTTTTCTTGTAAATACGTAAGCGTATTTAGCATTATTTAAGGAACAGTTCAGAACTGTATGAGTGCTTGGTCTGAGGATCCATCAAAAATGGTGGCCTAGACTATGATAATTAAATTGGAGCAAAGAAATAATTTAAATTTGTCTATAAAACTTCAAAACTCAAAATAGAACTTACTGAAATGTCTAGATGAAATGTTTCCCTGAAGAATTCTCATCATATCTGAAGAAGTTGGTTTACTATGACATAATAATACTTTTAAAAAAATGTTATTTTCCTTATTTGCATCACCATGCTGATATATAATCAGGAATCGATGGAAGTGAAAGCTTTCACATACCTTTATTTTTTTTTAATTTTGACTTACATATTCACTGACATAATTGTGTCCATCATAGAGTCATAGGAGGAATTGTCATTGAATATGTTGGGCCTAATTTGAAATACATAGTATGTGAAATCTTCCATTTTCATCAAATCCTGCTTGGATGCATGAATTGTATTAGGAAAGAAGCTTTCACAAAGAGGGAGTTCATGACAGATACATTGAATAAGGATGTTACAAAAGATCAGGGAAACTTTGATCAACCAATCTTTTGCCAAAGGGAAACTCTCACACTTATTCAAAATGGCTAAGGTTAATCCCTTATTTAAAGAATGAGACAAAATTAATAAGAATAACAACATACCAATATCCCTCTAACCTTTTTCAAAGGTTCTTGAGATGGCAATTTACACATATAATAGACTAACCTCTTTCTTTGAAAAATATGCCATATTATCTTAACATCAATTTGGCTATAGGAAAAATATATCCATAATTGATGCTTAATTTTCTAATGGTATTTTAGAGGCCGAGGATAGTAAAGAATTTGTCCATGGCTTATTTATCGATCTCAAAAAAAGCTTTTGGTGCAGTAAATCACAATACACTCCTTATTATTTGGATACGTTAGGAGAAGAGGGCAAGCTAAACAATGGTTTCAGCTCTATCTAAAAGACAAAATACAAATGGTAGAAATAAATATGGTTTCTCAGATTCCCTGCCTCTCAATTGTGGTGTACCCTAAAGCTCAATTATTAGACCAATTCTGTTTTTAGCCTTTATATATGATCTCCCACAAACTGAAGCTCTCTTTCTTTACCCTACTCCACCCTCCTATGTTCCACCTACCTTCTCCATTTTAGCATCCCCCAAAGATCAGCAACCTGGATAGCCAGCCTTTGGAAAGATTATTCTGCACCAGATCTCACATAATGATTTCATAAATAATAGCAATTCATTTATAAATGCATCTAATATTTATTCAGTAAAATTTCTAGCATATTTTGGCAGTAATATAAATGCAGAACCAGAGGCAGAAGGAGCTAGAAAAAGCATTCAAAATGTACAAAAGAGGCATCTTGCTTCAGAACAGCAAGCTGCTTAAATGGTACACACACATAGATACAGAGAAATTATTTCCCCATAGCCGCTTCACAAATCCTATATTTCTGAGTAATGAATATTCTTGCCACAACTGCCTACTACAGATTTAAAAAAATTTGGTCCAGTCAATTGCATTCTTCTGGCAATTATAATTATGAGATGTTACTGACAAAAATGTATTACACAACCAAATATAAAATTGTTTTCCTATACTTGGACGGTTTACATAACTACACTATGAAATCTAAAATGATTCTCAATTTCAATACTCTTGAGAGCAGGTACAAACTTTAGAATAAAATATTTTTCAGGCTAGTGTTGGGGATATACTATAAAGGTATTTCATTTCAACTGAACCAATGAAGAAGCATTCATCATTGACAAAACTTAAAACAATTTTAATTGCATTTCTGAGCATTCACAATAAATTTTAAAAGATCAATTCTAAAATAACTTAAAATGCACGAAGGAAACTATAAATACACAATCTTTCTACCAAGTTTACGAAAACATGGAAAAGAAAGGACAACTTATAGACATTCATCATTTACAGGTTATTTGCTAAATGAAGCACTTAATAGCCACACTTGCAGAATGAATACATTTTTGCAATTCATGGAAAAACCAATTTCCACTAATGTTATTCATGCTTCATAATACTTGGATTATTTTCTTCAGGATGTTATTTTAAATCCTTTCCATGGCTGTGCTCAGACCCAAAGCACAGTTAATCCTTCACCCTTGGTACAGTCTGGGAGTCCCACCTCATGAAATGAGCCACGTGCTACCCCTTCATTTTTCATCCCTTCTTGGAATGAACCAAGTGATGAGAACCCACTCTCTTCCTCTTCTGGCAAACGTTCTGTGCACTGATTCATGTGGTTTCCCTTCTGGTTTACACTAAGGGGTGACACTACTTGACAATTATAAGATTTTGATGGCGTTGCACATATTTGATGAGCCCCCTCGGGCACCTTTGGACCCCTTAATCTTACTCCATTCTGGCGACCTCCCCATGCCCTCTGCCCCTCCCATAGTCTCTGACCACCCTCGGAAACAAGTCGAAAAGCTTCCTCCTCCCTCTCGGTAAGACTAGTACCATTAGTTGCCTTAGGTTGAGAGCCACTTGGCAGAGGAAGATGTGGAGGAGGACTGGAGGGGGTCATCTGCTGTGGTGTGCTCACATTCATGGACCTTCCACTGATGGAATTATTTTCACTGAGGCATGCCAATAGCTGATTCGGCTCAGGGGTTGTGGCTGCAAGTACTGATCTCACTGTTCTAAGAAGGCGCTGAGCTTCTGAGCCAATTCTCTCTGTGCTGGAAGATGAGTCCCTCCGCCGACGTCGCCTGATCAAATACAAATGTTCATTAAATAATTAAAGTGAATGTTAGCAACCTAGATTGGTTTCTAGGTTCAAATGGCCAAACGATGGCTCATGCTTACATATGAAAATGAATCAAGAATCCTTGAGGTTTTTACTTATGCCCGAAACTAATCTGGAGAACATCATAATTATGTTCCAAAAAAATATGTTAAGTTTTTGATCCCATGAAAGTACATTCCATTTAGCAAGCAGGAACCTGCTTTTCAAATATTGTTAAGTCAATCTACATTGAGTAAACTGGGAAAAACATGCTGGTAGGAAATGACACATAACATTTTTTAGAAGAGAAAGAGCTTTCTTACCATGAAATATCTCGTAAAGGAGAATTATCAAATGATGAACCAGGTCTTATTGTGCATGAAAGTCCATTGGCAGGTGAGTCACATAGATTGATATTCCTAAAATAAAAACATAGAATTCTTACATAAATACATTTTGTCCATACAATAGTTTTAGGGAGTATCTGTCTAATAGACCTAATATAATCTATTTGTTTATGTGAAATGTCAATGCTTAAATGTGCATCCACATGCACAAACTAATTTGATATCAGAAAAAAAACTGAATCTGACAGGAGGGAATAGTGAATATCTGAATCCATTGGCAATTTTAAGATGAATGCATGATTTATGTTTAGTTAATACCAGAAAAAAACTTATATTGATGACAATATTTCTTTGCATAATGAGGAAAATTCATGGAATGGCCATGGTTGCTTATCTAAGTGAGCAGTTGTCATTGAAGTAGTGGCTGAAATCACATTTTTCTTATGTTTACTTAAACTTGTTCTGAGATAACCAGACATACACAAGAAACTGAAGCGAGGTTACATTTTTAGAATTATCAATAAACAATTAAAGTGAAAATATTTCAAATTAAATACATGCTCATTTGCACATACTTTAATTCCCATCACAAGTGATTTCATGGGTTAACTCTAGTTAGGAATGATCATTAAGAGGAAGCAAAGCTTGTGAAGTTCACTGTTGGTCACACAAGGCTTCAAGTTCCATTGGAAGAATCCTCCTTTAGTGTGAATCTCATGGCATACCATGAACGTGAAATTTCCTGCTACAGAATGCCAATATTGCCAAAATACCTGAACAACCCCAACTATCATTGAGAAGATAATTTAATTCTGGGAGTTGATTACCAATTAAGTTGCATAACTAATTGAGCTTAGAGTTCAATCACATGATTTTATGGGGTATTGGCATTTTAAAGAGCTATGACTAAAATATGCATGCATCAAAATAGTTTACAACTTGTCCTATAGCATCATGGAATTTTAACAGATTTGTATAGCCAAGTGATGAAATAATAGGCATTAATAATGATGAGTTGACATCTATAAACACCGCAATCACCATTACCGCAAAGAGTAATTTTAGTTGAATGATACGACGATTTCTTATGCCATTTTGAAAATGGTAAAACATATAAAATCTTTTGGCATTTAATAATATTAAATTCCCAAGGCATGGTTTTTAGAGCTCAAAACAATACTTGTCTATAATATGCATCTACGAGTCATCTATATATTGAATCATGTAGCTCATTAGAAGTCAATACCTAATACTGGAGAATCACAATGAACATGATTTCAATACCCATTAGAGTAGAGTTTTACTTGTAAAAGGCATGCTTTTGCTGCTGCCAGTTACACGAGATATCACATTTATAGGTGCTCAAATTGATGAGGTCCTATGTCATCATTTAATAATATAAATAAAATCTATTTGAGCACAAAAAACTCATATACTATGCAGGATTTCAATCCATTCCTTCCTGGTGAGTCTGGGCATGTGTGTGTAACCAACTAAGCTGATCAGCCCAGCATTTCAGGATTGTTTCCCACAGGTATCAAAATAATCATGCCAAAGATGCTGCAAGTTTACATAGTTTTCATAACTTATTTCTGCAAGAAAACTGAATACATGCATTGTGTAATTTACTCTCCCATGAGGCTACTTCTTCAAGAATTGCACCTATTCTCATTACATGTTTAGACTGTCAAAGTGACCACCATAAAGTTAGACTGAGTGACCTTGAAGATAACTCCAGGCTGTTCCTTCTTGTTGACCCAAGAGCAGGAAACACTTGTGATCCACACTTGGAACAAATGTGGCTCGCATTTCTAGAGGTGGATTCACTGCCCAATGTGCTGAGATCATTCGGTAATCGTTCCAGGAAAGTTAGTAATTGCTGAAGTACAACTCTCTGCATCTTGTAACTCACTTCCATCTGAAAAACAGCACAAAAACTTTTAAGTGAAAAATCATGTTCAGAACAATAACAACTTTGAGTGTATTTGATAACTACAAATAATTTCATGAAAAAATTTCCCCTTAATGATGAATTAAAATATCCAATGAATAGTCAGCACACAATTTGGCCTGCTTTGTGTCAATAATGCTCACTGCCAAATTACTACTTGAATAAAGAATAAAATAAATCAGGCCTCCACAGCGTAACTGGCTAAATCACTCGGTCGGACATCAAGGGATCCAGGTTTGAATCCTGGTCAAGGCGAATGATTTTTACTCTCTGAAATTATTGCATTGTGATCCACATTTAGTGGATAACTCCGTTAAAAGTTACCATTGCAGCAGTTTCTCGGAATTTGTAAATATATCTAATTAAAAATAAGAAGTTAATTGTTAAACCAAGGCAGGAGACTAATCAGGTGAATGAAGTGTGATGGAGGATGCAGACTAAGGGTATGGAAAGTTTACGATGGAAGGGTGGCATCGAAGTGTAGTAAAGGAAGGTGAAAGCACGGCTCATTAGCATCAATGAACGTTATCAAAGATACATGAGGAAAATTATTAAATGAACTAGGAAAGATTCAAGAGAGATGGAATGAATATATAGAGGATCTATATGGCCAGCAAGCCTAGACATACCATTTATCAATGGTAGATGTGGATAGCATTGGTCCAGGCATACTAGATTGATTGCAAGATAGAAAGGACATTAAAGGAATTTAAATCAAATAAGGCCAAGGGAATGGATATTATTCCAGTGGAATTACTTAAAGGGTTTATGAAAATGAGCTAGAAAGAGTAGATAAGGTCTAATTTATAGCATTTATGAAGGAGGAATTAGGTTGGACAATTTCATCAGATCAGTGTTTGTTCTTATTCTAAAAAAGGGAAAGACAGCAATACGCAAGGCCTACAGAAAAATAAGTTAGATTTCACATGCAGCTTAAGTGGTTATTAGAATCATAGGAGAATACAGAGGAGCTCAAATGATTACTTAGGGGGCACCAGTTTGGGTTCAGAAAGGGGAGAGGCATGAGTGATGCCATAGCAGTAATGCAGTCACAAACCGAGAGGAACATTGAATACGATCAGGATACATTTATCTGTTTTTTAGATTTATAGATGAGAGTAAATTGGGTCAAATTAAAGTATATACAGTATATTGTATTACAAAGAGTAAGAATGGGCTAAGGGACTAGAGATAGGATATTGATCCATAACCTGTACATGTCTCAGACTACTCAGGTGGGAGTGGGGGATGGAGAGTCTGAATGGAGAGTGTTATGAATAGATTGTTCATTGTCACCTGTGTTGTTCTACATAAAAATGGAGGAAAAGATTAAAGAGGCATGGGAAGACCTGGAGATAGAAATGAAAGTCAGTAGGCAATTCATTACATCAGTTAGGTTAGTGGTTTATCAAACTTTAGTTAGTCAAGTAACTAAGCGGTTACACGCATCGCTGATTGCATTTAAAAATCAGGGTGATAGGTATGGGATGAAAATCAATGTACGGAGAACCAAAGCTATGAGGTTTCCGAGAAGGAGAAAGGCTTAAGGCCCAGAGTGTATGGTTTAAATATATATATTTCAACCATAAAGTTTCCTCTAAACTCTGTTAAATATTCTGAACCAAAAATTTCCGAGCCTTTGGAAAGTATCCCATCAATATCTCTCAGGGAAACACAAGCTGTGGAGCCAACCCCAGGAAAAGATTAAAACCATCTCCAAGTTTTCAAAAGATGCATTGAAAAATTGCAGCATGCTGTAAGGGATAGTAATCCATAAATTTGGTTTTTCATTCACAAATCTCCAACCAAATCAGAAAATTTCCAAGATGCCAAAATTATACTGAGAGATGAATAATAATTCTCAAAGGCAATCAGCAAGTCAAATAAAATTGCTAAGAAGACTGCATAACATGTTCAAATTAATGATAATTTTCTACACTTTTTAAATTAAACAAGGCACTGGTTTCAACGTTTTTACATCATTATCAATGGTACAACACAACATTATCATTTTTGGATTTTTTTGACAGTTTTCAACAAGTGAATTTTCAGGAGACAATGAAGAACGTTGGAATGGGGCCCCAGATCTCTTTTAGCTGGCCCTCGCCAACCAACCCAGAGGTCGTGGGTTCGATTCCCGCCTAGGTGGATTTTCTGCCATCTAGGGCTTGGTTGTATGTGATTGTCTTCAATGTAATGTCTGTAATGTAAGAGTTAGGTGGAAGAAGGGAATATGAGTCTCAACCTTGCCCAATTAAGTTCATAAATAAATAAATTAGTCTGGAGAATGGAAATGCTCAGCATTCATCCTGTTCAGGATCAGTCAAAGACATGACGCTTTTTCCACCCACAGAACCCATATACCCCAAGGTGCCAATTTACATTATACACTCGTGTGCCAAGCTATACAGTTGAACACTAACCTGGTTCAACTGCCAGTTGAGTGATTCAATTTGAACCTGCAGAAGAGTGGAGGATGTTGAGGATGCATTTGTTGAGGAGGGAACTCTGGTAGAATTAAGAATAGATGGCTCCGGTGAAAGGCTCTGAGGTGGTGATGCTGCTGGGAGAGGGCTCCATGATGCACTCCAAGATGCACTACTCCCCAGTGATGTTATCTCAGTTCCATAGTCTTCTTCTGTCATAAGATTTTTCTGCAAAAGAAAAAGTCAAGAGTTGAGTAAAACCAAGCCCTTAACAATATAAGTTTCAAAAATACAATATCTTATAATTGTTAGAAGTATATAAATACTCATTAGGGACCATCCAACACCAACCTTTAAACAGGTAAAATACCAACGATTGAACTTGGAAAATAACACAGAGGCAACAGTGTCCAAACTACTCTAAAAGTCAGGCATGAAGCATCTACCCAGTAAACTATAACAAATGAGAATGTGGAACAATAGGGTTCAATTTAAGTGGTGACTATTTCTCAGGCGAAGGAGTTCCTTGGAATTCATTCTTCCAGGATGGCAACTATCAGCAACATTCTTGATTAGCGCAATTGTTAAATTCATATACTCATGGGAAATGTTTTTCATTTTTAGGAAACTATAGCAGGGAGAGGGCTCCATGAAATTATAGCCCAACAAGGTTAGTAATAAAAAATCAACTTCAGCATTGCTAAAATATCTGGATAAACTAAACTGCGATTATATTTACCCGTATAAACAGTTGCTGTTTATGTGTAATATTGGCAGATTTTATTCAGTCAAAAATTAGAGATATTATTCATTGAAATTTACTTAGAAAGATATAAGGCTAAAATTATCGTAGACACAAATAAAAACGGCAAATTTAACTGAATATAACAATTTTGATAAATAAAAGAAACAATAGCATTTAGGGCAAGTAGAATGAGACATGAAATAATAGGCTCCATAATAAGCTTTGAACCTGGGCTTCTCGATAACTTGGGTTTGAATCTCGTTCATGGACCTGAGAGGAAAATCAGTGGAAGCGCCTTATTTAGCGATTATCATAAACATGAGAGCTTAAGGCTATACTCGTGATGTTCCAGGGAAACGAAGCCGCTTTATTTTTTAAAAAATCATCTTCCAACTCGCCGAGGGACGTAATAATATAAAACCCATTTTTCTTTGCTTCTCCCAGAACCGTCACGGAAGATTCTTTTGATAAGGGGTTCTCGTCAAGCTCATTATTCGTAAAGTATCGCACACCTTTGATTGAAGCGCGCCAATTTGAAAGGGGAGGGAGATTATTAGGCGGACGGGAGAAAATTGCCATCGCCTCCTATCTGTGAAAAGTGCTCTTTCGCGGGGGCGGGGCAATATGCATTGATGTAATGGGCGCGCGCTCCAAAGAGGCACCAATTATTACCTCCCGCCCCTTTCTCCACCACCGAACGTGACTGGCTCGCCAATGACGGAATGCAATGCTTCCACCAATGGGGACTCGAAGCAGTGCGCCCTGGTAAGGAAACAGCGTGCGCTTCTGCTTTCGCCGAGGTTACTAACGCTGCTGCTCCATGCTTAGAAATGAAGATTTTGAGTCGAGTTAAAAAGCTCACTGGAGCCAAGGAAGACGGAAATTAACTTTCCAATGCTAAGTCATGCCACATTTTCGTTCGACTTTTAAGTGAACGTTAAAAAGATTGAATGACTCATCCACTCGTTCTCCGAGTTTTTTTGTATCTGCGCGAAAATTACCTCTAAAAAATTTCAATTGTTGGCAATAGACCTATTATTATGTAATACTGAGAGTCTTTACTGGGGGATAAGGGGTGTGTACTCATTAGTACAAGCATGAAATTATTACCAACGCAATGGCATACGTTTAATTACAACCGGATATTTTAACAGAGGACGCCTACGATTAGATCCCGGGAAACTCTTTCGTTTGTTTTACATACGGGATAATCATGTTTTATCGCAAATGGAACAACACATAAAAATAAAGAGCAGGTAATTTCTCGAGTAAATGTAACATTTTAGCAGCAAAAGAATGTTAAAATGGTAACAGTGAATCCACATCCACAATCGGCATCTCAATCCTTCAAGATATCCGAAGCCAAATGGCACGAACCACCAAAGGGGTGTGGAACTACTCCTTTTGAGAGTCCCTAATTTGATATCAATTAATAGCTTTAAAGTTCAACGAGCTGCCACGTACTGCATTGCCTCGCGCGAAACCTTTGTCTTACTTCTCGAATGCAGAGCTTTCGTACCGATGCTGACAAAATCATTCCAGGTGCATTCGCCATCGCAAAAGTTTTCTTCAAGTTCATTGCTAATTTCGACACAAATTACATGGGATAGACCATTTATGACAGTTACATCTTCCGTCAATTTTCCCTAACCGTATGATTGACCTCCACAGTTTTTCCTCCCCAGGAACTCCCGTGAGAAAATATTTTCTCCCTCCGGAAGCAACACTCGTACTTATCCTTAATTAATTCTTCTTACCGTATACCCATCCCTCAATGATGACTAATTATAAAATCTGCTATACCCTAACTAAAATTACAGAGGCACCAGATTCCAATATGGCATCCAATTTTTGGCGGAACTTTAAGTCGATAGCCTTAATTCACGGCCGCCATTAGGAAGTAAATGAGCAATTGAGCACCAATCAAATGTATCATAGTTTAATATTTCTGCAAGGTACCAATGAGGAGATACTCCAAACATTAACTTACAATTAAATTTGCTGGCTTTAAATCTGATTAAATTAAATTTGTTACACTTTAGAAATCTAATTATGTTGGATTAACCGTATTCCCTTGATGTCTGTCAATTGTGCGAGCCACAAACGCGACCCCAAATTTACTCGTTTGGGTGTCCTCTCTAATTGCGCTCGAGCGGCTTAACCAGCTCAATGGCCATTAACGGAAAGGGGTGCATTAATTCTCTCGTTAACATCGAGTATATCGAATGCCCTTTTACGCACTATGTATTTCTGGTCTCCCTTGTGTTCACATCACGGATTATTCCCAGGCTAAATTTTTCAAAATTTACAATTTCTAAGCGTAAATTGTCATAGCAATTCAAATTCAACCAAAATCTAACTTTTAAACAACTATTTAATGTGCCCCAAATTCTTACAACGGCCTTCACATTCACGGTACTTGACTAATAAAAACTAAAATCAACCCCAACACTCGCCAATAACGTGAAAGATACGAGGGTCATCCGGAAAGTAGTACCCGTTCTTGCCGCATGAAGTGCTGACGACGCGAGTAGCCGCTGGACGAGGTCAGATAGCTTCAGTGGCTTGTCTGCCTTCTCTGAGCCAAGTTGCGTGACGCTAGCATTGCCTGTGTTGTTTCTGTGATTGTTTACAATGTTTAAAAAAATTGAGAACGCCGCCAGTTGTGAAGTGAGGGCAGTGATTAAATTCCTCAATGCAAGAAACGTTCGCCCATGTGATATTCATCGCCAATTAAAGGAGGTGTATGGAGACAATGTAATGGACGAGTCGTCTGTTCGGCGGTGGTGTCGCAACTTCAACATGGGGAGGGGGAACACACACGACGATGAGCGTTCGGAGAGACCGTCTGTCATTACAGACCAACTGGTGAGCTCAGTTGACGAATTCGTGAGGAACGATCGGCGCGTCACAATTGATGACATCTGTGAGCATTTTCCCAATGTTTCTCGAACAATTGTTCATGAAATTGTTAAACACCATCTGCATTATGCAAAAATTTGTGCAAGATGGGTCCCTCGCAAGCTTACAGATGAGCACAAAACCAAGCGTATGGCTGCAGCACTGACGTTTTTGGGACGTTATTCTGATGAAGGAGACTCTTTCTTTCTTGACTCTTTCTCGCATAATTACTGGTGACGAAACATGGGTTTGTTATGCATCACCTGAGAGTAAACGACAGTCAATGGAGTGGCATCATGCTCATTCACCAAACAAACCAAAAAAATTCAAGACAGTTCTGTCCACCAGGAAACTCATGGCAACCATTTTCTGGGATCGACGAGGTGTATTGCTTATTGATTTTATGGCCCGTGGAGACACTATTAATGCCAATGCGTATTGTGAAACATTAAAGAAATTACGGCGGGCAATACAAAATCGGCGGCGAGGTCTATTGTCTACTGGTGTCATTCTCGTTCATGACAATGCCAGGCCTCATGCAGCTGGGATAACACAAAAACTTTTGCAGCAATTCAAATGGGAAACTTTCGACCATCCACCGTATAGCCCGGACTTGGCCCCTTCAGATTTTCATCTCTTTACAAAGCTTAAAGACTTTTTGGCAGGAAAAAGATTTGACAGCGATGAAGAACTTAAAGAAGGAGTGACCCTGTATCTCAATGAGCTGGCGGCGAAGGACTATGCAGCAGGAATACAGAAACTTGTCACACGTTATGACAAATGCCTTAATTTGCTTGGAGATTATGTTGAGAAGTAGTTTAAAGTATCCTCTTTCAAATAAAATGTTTTATGTTTGTTAATATTTACTTTTGTGTCTTTATTTCACGAACGGGTACTACTTTCCGGATGACCCTCGTACTTAAAAGATTGAAAGTCGTTATTTGGGAAGCTGAAGTCATGCTTACCACAATCAGGCAGAAATATAAGACCGTGTACCTATTCTCCCGCAGTTAATTCTCCGGGCGGAGCTAAAATCCTTTCACCGCACTGTGGCATAATCATTGCGACAAAAGAGAAGACTCGACGCTCTCCCGCGATCCTCGGGAAAGATCAAGCTTCGATACATGCCTCCCCCTTGCTGGAGCAGGCACGGGCTGTTCGCTCAAATGCCAGCACTCGTTAGTCCGTACCTACCTCGTCGCTCCCTCTCCTTTCGCTTCACACTCCTGACAGATCTATCTCTCTCCCCCCCTCCGGGATTCCACGCTTGGTTCAACGAGATCCTCCCTTTCGCTTCACATGATTACGCCATAGTGTAGCGAAATTAGAGGTGCCACGTATATATAGGCGGTAAGTTGCAAAAACAATTCCAGCATGAATATCGACGATCACACTATTCATTGGGTTTGGAAAGGAATTCTGTGGAGACGGGCATGGGTGTGCTGAGGAGAAAGACCTATTTAAAGCTCAAAAGTAGGTAATCCGAGCTGTTAAATATACCACTGCAATTAATCTGAAATGTGAGGAAGCTTAACAGTTAAGTTTCTATCCTTAACACGACTGGAATAAAAATTCGTCGGGTTGATATGGATAATTTTAAAGAAACCACTTACCTACAGAGGATTGATAAATAGTGTCATCAAGACGACACACGACTTTAAAACAGGGCAGCATTGAAGAAACTGCACAATGCAGACAATTTGACTGATGATGTGAATATGCAAACGGAAATAATGATCTCTATAGTCAGCACTACCCGTTCCAGCATAAAATGGAGATGTAGTATAAGAGATAATGCAGAAGATAATTCGAACTATACAGTATAGAAACTGAATATTCGACTACATTATAGTTAGACAATATGGATAATTGACGTATACTATTGATAAACGATATGGCCTGTGTACATCTAATTTACGATTTGAACGGTATAATTAATGATATTTCGACACTTTTGATAGTGCAGTGAGTAGTGAGATTTTTCTGACATACATGCATAATATGTATGATATTTTCGATGTCGTAACTGAATATCACACATCCATTTTTTTAATGGGATTTTGCTACCAGGCATAACACTAAACCACCTGTCCTCTCCACCCTAACGCACCTTGACATTCCCAGTCATACACGCGTACGTTCTCAGCTAGATGCTTTGAAACCTGATTTCCACATTATTCTGTATTACTTACAAAACTCGAATGTTCAATCTTCTCTTTCTTTACGTTTCCCTAAGCCATATTACCTACTGTTTCTCCTTCTTGCTCTTCTCCAATACATGGATTAAAATATTACAGAATTATTGAATCTACTCCCGCGAGGTTAATTACTACTTCTGAGATACCATCAAAAACACATTTACATCGCCATCGTAGTTAACTGTAATAGGTTTGTAAACATGTGCGGCGCCCAAGGTTTTCGTTTTACATCCTCACCGCAATCCAATCGTTTTGCCGCAGGAAGCCTTCCTTTTAATCGCGGCACTCTTCCGCAATATCAACCCACTTCCGCTTTTCCGCTCGACAGATCCCATTCGATCCCCTCGGGTGGGGGATCGGTCCCATCCCGACATACGGGATCCATAAGCGTCCTGATCTACAGGTATCCGCGGGGCTTGGGGCACCCTCCCACTGTCTCAAGTGCACTCTTCACTGCTTCGCCCTCCCTCGTGGACTTTCGAAGGGCTTCTTCCTCCACCCCCCCATCCCCCTTTGTTTCTCCGCTTCCCTATGTTTCCCCATTTCCCCGGCGGCGTGAGAATTGGATCCAGTGCAGCCTCATTCACACCCACCACGGAAACTCTCCCCCACCTGAGGTTCTGCGATACAAATCGAGTATCGCAAAAAGTGTCGACTTATCGACATCGCGACGCCATCGCACTTCACCACACCAATCGTACGGCGCATTTACGTCGAGGATGTGCGGTTCGGCTACACCTACGGCGGACCTGACATCCTGAGTTTTAGACTTTTTAGATGTTGAGATTTAAGGGGCAGCCACGGGAGTTTTTGCGCCCCTGCTCGTGTACTCACGCATGACCATAGGTTAGTAAGCATTTCCACGAGAATAAAAAACGCTGTAAAAAGCTGATTTCTCGTTTGGCAACGAAAGAAGAACCAATTCACGACACATGAAAGGAAGTTAAACAATCTTTTTTACACTTTTTCTCGAAGAAATGACTTCACGTACAAACGTAAACAATTTGAACTAGAACGCCGATTCCATCGGGCTGTGGGTGGAAAGACAGCATCCAAACATTCAGGTTAGCCGCGATATACGAGTTATCTGGTCTAAAAATACTCAGAAATTTCCTGTAGATGCCGAAGCTTGGGCTTGGCTATCACCAATAACCCTGACGAAAGGCTAACAGCTTCTAATATGAGTGCAGGAGGAGACCACACGGCTGGCAGTCGAACAACAGTTATTTCATTACATTGCACTTTAAATTTCGTCGCAACTTGCAAGCCACCGCTAGGGTGTGTGGCAGGGGTGATTACACACCAGACTAAGTTAGACACAAAATACTCCCCCCTCCGGGATGAGTATTTTGTGTCTAACTTAGTCTGGTGTGGACCTTTAGTCCAACGCGGTCGGACAACGTTATTCTGATCCCTTATCAAAAGAGGGAAAAATTTAATCATTAATCTATATTTTCTACGCCATATTTCTCTAATTTTATTTACATTATCTCTCCTACCGTAGTAAGATGGGGCTAATAATACATTTTCAACATCATCGCTAATATGGTTTCCTCACAACCGGCGCGCGATGAGCACGACAGTAATATGATGTGGAAGGTAATACAGTGAAAACGATATTATTATCCCGAGTATAATAAGCTCAACAACTTCTCTAAAATGACATTTTACTGGTTTGAAAACATGTGCCAACCAAGAGGTCACAGGTTCGATTTCACCTAGGACTTGGATGTTTGTAACTGTCTTGGATGTTATAACATAGTTATAACTCCGATGTAAAGGCTCAAATTCTGTTTCCGGATTAGTGATATATAAATGAATGTGCCAGTGCACCTTCTCGAGCAAAATATTTAAGACAAACTAGTCCCCCAAGAAGGTCTTCTGGGGCAAGGAACTACTCGAGACAATACAATCAAATGTGTAAATAAATGTAGGATCGACCATTGAAGACCACTTAATACACGCGGTAGGTTTAGCCACCCTTTCAGCAGAAATTCGTGGAATGGACTCAACGAACATCTCCGCTTTGTGTGGAATGAATCACCCGAAAAAAGGATTTTAATCAGCTAGAGGTCAATTCACATAGTATCCGTTAAGTGGTATAGCGGTTGTGGGGATTATACCTCGGAAAAGTACAGCAATGAAAAATATGACTTCCTGCAGTAAAACGAAAGGAAGACGGCGAAGATGGCAAACGAAAGCCATGAGCGCAGAATTGTGGCACGTGTGCATTTACGAGGATTGCTATTTATATTTTTAGTCAAATAATAAAAAGACGAGATTTATTGTTGAGAATGGCTTTATTATTTTTCGAAGTATTCTCCATGATAATCTATACACTTTTGCATGCGCTCGAACCAATTTTCGTAACACTTTTTCCACTCCAATTGTGGTACCTCCAAAACATGGTTTTTGATCGCATCAACAGCTTCTTCAGGCGCCGAAAAACGTTGGCCACGCAATTTTTTCTTGATAAACAGGGAAAAAAGAAGTCATTTGGTGCTAAATCAGGGCTGTACGGAGGATGACCCATCAATTCGACGTTTTGGCCAGTCATATAGGTAGTTGTTGCAGCCGATCTGTGAGAGCTTGCATTGTCATGATGAAGAATGATCCTTCGTTGTTGCTTCTTTTTCCGTATTTCACCAAGCACTTCTGGCAAACAAATACCCGCGTACCATTCAGAATTCACGGTTCTACGTTGCTCTAACGGTACGGTTGCCACATGTCCAATTATTCCGAAGATACAGGCGATCATTTGCTTCGATGTGCTTCGTGCACGAATCACTTTTGTCGGATTTGGCTCGTCTTGGAAGACCCATACAGTAGATTGCTGTTTTGTTTCGGCCTCATATGGATGAATCCAAGATTCGTCACTTGTGAAGATGTCCCCGAGCTAAGTCCCGAGTTATACATAACATTCGCGTTCATCAACATATCAAACCAAGGATTGGATAGTGGCAGCTCTCCAAGCTATCTTGCAATCTATCAATTCTCCATTATTTCATGGCTCCTTGCATCGTAATTTCACCATGCCCTTCCTCTGTATTTCTTCCCTTTCATGGTTCGTGATATTTACATTACAAGAATTACAATAACAAGGCATTCAATAGAGACAATACAGCACAAAATGCATTTTTGAAATAACTTGCAATGATTAATATTTTACGCAGAATCAGCAGTAAATACGCAAATTATAGAGCTTCATATCAAGTTGCGACTAGGCTTGGTGGGTATCCTAAAAATATCCGCCTCACCTGCAATTAGTTCCAAGAACAAATAAATCAGTCCTAAGTAGATTACTGCTACGCCAACTCCGGATGTGAAATTTTCACTTGGCGGTGATATAAATATTCATATCCCAAGTTATTTTTTCAATTTGAATTTCCGTGCATTAGCATACAAATACGCATGCAAGTAGAGAGGGGATATCAATTTCACGCCATTTACGTTTAGTCGGGCACTCTTCCCATGGTGTTCCCAACACCCATAACTTGATGGATGACATGAGTCCCTTTCACTCGTGGCAAGCGGCTTGAAGTCCGGTCCGGTGGGCCAGCCACAGACGAAATTCCTCTGGTTTTGCGTGCCAACTCACCCGACACCAATCGAGCCTCGAATTTCCAGTCTCTCTCGCCCTTTCGACGTGTCTCGAAGAGGAATCAAACAAGGCGTGCCCGGGTACGAGAGAGAAGAAATGAGCTGGTCAGAAATTTAACGAGATATTCGTATGAACCTTTCACCGTTTGTTTTTTTCCTTCTAGAGAGACGGCGCCCGTGGCATACTGCCGATAGGGTAAATCGCGATTGGAGATGGAGTCATTCGACGGCGGAATTTGCTCGATCTCTCTTCAATTGCCTGTTTCGAAGCTATTTTGGTGATTCACGGGACCCACCCTTGGGACTGCATCTATAAAAGTTAATATGCTGAATAATTGCCTTAAAGCTTACACATGAAACAGTAGGTACTTCGCAATACTTTTTGTTATTTATTCCTGAGGGAATCGATAGGAACGTATTGATACAACTTATTTGCAAGCAGTATTTCAACGAGCACTATAATTTATCCTAATAACGCACATTGAAAACAGCGCAAAATAGTTTAAAGAGTGGCCAATATTTCCATTCATTAACTAAGTGGCATACTTGTTTCGCGAGCTTATCTGTAAAGTATACCTCGTCAAACCAATCCCAGGTTTGACGGCCATTGACGACAACAGAAAAGAGATGCATAGATGCATCATTACCAACAACGGCAGGACAATAACACCGTTTTAAGGATTTTCCCTTTCATGGGAAAAGTAATACTCTTCGGAAATTTTTCCTGTTTAAGGAACTTTTTATCTCTAGAACACTTGGCCATCCTTTAACGTAGCGGCAACGAAGAAAAAACTGCTAATGAAACAAATTACAGGTTAAGCCCACTTGGGACGAACGTTGAAGTAATTTAAATTTATCGATATTATAATATTCAACTTTGATACATACATACATACACATATATATATATATATATATATATATATATATATATATATATATATATATATACATAAAATATCTTCGAAATGGAACGCTCATCGGCGACACACAAATATATAAAAACACAGATGTAGATTTTTAGAATATAGAGACACAAAGAAAGGACACTCACAATTTGTTATTTTACGTTTCGACAGCACGGCTGTCGTCTTCAGATTCTGAAGACGACAGCCGTGCTGTCGAAACGTAAAATAACAAATTGTGAGTGTCCTTTCTTTGTGTCTCTATATTCTAAAAATCTACATCTGTGTTTTTATATATTTGTATATATATATATATATATATATATATATATATATATATATATATATATATATATATATATATATATATATTGATGATTACGTCGAAGTAACACGGAAGAGTTGAATAACAAACAAACAGCGACAAACAACATAAGAACACATAAAAAGATCACTCACACGTTATTTCTTGATCATTTCGACGGAATTCAGCTCCGTTTTCATCGGAAGAAATAGAAGTGACTAGGCTCGATTCCCGGGCAAGGCACTCTGGGCACCTTCAGCTCCACCCATGTGATTTTTCATCACATGGGTGGAGCTGGTTCAACATGCTATGTGATTTTTCGGGTACCAGGTCTTCCTGGAAAATGATAACCGGCACAGGGAGAGGAACTAGCCCCCCTACCCTGATGTGTGAATTTCACACGCCGTCGGGCTTAATACTGGGTGAACTCTACCACCACCTACCAAACCGACCTTCGGGTTGATTACTGTGTTTATGGTTATATATCTCAGCGTCTCTTCGTGACACGATTTCGTAAATGCAAATAACCAATAGAATAGTTATTTCTTAGGAGGTCTAGAGTAACTATTTTTATATTGCAAAATCGATCACTAGCATTCAAAAAATTCTATTTGTTGCCTCGCAGAATGCATAATTCATTTTTAGTTCATGGTTCGAGGTAAAAGGCGATACGTGCAACTTCCTTCCATGGCTCCGATTATTTGAACACTGGTACTTTTCCCTTGACGTTTTCCTTTAAAGACGGACCTTACCGATGCCTCTTTGCGAAAAAACGCCGTTTTTCGTGACTTCCGACCTTTAAACGTCATCTCGCCCGTCCCAGGTTCTGTGGATTTTTCACGATGACCTGCGAAGCCGCCCCCACCTTCGGAGTCCAATGAATAAAAAGACCGCGTCAAATATTGCCCCATCCCTCCCGCAATGGCACGTATTCTTCACCGCGAAGCGATGTGGTCTAATTACTCCGCTGCCCAACTCCACTCTCCCTCCTTTTCCCTCACACCCGTCGCTCCACGGCCGGTAAGCCATCCCCCCTCTTCCTTCACCAGCCCCACCGTCCCTCTTGTGAAGGGTTTTCGCCGTCCCTGTGCGTGGTTTCGGATTCCTCGACGTTGGAGTCGGATGGGCGACCCGGCGAGGAAATGGGAGGGGTGGTAGGAAGGAAAAAGAGGGGGGGATTAGCCGAGGAAGATATCTGGAACGGCTTTTGAATCATTTCCCCCCGCCATCAAAATTTAGGCGAACATAATTAGAGCAAAAATTTCCGCGAATGCGTAGAAATTCGAACTTTTTTGGGTTGGTGGATCCCTTCCTTCGGTAGGTAGTACCGTTAGAAAACATATGTGGCGATATTGGAATCGTGCGTTGTCACTTCGATATTCCGGTATAACCTGCGTCGCCAAAGGTCCATCGATCAAATTCGCCCGCGAGACATGCATACGGGTAAATATGCATAAACTGAACACCGCGACCCCACGAAATCCTTTTCATTGAACGTTAAATCTGTGGTGGTGTTCCGTGTAGCAGCGGTACTTATTTCAGTCAACGGATAATTTCATGAAGTGTGCCATAAATGAATTACCTCAGCGAAAAACATGTTACGCAGGATGAGGCATTGAACTATATGAACCCTACGAACTTATGACAGTCCCCCTTCCGTCTTTTGTTAAACCTACCTTGCTCTGACGAACTTCGCTTTAGTGAACTGTTTTCCAGGGCATCTCAAAGCAGTATAATGTTCTTCAATTCCACGTTTACATTACTCGATCGTGATACGATATTTCGCTAAAAACAGCCTCGAATATCTCTAACGGATAATGAACTGTCTACGACCTCCTCCGGACTCTCTTTAACAATGAGTTACGAAGATACACGACCGTTTACGATGCATAATAAGAAATGCCCGAGGGAATAGCCGCTGCTAAAAAATTCAGGCAGATCGCAAACCGGTAACTTGACTCGAAAACGAACATGTGGAGCGGCTGCCTCCTTGAAATGCAGTCCCTTGCATAACCTTAATTCATGGACAAATTATCCTCACGGGTAGAGAAGGGCAACTGAATGTAAATGATCGATACCAAGGTATCGATGCACACGAATAGCATCGATTTTATGGTATGGTATATTGATATAATTCAGTATCGATGCTATTTCCATTAGAAATACGCAGGAAATATTTTTTCATAACTTTTGTCTACACTTGCACTGCTTCATTTATATCTGCCAAGAAGAGTATATTTTAATAATAATATTTTGTACCAACCTATTTGGTTACCATTTACGCATATCTTATTGCATAAACATGTTTAATATTAGCACAACACATTATGCCACAATGAGGTGATTTGCAAGCTTATACATGCACATTTAAAAATATTTAATAGTTACATACCAAATGAAATATCGAAACATAATTATCGAAGGGGACTTGTGTCATCCACCGCTATTTCAGCATGGAAAATGTTTTCTACTACCAGCTATAACAGGTTCTATCTAGCAGACATTTCACAATCCGATTTGGTGCATGGAATTTCGCACACCACCCTGTACATTAGTTCTTTCATCTTCTCTCCGGGTCGGGTGGCCGGAAATGTTTTTCGGCCTCGAATTAAGGACTCCAATGATTTATTAAGTATGACTCCGCTGTTATTTATCACAAATCGTTCCTCATTCGATAGAAAATAAATCATAGATGATTATCAATTGAAATATCATATGGTAGGTAAATGCTAACAATAATTAGCATAAAATATTCTTGTTAAGAGAATGCAGATGTAATTTATGTAGCGTAATGATGTGTTTTGAAAAGGCTTCAGTAGAAAATAAAATATTTTTTCCATTCAGAAATGGAATCTAGTAACTGAACCCGGATAAAAATGCAACCTCCACGAGTATTAAAATGTAAGCACATTGTGCCTTGCAAGCTATCACAGGGATGTGTGGAGGATGACGACCTGCCATGGACACTGTCACTGCCAGGTCCAAGCACTCACACCTCCCTCGCAAAATACACAACCACAACAAAATTGAACGCAAGCATCCAAATATTTTATTTGAAAAACATAATTCCATGATTTATTCAAGCGCTCCCATGACTGCTGGAGTATGATGTATAAAGGCATGTGTACACGTGCAACGTACGTCCGTGCATACGAGCAAGTATATTCATACATTCATGGTTTGTATTAAAAGCAATGGCAAAATAGATTCATTTCAGATATTGCTACAAAGCCTCATAATTCTTCAAAGAACATCCCTTGAGCATCGACACACTTTTGCCAGCGGCTTTTTAACGCCTCGAAGGCTCCCTGATAGGCGGATTCCGGAAGGTCCATAAAGGTACACGTTGCACTTGGAGTACCATGGTGGTACCCTTTGAGGGAGGATTTCACTATTGGGAATAGGAAATAGTCTGCTGGTGCCAAGTCGAGACTGTAAGGGTGTTGGGGAGTCGTTGGGATGTCTTTGCAGAAGATCTTCGCAAGCAGACACTCAACGCTGTTCTTGGTCGTCCGTCAAGACCTCCGGGACGAGTTTAGCTCAGATCTTCCGCATCGCCAAATGTTCAGTGATGATGGTTTGCACTGTCATCTAATCAATTTTAATAAGAAATGCGATGATGCACACAATTACCCGTCAGTCTGAATTCAGCACTTTATGCACACGTCAGGAAAGAATTGTCACCGATACTTTTTACACAAACGTTGTACGTATTAACTCATAATTGCGCATGCACAGCTAGTGATCAAACATTCGTTCACGCGATGGGATCTGGGATAACATACATAAGAAATGCAGAAAAAAAATTCTTCGCGACCTCGATAACAATTACTCTGGTCCCTTGTCATACGCGGGAAAAATGATAATTTAAACCAGTGGGTTCTACTGTTTATCTCCCTCATCTTACTTCCGTAATCTCTCCTACCAAGATACAACCGGGTCAGCTACAGATTTTAACATAATTACAAGAGAATTGCGTCTAATTTATGAAAGAGATTTAATCATTAATAATTTAACCTACGGGTCCGTAAGTTATTCTCAACCTAGTTCTTGTGATCTAGTTAAGCTACTATATAAAAATACGCATACTAGTTAAGCTACTATATAAAAATATTTTTATAAATCTAGGTCCTCTTTTCTGCACCCGAAAACTAAGAAGACTTCCTGCTAATGTGGTTTCTCTCATTGCATTCTAACAAAAATAAGGTGCCCTTGTCGTGATTCCTCCCGAGGATTGGTCTCACGAAACTGATGAACCATTGCATTCCGCGAGGTGCACTGGGTTGAATTAGATGCCACGGTGGTGATAGAACCCAATAAAACGAAATATTTTATTGCCTGAATCAAATTAAAAAAATAACGGAATACTTTCAAGAACCATGGGAATTTCGACGTAGTATGTACGCTGTGCATTTTAAATTACAACGGTAAAACCATTGATTATATCAGGGTTTCGACCGAGAGCCATTCAAATGGTTATATCACGGGTTTGATTCCAAAACCACAGTCACCAACCAGAACGATGGTGTGATAAGTGAGGGTGGAGCTAGCGGGGACGTCCACACATTTAGGGTAGATGGAGCAGTTTCCCGTGGCGCATGCGGTTCCCTTGGTAAACGACAAATAACACAGCTAGGGTTACTGCGTGTGTCCAAAGATGACACCCGGATTTCGAGCCTGTGCCCTTCGTTCGGTGGTCAAACTCTCTCTCCAATCAGACACCCCACCTCCGAACGACTCGCCAATTGTGTTACTTGTACTATATCAACAAGGTCCTTGAAAACGGAAAGAAACATCCCAAACAATTCTACCATCTTTTGAAGATACGCTGAAAAAATCCACCTCAGTTATTTATGGTTTATTGGAAGATGACATGGGTATGGTCAGCCGGAAAATGTTTCCCGCTTTGTGCTCAAGTCCTTCCACCCACGACCGCTCTCTTGTCTCCCTTCTTCTTTAAATCTTTTTCGGCTAGCCCAATATTATCAAAAGTACCCCAAAAAATTACTCTACTAGCGCAATAGGCTGTATCGCGGTTGCAGGTACGTTTTGTCACGAACCGGATTATATCCTCAATTTTGTCTAATTTGGAAATAATCTTATAGGAAATGTACGCACGCATACCGCTGGCTACACGAACGTAGTTTCGAACAGCATCCACTCTAAACCAATAACCTGCTCCAACGGACCCACAATTTGCAGGCCCACACATTTATTTATTAAAAATACCAAATCCTGCCAGAAACTGTTTTAGAATCAGTACAAAATCTTCTGCACGCTCAAAGAAATCCGTTCTTGGACTGACTTGGCCGTTATACGTGGAAATTGGATATGCTTGGCTGAAATAAGTCTCCGTTCATTTCCGTAAAAAAATTATTTGCACCGCAAAACCTGATTTCAACGAAACATCATTATCATACGTGTGTGCCCGTGACACTTAATATTCGTGGACGAGACTTGATCTAATATTGATATCTGATATTTTTCCATGAACCGAATCCATAGCAAAACACATAGTAACTCCGACCCCTAACGGACTCCATGAATTCGTTAGACACTCTTTTACACGGCCCACTCTTCTCGGACAATGATTCTTGGTATATTACACACAAGAATTCCCACTAACACTTCCCTCGACCATAAGACACTTGACTTTACCCGTAGAACTTCTATCACTACCTGTAAAGGAAAACCACGCTACACATTTTTATCTGTCGAAATCCTTAAGAATTCTGGGACTGTGCTGCTCCCGGATAAAAACATTCAGTAACGTTAAACCTTGCATGAAATACATCTTACAGATTCAGAATTGACAGAGAAATTTTTCATGATGAATAAAAACTTATAAATTAATTTTCCAGTTGGCTGATCATTTTTTCAAGTCTTTGCGCATTATTATCTCATACTCTTACGACACGCATTATTTGTTTTTCTGCAATTTCGAATCAACTTTAAAAAGCCCTCAGTATATCCCTGAACTATGTGCCTAATTAAGTGCATTAGTTATTATTAGGTGGAATTTATACAGCCTCTAGAAATTAGGGGCGCGTTTAGTACGGCTACAGTGTTCCTCCGGTGTCATACGCATACTAAGAACGACGGTCAAACTGATATGAACGGGAAGCAGTACATATTTTTTTCAAAATACAGCGTCCAATCACAATCGAATGACACCTTAGCGCTGCGAGAACGATTGCACGAAAAGCGAAAAATTAAAATTTGCATCACTTCAAGAATCGCGCTCTTAGAAATGCGATTGCGGAAGTTCCTATTGTTAGAGACATTTTTACGGCTGAGGTTGGGTTTTCAAACGAAATTTTTCACACGGATCCTTGCGATGAAATAATGATAAATGTAACACATATCGTACAATGGGAAGCACCGGGAAATGGAATGCAGCCGAAATATCTGATTCCCCATCTTTTCCTTCCTCGTCCTCCACAAGCCCTTCACACCATGAAATCGAGGATAACTTGAAATAATGTGGGAGAGAGCATTTTTTCCCTCCCTCCTTTCCACATCTAAAAAAAGCAAGGTTTTAATAACTTCACCATTAAAACAATGATACTGTAACGCCTACTCACGAAACAGTATTGCCACAGGTTCATCAGTTATTACAAAATTAGAACGGAACTCCAGGATTGAAGCCAAAATGAGAATTAATTAGAAAAAAATATTGCTTCAAGTGTTTACTGTTATGCTAAGTAAGAGATGGAATTGAAGTAAAACCGAGAATAAATTAATAAATTCCGCATTATGCCTTTCATTTAGATCAGAGGACTTGGAAAGGAAAGCTGCTTTTCCAACTTTTTTAATGGCAGACAAAGATAAATGTATAGTCAACAATTATGAATGCATTCACTTCTGATATGTGTGAATCATTATGTAACTTATTGTCGCTGTAATCACGCGTGATGCAGCGAGAGAGGCAGGAGTGAAAACATCACTCTGAAAACCCTTTGTTCAGGAAGATTCCTTCTGCAATGTTCGAGAAACGTTAAGCGACAAAATTCATTTTATCTGTACAATAAAAAGGCGAATGCCTCGACACCAATAAGACGCGATGAAACCAATGAGTGACAGATTTGTTTTAGATTGTTTTCACTACTCGAAGAACTACTTGACTACAACATGTAACACCCAATCCTGACATAGCCGCCAATTTTTTGATTACGTGTGAAATTGTTTACGTCAATCTCATCCACAGTCAGGAACCTATACACGTAAAAAACTTTTTGATTAATTACGGACACCCCACCCAGAAAAATGTAATCAGCAGATAATTTTGTACAGTGCAGTCTTTCCCATATATAACTTAAGGGTTAACATCCATTCCTATTTCCTAACAATAAAGTCATCCGATGTAAAACGTTTGTGTGGAGATCAAATTATCTTTAACCGAAAATGCCAATATATATGGCATGCTCTCCTGATACCAACCCACGATGGTATAAAAGAATACCGTAAACGGGAAAAAGATATTCCGATGTTGTAATAACAATTTTAAAACGGATGAGTAAACTGTAGTTCCAAACTCGCCAATGAACTGAAAAAAACCAGGGCAGGCAATCATTAAAGCAAAAAATGGCGCGAATATCCTGTAATTACACGGCAACCACCTGATTCACTCCGTCTCAACACCCCAACGACGACATCACGTCCGCTAAATACGATATGACCCCCTTTTTTTCTCTTTTGGAACCATGGAAACTCGCCGCGCAGGGCCGCCCATGTGCAGCTTCCTGTTTTCCCAGCTCCCTGGGGATGGCAACTTAATATCCATAGTGGCCGAGAGGCGGAGGAGGGACGGGAGAGGGTATAGGAAGGGCAGGGGCGGAATTCTCGTTGGTCGCCCCCGACTCCATCCATACCTGTTCGCCAGGGCGGGACTCGACGCGTTGCACAGGACGCTCCGCCACTCGGGCCTCATACAAAAAAGAAGTCTGAGCCACGCGGAGGGTGGTATTCACCTGTTTTCTGCTGGTCAACATGCGCCCAGAGTCGTCAGATGCGATTTGAATTTCAATCTTAATTTTGATACATAAGCATTTCGGCCACACCTATCATGTGGTCGAGAGGTCATCGTACACCTATGCCGGTGAAATGCAGCAACAGCATTTCGATCTAAATGGACGACATTGCTTTACATACGTTTTGTAGGGCTGTACGATTTCACGAGATCATATCAATGTATAGGTATGAAGTGCCATCTAAACACCAGGGATAACATCATTTTGAAGCATACGATATTTATGATAATTGATCCCCGTTCTACACATCACACACAACCTTATACGTCGATGGACTATTCCGGTAATCCCCTATATCCCACTGCTTGATCACAAAATCCCAGTTAAGGAGGGATCGAGATCGTAGTGTGGCAGGAAACGTAAATAGCACATTGCGGTCGATACATTGTGATAGGTACTACATGCATCCGCCTTCAATGAGGGGTGTGATTTGCGGATAAACACGAATTACTACCTTTTCTAAGAGTAATCTACTGGTCAAGGTAGGTTTTTGATGGATCCACAACCATAGCTTTACTATATTTAAAAGCCTCGCCAAATACAAAGGGGATTGGAAGGGTGCGGTGGCTTTTTACAGGCTTCCCACCGAGAGGGCCCGGGTTCAAAACCTGGAGACAACAATTATTTCTCATTGGTATCCCGATCCCGACTTGAGGTGCTTTTTGGAGACCACTTTGAGTGAGCACGACGCGCGTCGGAAGGGACGTTAATCTACGGACCCCTTGGCGCCTTCCTTAAGCATTTTGTGCCACTCAAAAACTCTCGTGCGGCTTTAGTTAGGCATCATCCCCACAAGCCTTTTTAACGAGTTCAAGGGTCTCCGACGCAGATTTCTCGAGTTTAACGCAAAACTTCACAGCGTAGCGTTGCTCGACGGTCCGCTCCATGCTGGCGCGAAGACACCACAAACAATCACACCTCAAAAGAATCCACCTCCTGTCTCAACGCATTCCCGGGGGTGACTGAACCAGAGTGTGCCTGAGTGGTGGGGGACCCCTCTACCGAGCCGACCGGTCGGACCCCCATCCACCGCTCCCATGAGGTTACAGCGAACCAGTCACGATACTTATTGTACGGACCCTGTATATTAAATGTTTCAAATCTTTTCTTTCAATGATTACAAATGATTATTATTAAATCCCACCCATATGAAAAAGCCGCTTTATCTTATGCAATTCTTTTTTTAATGCCCACATTACTTTGCTCTCCTTCTAAACCGGGTGAACTGTTCTACCTGCCCTAGTTTATACCACCCAGCTCTAATGTTATCTGAGCCTTCTGATTTCACGAGAACCTTGTTACCTTCGTTTAGTTTTTATTATCATTATTATGTAAACCTTGTTGCAACTAGGCAATTGTCGAGGTGGCAACGGTCAAGTCTCGTCAACAGCCACACTTAAAATGCACATACATACACACACAAGGAAAACCGATATGAGACATAATGCTCCTATATACAATGACACTTAAAGATTACCAACCGCACCATTACACATGGGCTAGTTCACACCATACCTACAACGCTCCGTCCATAATCACGCACTCTTCATTGTTTTTTGACAGTTGATTGATTTTAAGTCCATCGATTCTCCTTTAAAACCTATCCTCAGATTCCCTAATACAGTCATCAATAGATGCAATCCCTTGATTGGCTAATTAACTGAAGTTTGATCCTCAGTAAATCTAATTCATTCGATGATGAGTTCCCGCAGCTATTTCTCCCCCCAGCCCCTCGCCAGGCCTCTCATACCGTTTCCTTCACACTACGTTGAAATGCACATGTGGTAATGGACAGTAAATTTAACTGAGGACATAATTTCTAATTCCTGCCCTTCGTAATTCCACAAATGACTACATTGCATATTAGAAACGAAACCTTATTGTCCTATGTTTTCTACGAGGGATAACCTTATTACCGGATGAAGTTAGTGGGCAAAGTAACTAGGATGGAGATGGAGATAATGCCGACTCTTGTGACAATTTGTCTAAAATAATTCAATGGTTCTCAAATCCAAATCGTGGTTATTTTATGCGCAGGCATTCAGGAATGCAAAAAGGGAAGAGATTAACATGAAGCAGAACGTTGCATGGCTCGGAAACCTTGGCTGGTGGAAAGATTATTGGAGGGTGGAGGAATTGAGCTGGATGATGATGAATGGACTTGAAATTTAGCCAAGTGACGGCGAAGAAATGGTGAAAGTTGGTGGGGGAAGTTCACAGAGAGCGGAAAATATGAATTGAAAAGTTACAGAGAGGAAATGGCCAAATGAGGAATTTTACCGAAGAAAAATAATAGGTAGAGGCATTCAGGGAGCGGGAATTTTAGATAACATGGAATTTACTGTAATCAACATGAGCTAAAGACGGATATATGGTTGCTGAAAAAACATTTGTACTGCTTAGAGCGTTGCGTTGCCTGGCTGTGAGATGTCAGCGCAAAACGAACATATCAAGAGAAGTGTCGACAACGCCACGATTATTAACATAGGTCATGATTTTATTGCAAGAAAACCACTTATCTTTACTCATTACGAATTATCACCACAAGACCTTGACCATGATTACGGAACCATGTTTCATAACAACCACAAAAAACCCACCGTCCAATAACCATAAAGAAATTTTCATAATTATACATTCTAGCTATACAATAGCGTTTAATAGCAACCATTTCAGGGAAATTTTATCTCCAGACGACAATTTCGCATTTCACTTTCTCAGCAAATATTATCCCGGGATCACGCAACGGAACACTCCTGCCCAACAATTAGGACTTATCACCCAACCGGCTGTATCTTTTAAGAATAGAGAATTTCGTGTTTCTAGGAAAACTGAAATTAAAGGGCTTAAGGTGAAAAAAATGAGGTCATTAACTCCGGACCACGACGACAATTTCAGAACTCGAATCGAATTGCACACAATCAACAGAGGGAAACCTCACATTTTGACTCCTCGATTCCAAAATGACACTAAGAGTACGATTTTCAAAACTATTATTCGCTCTCTATGTGTCCACGACGAATTGAATAGCGAAGATGATACGAAGATACTTTGCAACGCAATTTCAATCTCGCGGCGTGCCACAGTACGCAATATTAAATACGTGATTGAAGTGAACCTCCCGAATGTCTTTCTACTACGAGGACAAGGGCTCGATTATCAAAGAAATGGTTGCCGTATGGCATGTCGTTCGACGCAAGTAGACCACTCGACGTCGTTTTCCCCTGACTTTGCATCCAGTTCCAGCTCACGTCTGCTGTGATATCTTATTGCTGTTTAACAAACTACATATATGGCACCTTAAAAGAGCGAGACGGCAAAAGTCGTCGTCCAACTGATATGGATTGAAAAATAAGGATGATATTTAGCGAGGGATCGGGGCCCTCTAGACCTCAGGGGCCTACTGAGAAGGAGAGGCCCATGGCCCATGAGGAGGTTTCCCATGGTAAGCGTTTTCTAAAAAAATTTTTAAAAATTAGTTCGAATAGGTACGTCTCACAAGTCTTGACAATGTTTCGCAAAGTCCTAAAAATTAGGGAAACATTAATTCTTGATTACACCACGTCCCTGATGTATTTTTCTGTGCGCGTATCGCCGTGTGCCACACAGAAAACATCGCAAATAGACGTGGTTCGAGCCCTTCATCATTCAATCATTGATAAAGGCCAAAAGTGCACATCATGAATACATGAAGTTCCCATTAAGTAGAGACAATGTTAATTACTTAAGTCTCCGGTTCTAATTTTGGTTTGTTATTAATGAAAATCAATTCGCTCAACGTTTAATTGCGAAGCTATTAATCCTTACGGCATCCACTCCTCAAGTGTCAGTCAGAATGTCGCCCTTCTCCTTCGATCTGCATGTCTCGTGAATATTTCCTGGCAGTGCGACAGCATAGCATTTAGTATGATGGAAGTTTCGATGAATCAAGTTTTCATGAGGAATTCATGAGAAAATTAGCAATGAGACGTCTGGTTTAGTTTAGGGCATTTGTTCACGAGACTCGGGTTTCACTCTACAGACATGACAATGGTCTTTGGGATTTCATTTGGCTGTCATTGGCGTGCAACGAGGAGAACACGGACTTCGACTACGTCTCCCTTTGAGAGCGCTGTCAACACTATATGCGTCATTTATTACTAACGAGTAGAAACTTACATTTTTATGCCAGAACCCAGACTCGTTCCCGTCTTTCTTAAAGCATGATTAGTAGGACACAACTGATTCACAGGAAACTTGATCGAGAAGATATCTGCCTGTCTTTCGTTATATTTACAGAGTGCCAGAGATAAGGTGGGAAAACATATTTTCCATTTTCAGTTAACCAACAAACTTATTAAATCAGGAAGGCGACAGCTTGAAAATCAGAAATAAAAATCAATCAAAGCTCTAAGACCGATGGTGTAGCCTAGAAATCATTTGGTTAACTAAAATGGATGCAAGTTTATAGCTTTATCAAAAGACTTCATTTAACTTTAAAAAATATTCCTGATGAGTTCCCTGTGGGAGGCAACCGTGCTGAGCGCAGCATAGTACGGCCGCCATTTTTATTACGTTATTTTAAGGATGCTCCCTTAAAATAATTTAGGGTAATTTTAAAATTAAGTGTCCCGTGGACATATAGGTCGGAATAAAAATTATTCCAGTTGATCACCGAAGTCATATCATCTATTTGGAAAACAGAGCCCTAAATCTGCTCGCTAATAACATAGATTACCTATGACGGCAACGGAAATGAGCGTGACTTCTCCGTAAAACACCCGCGACCGCTACGGATGGCGTTACACGAGTATACGTCGATGAACTCATAATAGTATTTGCTACCGATGTCGGGCACGCGACCGCTGATGTACACTATCCGAAAAAAAAGCAGTGCAGTAGCCTCACCCAACAGCAGGGACCCGAGCCTCCTTAACCCTGGCCCGCTAAATAAAAAAAAACGGGGACAAAAATTTCGAAGCAATCTCAACCTCCGGTCTTAAAAATCAACCCTGAATCGGGCGTCGAGAAATAGGTAAGGATTCGCCACCGAGCATGATACTCTCACAGAACACTGAACAAGGTAATGATGGAAAGAATAGGGCCCTTTGGCCCGGAGAGAGACTTCCAAATTCATCGCTATGAACGTGATCACGGAGGGGAAAAGTGATGACCCGGGTGGCGGAAACGAGAGGAAGCACGAACAGAGTAATTTCTCTCCCGGGTCTTGCATGCGGGCGGTGAATTCGTACCGGGGAAGGACATAACGAAGAAAAAACAACAAACGGCAGCGAGTCATTGAACGCTGTCCCGGAGGGGACGGAAACGAGAGTGGTAAGGTCATCGAGAGGCATTTCCAACATCCGCAATTTTCGCCAACTCCGAAAAACTTCCCCCGTCCCAAACGGCCACTTGTGCAAAGGAGTAACGAGAACTGAAAGACGCAGAGCACGCAGACTGTGTAGCGGTGTTGTTAACGAAATCGTAGCCGTTTGAAAACAATCGGTGGGGCGTTGGCTTATTTCAGTAGGGTTAGAGAGATATTTACGTACTGCCGCCCCGTATATTTAATGAACTCGCTAAAAATATTCCCCCTAAAATCTCGTCCCACGTGTTGACGTTGCTGATATTGTCATGAATTACGCATTAGTACCATGAAATATTCAGCGATCAGAGAAGGAAACTAGGATACATAACTATGCATAAGCCTCTACTGGAAAACCATCTTCTCAGCATTCAGACACATTCGATGTTAGGTAAACACGCTTATGACTATCGATGTACTCTTCCCATTTTCCCGAAAACATTGCGAATCAAATAAGCAGGATATTTTTTATTTTTCATTTATAATTGCCTCCCAAATTACAATGAATGAAATCCGGGTTCTTCCAAGATGGAAAGCAATACATTTCCCTACTTCCTCGATGAGTAAAAATAGCAAAGTAGTAACGAAGTTAAAGCGAATTAAAAAAAATCACTACTTGTAACAACCGTTGTAATTGATTTTCAAAGATGCTTCCGACTACGCAGTTAATACCGCAACACATTCGAAACCGCAACGTAGGAAAAATCATGTGCACGACAAGGCAATATGTATTTAGTAAGGCGAGTTAGAAACCACGACTTGCGGTTTAGTTGACGAGCGCGCTACTAACTGGACTGCCCAGGTTGGCACTGGTTATGCTACTAATTTTCGGTCTACTGATTGTTTTAAGAGTCCTTTGATGAAAAGCTAGATAAATATACCGCTAAAGACTTGATAAAAATGCAACGAATTATATTTCCAGAAGTATAGTCCGAAAAATCAACACGTTATTAGCACTAGTTGGGTTCGTGTCTCTCCATTTGTAAGTGATTTTTTTTTGCGAAACGCTGGGAGATGTACGAGTATTCTGCTTTACATTTTTAAGTAGGAAGCATTTTTTTAATTTGATTTTAGCTCCACTTGACATCTGAATAAAAATTATGAACGTTCACAGACTCAAATTTTTATAAAGAGAATGGTATTATTTACGACATGGCAACATGAAAATAACACGACGTAACTGGCATTGAATTAAAGCTGGAACGATTGTTTTTTTCCAGTGCCCATACATTAGTAAAAGCATACATGTTAGTGGAAACTTGATCGTGATTTTGAAGAGGCAGGAGAAAGTTAACTCTGATGTTTCAGTTCAGTGGTTACACTCGTTTCTCTTTTACCGAGTAACAATGTCTCGTGTCTTCTGTCACTCCTCACCAGTCTCACGTCACCCTTGGCTGACAAGTCATCTCCGGATGCGAGTCACGGCATTACGCGTCAATGGAATAGAACACATAAGGCCTCGATAGAAAATTATAACACTCGGGTTGTCATACGCACGTTCATTCCATGGTCTCGTAAACCCTTAAAATGCTCCATCAACCCTTGCTCTCTTTTCCTCCACCTTGCCGCACCTCCGCTGCCCGCTGGATCCACGCGCCACGTTTTTGTCCGAATCACACACTCGTGAACAACATAAATATTCAAGTGCTTGGAAAAGGAATTTGATAGCAGGACATAACTATTTAAAAATGTCACGGTGAAAACGTTAACCATTCTGTTGCGATGGCGAATGGCAGATGGGAAAGGAATGAACGGGTATGTGTGTGTGTGTGTGTGTATATATATGTAGATATATGTGTATATATATATATATATATATATATATATATATATATATATATATATATATATATATATATATATATATATTTGCTCACTTATGTGAAATTCTCACAGATTTGAATAATAATGTGTATCAAGTTAGCACTAGCGAACAAAAACAAAAAACACAGAAACAAGAAAAGAAACTCACACACGTTTTCGAATTTTCGGTGGTCAAGCCACCTTTCTCAAGAAAGATGAGGAAGGAACTGACTTTCTTGACTGCCCTGTCAGTTCCTTCCTTCTCTTCCTTGAGAAAGGTGGCTTGACCACCGAAAATTCGTAAACGTTTGAGTTTCTTTTCTTTTTTGTGCGTATCCGTGTTTTTGCACGATAGTGCTAACTTGATATATGTATTTTATTATTTAAATCCGTGAGACTTTCGCATAAGTTATACGTGTACACACATATACTATCTCGCCCACACCGATATATATCCGAGATTTCAATAACTTGGGCGGATGCGGGGGGAAGGAAGAATCCGGGATCGGCATTAACCCAGAGTTTAGCGATGGGCAACATGAAACACAGTCAGATGCCTCACCCAACGTAAGGATTGGGTTAGCGAATAGAATGATATCATATCAGTGCCAATTACACCATCGCGAATCCACATTACAAACGTTACAGAAGCATCGAATAACATTTGAAAATTTAAGACGTCATCATACACGATTCACCTGACATAGAATTTTCAGCAGAGGGGCCCATGTCTTGTGTGATTTTCGCTCCTACAAATAGCATAGCACCAAGATACTTCGATGGATTTCCCTGACATTTCATGTTTTCCGAGACTAATAAATCTTCCCCAGAATTTTCCAGATTTTACATGTATGATGAAACCGCAAACAACCCAATTTCTTTGGGGAGCACCCGTACGAAAAATTTGAAATTTGAATCCGAGGTCCGGTGGTCTCTCCTCTTTTCGTGACTCCGTCCTGGAGGCTTTCCCGCGGAGGATGTTGTAAGCTATGACATGAGGTCTCTCGTAAAAACCCCACGCGACCCGATACATCTTCCAACGAGGCGAGATAATCGCATGGTCCTCTCTCTCCCTCTTCCCTTCCGCGAATCGCCCCGGAACGAGATTCTCCTGCTCGAGGGAAAAAAAGCATCATGGGTATTTAGCACGAAGACCGGCACGAACGAAAAAATGCAGCGACGACGAAAAAGAAGGCACTCGGATTCGCAAAAACACTGCCAGGGATATTGCAGAAACGCGGTCAGACGAAGGTCAGACGAGTCCTATTCGGCGGCTGCGTGATCCCACGGAATCAAAGACGGATGAACATAACTTCGCCGGCCAAAGGCAAAAAACAAGTAATATCTCTCGGATTCGAACGTGTTTTTCGTTGCCTCTCCTCGGCTCTGGCAAAAATTCGAATTTAGATTGGAAGGCAAGGATTTCGCTGCAAAACGACGAGTATAACACTAGTAGAGAAACTAAAAGAAACACTCTCCCCACGGAGAACTTTCGCCAACGGGACCTCAGCGGACACAAAAACAAAGGATTAGACTAATGTATTGTGAGAAATATTTCAAAGTTCCTCCAATCATTTCCCAGATTTTTTCAGAAAAACTTGACGGGCCGCAAATAATTTGATCAATAGTTTTGCATTTTTTTTATATTAACATTGCATGGTTGAAGTGCGAGTGAATTTTGATCTATGCGGCACCTCAGATTTCAAACTCCTGTATCCCATTAATATCCGTCACGAATGAATATTACGTGATGAAGCCCAAAAATATCACCATGATCACACGAATTCATTCTAGTGTTAAATATGAGCGAATTCTCAAACTTGTCCTAACGACTTCCGTTAAATTAACCAATATTTTTATGAAATACGAAAATATTTTAGCCTTTCGCAAAATCTTTTCTTCCGAGAAAAAAACAAATATACACCAACAGGTATTAACACAAAACACCAGCACCAGCAATTTTCACTATGGTTGTTTTCTTTACCAGAGAAGTCCTTCGTACACTCGCGAAAATAATTTTTGTAAATATACCTGCCAATAAAGTTTCGAGGTAAATTAAGACTAATCACCATTGTTAAATGTAAGAAACGCCAGATGGACGCTGATAATCAGAGTTAATCTCAGCATGGCCCAGCCTCAATATGGTGTGGGCATAGTACCTAATCAAAAGGAAAAATGATACGGATTGTTTCTGATTTTTGCTGAGCAAATATTTTACTTCTCTCGAACTGGCGAGATGTAAATTATTATTTAACTTTCGCATCTTCCAATTTTTCATCGATTTATCCGCAGCTGATTCAACCTGTTCACCATAATAACACGTACGGACCCACCAATAAAACCTTATCACTAAATTTCGCGGACAACCGAACCCGGACCGGATTGAAGGTCTTACCAAGCTGGATCTGACCCCGGGGCGGGAACAACAGCGGGTTCCGGTTCCGAGTTAAAAAAAAACTTCGGCTCCATCAAGGACACGGCGGTTAAAACAATAATCCCTGTGAGAAAGGTACAAATATAGATATGCAACATAGGCTGCCAGGCTCGGGAGACATGTTCCATCCAGTATGCCGGGACGCGGTAATATGAACCAGCTTGCCTCCAACTCGCCGGTCCTATCGATAGCTTTAACAACGCCATCTACGGCTTGAAAAAATAGGCACACAAAGAAAAAGTTGTGGTTGTCAACGTTTTTTGCCTAAGTACCGTTGCAGCTATCTACCAAATGACAATCTCCCTTCTTCATGGCCTTAAGACTTTAAAAAGGTGCATTCCAGTATAATTTTCCAAGGAATATTATTATATGGTAGCCTACCGTTTAAAGTAGGTTTTTAATGGACACCAACGACTCTACATCCGTACATTTCTTAATCTCACCCAAAAGACAGCCTGACACCACACTACAATAAACAATTTTTCGATTCCTCATAATTCCTCCATTCCGTACAAAATGCCTATCCTTCTCCTCCCACTTCTTACTCGTAACTTGCCGAACGTTCTCCTCTCGATCACAGTTTTCAACATTCCATCGCCAACTTAAGTGCTCTGCCTCCTTTGGAATTCTCCCGACAATCCTCTCTCATCCACAATTATGCCTAGTGCCACTTCGTTTGTTCCCCTTAGCGTCCACATTAACTTCTCCATCCTTCTCTACACTGAAATTTCAAACGCCTCCAATCTACGCCTATCATCTTTCTTCAATGATCACGTTTCCACGACGAACAAAACGACGGTCCATATCAAAGTTTTCACTTATCTTTTCTTAACATCCTTACTCAACGCCCAAGTAATCTACTCCCTCCTCCTAGGGAAACCTTCTTAGCCTAACGCCTGATGTTCCTACTACTATGACGATCTCGGTCCAAAACGCTTCCAGGATGGGTAAATATGCGAGCTCTAGTTTTTGTCTTCCAAAGAACATAATACTTATTATTCCGGTGTCAGTATGAGTCTTTCAAAGACCTTCCATTCATAAAAAAACAGCTCCAAAAATTGAGTTCATCAATCTGTGACTCCGTTCTGGGCCCCGACAAACCTAAATTATTCGTTCAAAGAATATCCCTCAGTTTAGGCCTCACACTTAGATCAGAGATCAAATAGGACGACAGAAATTCACAGGATACGTCGGAAATATATTGAAAATGATAGTTTCTTCCACAATATGCACACGATATTAATACTGAGAACGAAAATACTTAGTCCTTCCACACACATTTTATTACACACGACCTCGTTTACGACTTACAAAGTCATCATCAAGTGAAATAAAGAAGACACAGATTGCTTAATATAATAACCAGAGAGGTGGGGAGGGGAGGACGGTTGTGGGCGTGGCGTCAGGCAGGAGAGTGCCTTTGGAACAGCGGGTTTTGGTAGGGTGGTGCGGGAAGAATACATCATTAATCAATAAACATACCCATACGTTAAACATTCCCTGGAATTGAAAAATATTCCAAAAACAGATCTACCGTTAATGCCCACCTCTTCCGCAGTATAATTTCAGGGATGAAGTCACTTGTGACATTACGACGTTAGGCTGAAAAGTAATGCACACATGCTTGTAGACCACAAACAAAATGATCTTCAAAAGCACTCCGTGTGGCACAAGGAAGTAACATTCCCCCTCAACGCACATGCGCACGTTTGAAGTCGTTGCGTTCATCCAGTATATTTATGGAAGCGCAAGTATGGAGACGTGTTCTAGTGCAATGTCAACGCGAGTTAAACAGCGTGCTGTTATCGAAATATTAACTTCAGAACAAGTTCTCCTACTGAGATTCATCGTCGTTTAAAGTATGTTTATGGTGACGATGCTGTTGATAGGCCTACAGTAAATCGATGGGTAGTAAAATTTCGTGGTTGCGAGCCTGGATAAGCCATAATTGTTGATGAAACTTCTTTTGACTGTGTTTTGGAATACTCACGGGAGTTTAAGTGATCGATTTTCTGGAACGAGGGGCAACGGTAAATGCTTCTCAGTAAATACAGACTCTAACCCACGTCCGACGTCGAGTTTGTAGTGTTAAAGGCAGTCTGGCGCCAATAATCTTTCAACATGACAACGCTCGTCCACACACCTTGCGTGCAACTAGAGAGGCTCTGAGAAACTTGAAATTTCAACCGATTCCACACCCTTTGTCTCACCAAAGGAGTGTGTTTGCATCATGCAAACGACGCATGTTCTCATGTGTCATTCAAACGACTGCCCTACTCAATGAATTCGGCTGGGATATCATCGGCCACCGTCCTTATCACCCGGACATTACCCCCAGCGAGTACCACATGTTTCCCGCTCTCAAAAACACCTTGGAGTACAGAAATCCAAGTCAGATGAGGAAGTGCAAGAAGCAGTCGTCAGTTGGCTTCGTGACGCGGCGGGAGAAAGGTACGGCGCCGGTAATTAAAAGCTGCTTACAAGGATGCAAAAAGTGATGGATCGTCAAGGCGACTATGTAGAAAAATAGCTGAATGCTCAGTCTTTCCAACGAGGCACACAAAGTTGAGAATAAATTTGATTTTTCATGAAAAAAATAGGAGACCTTACCCTTCGAAACGCCCTAGTATATTAAGTCCAGAAGAGTGTTTTAGGAATGTGCGCCAAATAATTAGGGCAAAATATATTCACTCAGACATGCAATTTTCGTTAAGCCAGGGGGAGATATCGAATCAGTATCGAAATATCATTTGGTGGATTTGTTTGTAGCAGCTCTCCGATGCATACCTGCTGTCACCTGTCAATATTTCCGTTCCTTCTCAATTCGTAGCGCTAACGTCTTCCATCAACTGCTAGCCGTCAGCCATTCCTAGTCTCCCTCTTTCCTCCCCTAATGCTTCCTTCAATCAGTCTTAAATAAACCAATGTGACTCGTGAGGTTAGAAGATGGAAAAAAATGCCAAAAATAAAGGGAACCTTTGCCTATCTACGGGTGCAAGAATTTTACAAAGGAAAGGCAAAATTCGAGGTAGGTTCTGTTTTCACTCGAACCAAGAAACGACAGCGGACTGTTTCGACAATTAAAGAGAGTACCCGTAATACCGAATGGAAAACGGAAATATGTCAGTAGGGATGCCACTGTCAGGCACACCATATTGGGGGTTCCAGCTTTCAGCAATTTACTTCTACGCTACGATACATTTTAAGCCCCAGACACACTGGGGTGGTTCCACCACGATTCTCTTTACCGACATACAATCGAATGCTCCGCCCCTCTCGGGAAATGTTCGGTTCCTACGTGAAAAGTGAACCTCGTCACGGTACTGTGGTTTCCAAAAAATTTCCCTCGCACCTGGTACGCATTGTGAATTGTGTAGCCATAGGAACCATTGATCGGCTTGAAGATATACAGCACAAATCATTGGACTGGCCGCCCTTTTAGCCTAAGCAAGGGCATGCCTTCTATGTCTAAACGCTCCGGCGATCTCATAGGAGCCAAGGGCAATACGGGCTTGTGATTAGATAAAAGTTTCCAAATAGGAGTATGAAAGATTTCGCGGTGTTCGACTGATTAAATTGCTCACTATTAAACGATTGTCACCATCCTCGTTGTACTTTGTTAGCTCATAGGAAATACATTTGTCATATACAACAGAATTTTCCATCACATGGTCCATTTTTCGACAGTTTCTGCGGTGACATCCAAGCCAGTACTTCCATGCCAACACTGTGACCATTGAAACCTTAGCCAGATTATCGTAATAATTATTCGATTATAACAAAATTGTTCATCATATAAGATTAGGCACAAAAATGCACCCGCAATATCTCGATACAATATACCATCACAGACTTAAGTTTAAAGTTAAATACCAGAAGGGATCATCAGTACCAACTATTTTCCATTTCAATTTGCAATTGGAAACATTCCTCAAGGATACCACAGTTTGTCTTCAATTTAAGTACCGATTCTTTTCATCTAAAAAAAAAAGCTATACTATCTTCATCTATCGAGGTTACTTCTGGTACGATTAGAGAACGTAGCCAACAGCATTATATCATTACGAAATTAACCAGTCAATCTTTCCTTCTTTGAAAATACCGAAATACTGCAAAAAAAAGGGAAAGTAGACAGTGAGTTCATGAATATAACGGCACATTGCGAATTTGAAATAATTTTTAAGACTGAATTCATCGTCAGCGAACGAAAATAATGTACTCGGGGATGTTATTCATGGCATAAAAGAGAATTTATAATATTCGCTTCTCCGCGATGCTTTCTTCTCATCTAAGTCTAGATTAGATCTTTCGTCCATATTTATTAAAAACTCGTCGAAGTTATGCACTCATGAATGCAGTCTAAAAGTCACTCGCTTGCAGAATAAAATCATTCATAGCAAATAGAGAACGGGGAGCAAAGCTTAAATCTCCTCTAAATTAAAAATATGGCGATAAATGAGACAACATCAACAAATTCATTAAAATAAAACTCTAAGAAAGTAAGACAAAGAATGATATCACTGTCATGACGATCCTGCCTTCGCAGATGGGGATGTTAGCGAAGAATTAATTATATATAACAGAAATTATAACCAGGTCTCCCGTGATATACGACCAAAAACACATTACTAACCCCATAGCAATATGGTATCAGAAGTCAAGAAAAATATTATTAGAGAGCTAAACTGTATAATCTTCAAGTATAAATAATCATTTTTCCCGAGAAAGATAGCCGAGTAATGTTCATCGAAGTCGCACAGGAAATAATTTAAATATGCATGCAAAATAGTATATATTTTTGGCAAAAAGTGAATAATAATAACTTTGTAAGTTCCACTGACCTTTATTTTTAAAACGACCGGTTTTGGAACTTTCAAAGTTATTATTACTCACTTTTCATCATGGAGTTCCATCAAGTTGAGCCGAAAACCATAGAATTTATCTTTTTGGCTATTAATATATTCATTTAAGTACTCTCTTGTAGTTTCTAGAAGCAGTAACTTATACGCGGAGGGATCATTTAGACTTCAGACACTGCAGTGCATTTAAAGCTGTTTTTAAGATTAACTTTTTATATTAGATAACTTCGCGGTCAGTCGCTAACCTTATGGTAATAATGGAGGAAAAAAGTACCTCCCATGTTCGTAATCGCATCATACTTTACTTCCCGCGTGGCGACTTTCAGGATACCATGTAGTTTTAAAAACAAATCAGTATTCATCGTGAAGGTTGAGTTGGTTTGATAGTTGAGAGCAGAGCTCACCCAATAATTCCCAAGTAGTCCAATAAGTCCCAAGTTTACATCAGGACAGGAAGGGATAAGTCCCAAGTTTACATCAGGACAGGAAGGGATAAGTCCCTTTCCCTTTGGGCACCCACTGAGATATGATAACACCCAAAAGAACACAGTTGGGTGAAGCTGAGGATTCAGTAGCATCGATATGAATTGAAACCAAGCCCCCTCCGGTCAGTATACTTGCGGGGTAGGAATTGGCCCACCACATCCTTCACGTAAACTTAAGGCTATAAAAATGACAGATAAAGAACGCCTCGGAAAACGAGGTAATGAGAGAGAGACAAGTTAAGTCATGTTGGACAGTAAAACAGAAAATATGTGGAGAAGAAGAATGGTGTATTGTTTCGAAAGATGTCAGTTTAGAGGAATTCCAAGGTTTAGAAGCGTAGCAGAGACTGGGTCCCTCAAAAATCCAACTTTGATCGATCGGCTACCGCCAATAATAGAATATAGAAATATCACCTCAAATGCACCAATAAATTTTTTCCGAAATACACTTACTTTTGAACTAGACACGTCTAAAATTTTTAAATGTATTCCGAATCACTTAAGGAGAAATTTAAGACATATATTTCCAATGATATTTTTCTGACGCGAGTGAAAACCGGATGCGAAATGCAGCAACGACATTACTGCCAGCCAATTTACAGCCGGAACGAAAAAATCAAATACCTGTGGCTCCACCTTGTGAAATTTTTCCATTATAACAATATTATAAATAACACTACTTTACCCAGGCATACGAACAAGAAATTTTGATTGATTCCATTCACGATCGTGAAAACATTGTTTTTGATTCGGAAAACGTTTAGAACAGGAACGCACTATTTTGGACTCGGGACTGCTCGCCAAAAAATTCAAACCTATCCGCTACTTGCTCCCGTCTCGTTCTTTCTTCCACCTGCAGTTACTGAGGGACATAAAAATGTACCCACCCCGAATTTCTATTTACTTTGATCGCAAACCACCGGAAGGACCTCCCAATTTTTTCTACGGGGAACATCCGACGAAGGCTGCTGGAATTCCTCGCATGATACGAAATCATCACAGATACAGGGAAATGTCTCCATTTTTTTTCGGTCTCCCATTAGAAGAGCTACCGAGCATCCCCATCCTGAAAGGTGTCATTTTCCCCCGATCTACTAGATCCACGGAAGTGATGACCTCTCCTTTCCCCTGCCATCGCCCGACACAAACAAAGGTCTCCATGGCGACGAATAGCGCACACCGAGCTAAGGGGGTGGGGGGGAAAGGAATCGCAGAGGGGATGGTGGGATGGGGGATATGAGAGGGAAATAAAGGGTTGGGGGACGAGGAACTTCTCGATTGTTGTGCTCGAGACAAAGGGCGGGGGTGAAAACAATGGAAACGAGTCATCCAGAAATTGCGTGGCTGGGCTCGTTCCCCGGCGAAAATCCCTAAAGTTGGCAGCACCGTCGTCGTCGGCAGTGTTCCACTCATCTCGCCTCTTCCGGTCTCGACTCTTTCCTCCCCACCCACACTCCCCGGCACACCGCCCGCACCCAACCGGAAAGTTCAATTCCGGTGAACGCGCCGTGTTCGGCCCTTCATGGCGGTGCTGGATACTCAACTCTCCGATGTAGGTACGCGTGGAGGGTCAGGCGGTGGCGCAGTTGAAAATGGGGGAGGGGAAGTCAATTATCAAGACCCCTTTTCCCTCCCACTCCCCACCACCCGTGCCCTCCTGGCAAGAGTACGTTCTTACCCCGAGGCCGGGTGGGTTGCTTGATCCATGAATCTGACGCAAAGTAATATATAAATGACTATCGAACTACTTATTTCCATGATACTACAAAAATGCAAAGTATCGAAATATTGATAAAAGTGGAAGATATCGAATACAACGATATCGAGTCATCGCAACACCCCAATACCCTTAGAAAATGAAACAAGGGAGAATTACCGGCCACGAAAACAGCAATTCGGATAATTAATTATTGAATAGTTCTCGAGTTTACCCTTGGAAACAGAGGTGTAATTAATACGTCAAACTAAATATATTGGGAGGTTAGATCACTTTGAAACGAGAGGAATTGCATACTCCAGGATTAATTAATTTGAATACTCTGCTTCTTCCCTCGCACAGTTCGCGATCGACAAAAATACCCCCAACAACGGATATTTCTTTCGCCCTTCATTGTTACGAACATTTAAATATGTTTTTTCACATTGAAATAACTGGGCGCAGGCGTTTAAATAACTCAAATGGCAGAGTGTGCGTATTGATGCAGTTCTCATACGCCACTATAACACGGGTGAACTATACGCTAAGAGTTGATCGCATAATTTAGTAGCGGTTCTTTGAAGGGGCTCTAAAAAGAGTTTCAAGCAATAGAAGTTACACATACAGTGAATCTCAAAAGCCACCTTAGTATTTTAAAATGTTAAGAAGAGCGGAAGTTAAATCGAAAATAATAATTAATGTATTAATATAAAATTATTTTTGTTTCGATTGAATTTTCATTTTCATTAAACGATGGAATGCAACGAAACTTTGAAGACCCAACAACAGTCATACTCGATAAATCATTCCCTCGACAGAAAAACACCCATTTTTTTACTTCGAAGTGCAGCACGCGACTCAAGTTTTTATGCAAATGCCTACATCAGGTCACAATATAAGGATGGTATTTTCTTTTCCGCTTTAGAACTCCTCTTTCCCAATCTTTCTCAACTTCCCCGAAGTATTTACGTCTCCGCCTTCCACCCGCGCTCTGCCCCTTCCACTACGCTCCTCACGAATTCATTGTGTCTCTCGCTGAGTCCAATCGGCCCGTTTCCTCTCTTTTCCGTGTTTTGTGTTTCACAATGCATTCCCCTCTCCTTCACACCTTCTCACTTTTGTCCACCCTCTTCATCTCCAGCAATTGTCTCTTAAAGTCATGCTTCGGAAGCTACTAAGCCTCTCGTGGTCTGCCTTTTCAAACCATGGCTCTGACCCAAGTCCGCCGATTCTGCTCCAGAATATTTGCCAAATTTTCTGGGGTAACTATGGCGTACTACATACCACATGAGGTTGTCCGTCACGCCCAGGGTGGGGAACCGACAAAGCATGACATGAGGGAGGAAGTGGTCTCAGGAAAGGTGACTCACACGGAAATCATCCGAAATATACACATTAAATTCGACAAAAGCCTTTTGAGGTAATTTGCGTTCATACTCCAGCACGTGAAAAATCCAAAATTATACCGTTATGCTAATAATGCCGTTTAAAAATTTAAAAAATGCACGGGGATTCAGACTGGGCTTGACGTATTACTGGGCTAGGGTTTATGTACCATTGCACATTCAAACAATATCCCACAAGCCGTCATAAGGGCGTGTGGATGGGGCAATGAAAACGCAATGAAGAAGTTTGATGACGGAATTGAATTGAATGGGGAGTCATGGGCCAAATAAGGCCTTAGATAACGCCAAAAAAACGTTTATTTTATGAATGAGCAGCCCACGATCGAAATATTCCTCTGCCTACCTCGAAGAAATTGAAACAATCCCACGGCCCTATCGATATCGATAGTCGTCAGGAGCTTCTCGAGAAATAATCCCACGGGCCGGATCGCTATTTAACCCCTAGCCCAACCCTTTTTTCCACTCCTCCCACATCTCATTTCCCCCCTCGAGAGGACGATTAGTGACGCCAGGTCGGGGTTTTCATTACGGCCGACGCTCTGCGGAGCATTGGGCATTGAAAAAAACCCACCGACGTACACACACACACTCTCAACCTCAATCCGGAGCAAGGAGTCGCTCCACGGTCCGTGGCGATTACTTGGGAGGAACGTCGACGAGCCGAACGAACACCGCAGCACAGATGAGAGAGCACCATCACTCCTTCCCCACCGACCACACTCCGCCCAGACTGACGCACCACGGCGGGCAACAATACCCAAGTTTCCTCACTGGGTTGGCGGAGATGCGCCAGTGACATTATTCGGCCGCATTCAAGTTTTCGTGGAACCCCATTTCTGTCTGACGACGTTCACTCGGGCTCGCTTGGATGACCGGATCCTATTAATTAAGGCGCCAAGGGGTCTGGGCATGACTCGGGATGAGGATAAACTCCGGCACAAATGCTTAGCATGAATAATGCACAACTTCTACCTGGCATGACTGGAGCCTGACCAGGGTCAAGAAGGCTCCAGACTCCGGGGGTTCAATGCCTGAGAGTTCCCCCACCAACAATTAGCCACAGGGGACATTTCCGAAGGGGCCATGGGAACAGGTTTTGCAATTCTAACTTTGCTAATCACGCTAAATGAAATAAATTGAAATGTGCGGGAACCCGTGTACAGTGTTAGCCACGCCGAATCATTGCGGATCCTTGGGCACTTTTCTTCTCTAGTTAAACATAGGTGACCACACTACGCTAACAAAACTGAAAAATATTTGCTGAGGAAAGTAATCCTCCCTCGGAACCACCATCGACAAATTGGCTTGTATCATATACCTGACGTTATCGGTAGGGTTAAGAAGTTGTAATTTGACTTTTAGTGGAATTAGCGGCGGTAATTACATTCCCCACCCAGGTTAGTCAAGTGGGTGACGCACCCGCCCGCTAGACCAAAGGTCGCGGTTATTAGTTCCGCTATGGGCATCAGTTTTATGTACATTGGTGGGTACACCCTTGGGAAACCAGATCCACAAGTTGAATTCTCAATTCCGCACACTAAAATCCATTCCAAACCTACTCAATAACTATGCCTGGCAAGGGATTCGAACTCGTTAACTTCTCGTCAGCCGGCGAGCCTATAATCCATGAAACTAACCAGGTAAATTACTGGGCTACTTTCAGAGCTAAGAAAATAGAATAATCACTAAATATTTTCATTTATTTATACATACCCTCCAAGCCAACGCCAGGGTGTGTGGCAGGGGGTGAATTGATGCACCATGTTCATAAGGAAAGATTTCCACGGTGAGAACCGAATATTTCTAAGCATCTGATTAAGGTGCGATATTCACATTTATTTAATGACATAATTACATGTAATCTACCGCGTACAATAACATTTTATCTAGTACTTGAAAAATGCTACACGTCATTGTGAACTTAAAAGAACTTCCACACTGCATAAAAAGTACCCTTTGTCTTACATTATTCTCTTATTCAGCTTTTTCATATATTCTACCCCCTTCTTGGGCAAACGTCTATTCTCTTCGTTCCACTTCCCAATTTTTTCAACCCTTCACAAGTTTAATATGCTACTGGCGTTGAATATCTCCTTCATCCTCTTTTTCTGTCTTCTTTCAATTTCCTCCAACACCACCCCCTCCACTGCAACCATATCCAACACTCCTCCGAACGTCCTATGAATCCAATTAATTTTTTTCATACTCACATCTAAATTCCCGCCTTTAAATGCACATTCTTATCCCTTAAAGATCAAGTTTCTGCATTATTCGAAGTAACGCCTCAAATTTAAGTGCTGACGTCATTTCCTCATGTCTTTACTTATTGTCTCGGTCGTCAATTCTTTCTTTTGCCGACGCTTTATATTCCCAATGCCTTATATTACATTCCCCATTTCCATCTAGAAAAACTTCCATGTCAACGCATCGAATGACTTTATTAGGTAACACGTTTTCTTTAAGAGTTCAGGAGCTTTAAATTCTATGACTTTCATGCGTGAGAACACCTCGCTTGGGAGACGCCTCGAAAAGTTCTGGAAGAAAATTCCTTGAAAACGCATTGACAAACAAAGGCCACTTGTTTATCGATCAAGTACTTATGGTACTTCTGCTTCGCTGAGTAACTTCATCTTAAGTAGAAAGCAAGCGAGGTTCTCTCTGGCGACGAATGGATCCGTCCGTAATCACTTCATTGGTCCGACGTTGTACACCCTTAACTAAGGGTGGGGAGAAGAACTATTCTAGTGTTGACGATGCCGACCGAAAATCAACGACATCGGAAACAAAACGACGATTGGGTTGTTTGCAGTCTGAGTTTTTAGAACTTTCGCTCCGTGTCATTCTCAAGAAAATGTACGCGAAACGAACTTATCATACAATTCACGTTGGCATACTGCCGCATTGGATATGCTTCAAGGCAATTCTAAAGGAAGTGTGAATTTCTTGTTAAAGATCTCCAAAACCCCCGATTAATGCGCCTTTCTAAAAAAACAGATTTAATTGAACGAAAAATAAGAACAGCTGAGTCTTAGCTTTACAAAAATAAATTTTTATTATAATAAGATTCAAATTTTGCATTCAATTTATTTTTAATGCAAAGAGCCACTGGGGTGGAGCATGAAGGTTTTGTCATCCGTTAAAAGCCTTATCTAATGCGGAAGATGCCAAGGTCATTTGTCACTTTCGCGAGAGGAGAATACTTGAGGTAAATTATAACTTGAGACGAGGTCAGGAGTATGAAACATATTCTGTTTCGGGAATCGAACTCTCAAAGCGCGACCTATCTACTGCAACGAAGTCCGATCTTCTACTGCATTCAGTTGACAAATTCCGAAACCAAATATCACTGGACGAATACCTACACACTTCCCAAAGCGATAATGGAAAGCAAGTCATTGTTCGAAATATGCTTTTCAATACTTAAACAGTGCCCTAAAAATTCATTCATGAAAGAAGTTCCTAGACATCTATCTCTGTATCAACAAATTCCTTCAAAAATTGTCCATTCAAAAGTAGTATTGACCATAGATGTAGTCGGAGGCACTGACATCAGAGGTAATTTGCGCTATTAGGAATAAAATGAAAAATAGTCCTTAATATGCTCTGGGACTAGTTATCTAGAGCAAAAAAAAAAAGTAACAATTTAAGAATGGAGATTTGAATAAGAGCTGGAGGAATTTAAAGAAAGAAAGAACTTGAACGAAAACTGGTATTACAAATATAATTTAGAAAATAATATAGCAACATTGATACATGCTTCAACATTAAGGAAAACATAATTTAACACCAACAACCAGATACTCAAACCCCGGCCGTCGGGGTGATAAGCGAGTACACAAGCTCCCGCACCAATGCGATCTCCCTTGGTAAAATGCTCCATTTGTTCATATGAATGGCATCATTATCCCATTTCCTTATTCTAAGATGATATGCAAGCCATGGTATCACGATATAGAACTACCATGATGAACATAAAAAAATACAGTGTACAAATATGATTCCTCATCAATTATTAAATTAATAATTAATCCCACATACGTTTAATGAGAAGCGAATGAGGGTTGTTAACGAAAGGAATAAAAGGGATTCAAGCAAAACACAACTTTGGCGTCAACCAAAACCATTTCATCATTTTTGGAACTCACTTATACCGCAACGAACAGGATTCGTCAAAAAGGATCACGACCACTTCATCAAAATGTAATGGGTGGCGTGGCTGAGTTATGTAACACCACACTCAACGCTCGCGAAATTCAATGTGGAAGAAGTCAAGGAACCGAGAATGGCAACATAAATTAGCAAACATGCTGTTGCATCTGCATCCATTAAGTCGGCCACGGCGGGATATGATACAGTTCAGCGAATGAAAGAAAAATTAACCCAAATTCATGTAATATCGTCACGCAGCTGAACGCCCGCAAATTATGTGTTTTAATGCGAGCAGTGGGCGGTTTTAGAACTGACTTGGATGAAATAATTAACTGGAGACGTAAGTTGCGGCCAAGTTTCTTTAACCCGACTTTGCTCATCAACATTCCTTTTTGAGATCATTATTAATATTTCTGGTCACGCTAGTTGATCATTAGTTCACATATTTCCTTTTTTGTAAATTGATATTTTGATGAACTGATGAATCTATGACTTTTTTCCGTTTCATAGCCTTCCAACTCCCCTCGTCCTCTCAGTTTTTTTTCATACGAATGGCTATTATGCAGGATATAAGTAATTAACCACATTGCACCTTTTATTCTCTTTACAAGAAGAATATGAGCTACACAAGATTGATTCGCGAAGAGATCGTATGATAACATTTAGATAATGTTAACTTCAAAATAATATTAAAGCTAGAGGAGACCAGGGATTCAACGTGTATGCACATGGTAGAATGGAATTGAATTGAGAAATGACCAAAAAACTAAAGAGGGGCATATATGAATAATTATTTAATTTTTTAGTGCCTTGTAAATGTCAAGATCAAATTTATTCACATACCCTTTTATTGGGTTTTTGCATTGCAAATTAAAAATTTGTTACTAAATTCAAAGAACGTGTCGGGAGATGCCAAAGCAGTAACTTCAACGGAGTCATCCGCTAATGTGAATTAAAATTCAACAATTTCAAAGTGTAAAAATCATTGCCTTGGGGGGGAGGGTAATTTCAGTGTGTAAGAGGACGACTAGGTAGCTTAACTGGCTAAAGAATTTGGCTAGATATCGAGGGATCCGACTTCAAATCCCGGTCAATGCGAATAAATTTCCCAAACTGAAATTGTTTTATTTTACTGACTAAAATATCAATAGCTTCTTGAAATAAAACTCACTGTAGATATCAATTAACAGGTGAAATATATGTAAAAATCATTATTGTTTGCGTGATGTGAAACTGACTCGCCTTTGCTAGAAAACTTTTCCCTGAAATAAATATTCATTACTAAACTCAATTACCAGATTCTATTATATCTATAGATGCCAGAAGATAACCCATTTCTAGGTATCTTTTACCTTAAAAAGCAGGCGGGCACATAAAATGCACACCTGCTCTCACACAGCTAATTATCAACTTATCTATTTCACTTTAAACTGAGAACGTCAAAAAATGTAAATGGTTTTATCTAAGGTACCGTTTACCTGTCTAGGACCAAAAATTCGAAAATATTGAGCATTAAAGCCATAACATCTCACAAAGCAACACGGGAAGGCGTATACCCATATTTATACACAGAAACCAAAATGATGCATTAATATGCAAAATATTAGTTTTAAAAAAACTGGGGTACTGCTTCATTTTTCAAACATTATTTTTTATTCAGGATATCATCGTCGTACATAGGAGTCCAAGTTACACATACCTAACCTTTTCGAGGAAACTTAACAGGAGAACTTGCGGAAAAAAAGCAGTTATTAAAATGTCCAATTCATAAAACTATCTTATGAGATATTTTAGAGAATTTCTGAATTAATGGCGTTATTCCACTTGTTAACAGATCTAATTTAAATTCATTTGTACTTTGAAATACTGCATCCAGGTTGACCACCAAAATCTCCAGATCAAATTCCATGACCGTTCTCGGTGTTACTGATCAAATTCTGCATTGCTCAAGGTTTATTTTTTTGGATGCTCCATTGACTTGGGCCGTTCGCAGAATATTCAGTAACGCAATTAGGGCTTTGAAAAAGTCTTTATTTGTACTGGTGACGCTACCTGCCAATTACATTTACACATTTACGTACAATCACATCCACTACACGACAACATGAATATGGTTTTCGCACATCCATTAAACCATGTACACAATGCTAATTTATGAGCAACCCGAAGGTTGAGTGGCCGAGTGCCGAATCGTCCCTCACGGTAGGCCCTGCTGCGGGTGACAACGCGCGTATTGTGGGGTAGTTACGAGAGCCAGAGATCTTTCCCTTCAGCCGCCCATTGTTCGGCGGATGGGCCTGATGATCACAGAAGACAAAGCCATGGTCGTGGTGGAAATACGCCGAACTCAAGGGCACCGAAAGCATTTAAATTTTCATTCCAATCAGTAGTGATTCAAAAAACCCTCCTTGCAATGCATATAATTAAAGTCCCAAATTTTAGGTAAACTAAAGCGATTACAACCACTGCCCGAATTACTCTATCCATGGTTATTAACCAGAGAGATTTTGGAACGATTGTAGAAAATACTCATTTAATACAATGAAAACAATTCAAGGAAACTCTTCTACATACGCAACGAAATTTTCTCTCTCCAATAATTGATGATGACGCGAAAGAGAATTCTAAAACTATTCAATGATGCGGATTTACCATGAACGCGCGGTACTCTTCTCAAGAGACAACAACTAAGGTTCTAACGAATCCCTACCTAGGCCTTGACATAATGAATCTTGGCACTGGAGTTCTCCCTACTTTTCTTGTCTTATAATCGAGTCTACAACACTCTTATCGACTGATCTCACATCAAACAGATAGACATCATATAATGAAGACTTGGATATAATTTCAACACTATCCGTGCCCCGTCTGGCAGACGGAGAATTTCCGGAAATGTGCAGCTCACTCAGCCGGATTTATCAAAATAACGGTGCAATGATTTTGTCTGCAGCTTCATTGATAAAATATCAAGCTGCCATTCCTAAGATCACTCGCCGTGCGAAGCTCTGAAGGGAAAAGCCAAAGATCTCCCCTCCATTTTATGCTATAAGGACACGTGTGAGAGACCAAGCAGGAACACTTGCGCAAAAACAAAAAAAACTAATGCTGGATAATGACAATGCTTATCGTATAAAAGGAAACCGATTTTCCCATAGCTTTTTTTGTCTCATAATTTTTTAGATTCGGCATAAATCACATTTACTATATCATATACATACATTCTGAGCCATATAACGCACAGGATGACGACGCGGGCAGGTGCCCTAAAAACCAGCCTTAAGAGTATATAATTGCGATAAACTGTTAATTTTTTTGGAACTTTCGTTTTAGGAGGCCATATTGCTAAAATTTCTTAATCAACATTGATGAAGCTAATCCTTAGTTTTAATGCACAGGCGGAGTGGATGAGGGAAAAACGAATACTATATCTGTAAAGCCGTTGTCTGCTTCTAATACTTTTTTGGGGAGGTTCAGTTTCAGACACTAGTATCTGTATTTCAGGTTCTGAGAATCCCTTCGACGGCGGAAGTATTCTCGAGAGGAATGCACCTCGAAAAAATCTTTTTCGGGCTTAGCGTATTTGTAAATTGAAAGGGTCCCATTAAAGGTAACTGCTATAACCTATTACTCCCTTCTTTGATGTTTCTCTCAATTCATAACATCATCTCAAATTTGGCGTACCTTTTTTTAATAATTACCCCAATTCCTTAAGTATATGGCAATTGTTAAGATAGATCTCAGATTTCTGAAATGTTCTCTAAATGCGGTTCAAATACTGAATTAATACATTTAATTAATTTCTGCATTACTATTATCAAAAATTCATGAAATAAGGCTGTTTTCAGCATTTCAGAATTCTTCTACGATGTGTTTTCCAACAATGCATGGAGGAGAGATATATTTCGGTATAACTGACGTGTACAGAAGTTCCTCTCTGAATACCAACTATTTAGTGCGGCATTCATGGTTCTCCACCTTATACCTCCAAAGTTTGCTGACATACCTTCCTTAGAATTTAAATCCAGACCTCAAACAATTTCATGCCCACAGCATGTTTTGATACAATAGCTAGGTACAAAAATGAAGCGCCTAATTCTAGAAAATTACGTCTATTTTGTTACGAATACAAACAAAATAAATCATAAGGAATTTCGGTACTAAAAAATTTTAAACACGAATTGCACCATTTTTGTAAAATTAGATAAATGCGAGGAAAGATTGCGTAACAAAGAAGTTTAGGTCCCGAAAAAATTCTTGTAAAGTCGTTCTTATTGGCCAATACGCGACAGTTTACAGAGAAAAAACCTTCCTCTACTAATTGGCAGGCTACCCATAGTTATAATCATACTATGAAAATATTATAGCGGCGTAGGCGTTCGAAATATTCGCACGTCCATAGAAGAGATTGTGAAGACGCTTATTTTTATTGGAGAACAGATTCGTTGCCGTGAACACTTACTCCTGAAAGTAAGAAAGAAATTGCCGATTATGGAGGCCCAGATTCTAAGATAATCACTTTTTCCACTTCCGGTAAGGAAAAAAAACAGGATTAATAGAAAGCGCTTCATACACAGCTTAGAACTCCTTAGGTAACGCTCTGCGGTCTAATTTACACCCCGACTTTCTTTTGCTGTAGTTTTCCTCTGTGGTGTGGATGCATTATATTTGTACCAGAAATCTTTAACACAGATTCCCTTTTATCGATTGTTGTAAGTTCGCAAAAGTGTAGAGACAACTGCCTGCCATTGCCAAGCATATGGTTGAAGAGGCAGATATGATTCCGAAATGCAGTATCCTAGCTAAAGATTATCCTATTAAAGAACTGTAGAACACTGCTACGAAAATAATTATGCGCGAAGAAAGAAAAATTGGAAAATCTATATTATAGAAATGTATTCAACTTATTTTGGTGAACGTAAAATTAGCAAAAACTTTTTTCTTCGAATATTTAAAAAAAATCAATTAGACCACTCCTGACAACTAAGTGGTGCATAGTCGATTGTAGCGAAACTACACCCAGAAAAAAGACATAACTGCATTCCTGCAAATTAAACATAAAAACACCGAAACTACTAATAAAACATTAACGGATTTATAGCAGCACCAATCGAAGCACTCGCTTTTACCCATTTCACACCTTCACGCGCAACTAGTTTACTTTCCATGGTGCTGTATTGACGTAAATTATAATGTCTTCGTAATTCCACCAAAGATTTCTTTCAGTGAAGAAACACAAGGGATAACAGTTTGAATACGGCTACTCTTCTGTATCTACATCTACACAATGCGACGCAAGCTGCCGCAAGGGCGTGTGGTGTTAGGTCAACATCCATGCATGTACAATCCCAATCGGAAAACTAGGAAAATGGTAATCGCACGAAATAAGTACTTACATGCAAAAATATTCAGGACAAGTGCATTGAAATCATGCCGAATAAGTGTTAAAAAGTTGGTCTATTACATCAAAAACAACATGCAGGATATCTACAAAATTTATACGCTACCAATGCTAATTATCTCCTGCCTGCGGTCGCATCTATTTTGATCTCTAATTATACGAGGAAAAAACGTTTAAATCTATCCGTTCTACTATACACTCCCTGATTTTACGTAGGTTATTTGATCTACCATAGTAAGTCGGGGTCTTAATATGTCTTAAAACCTGCCTCAAATTAACGCAGTAAATTAAACTTGTATTTTAGCCTGCAGTCAATAAGTGGCTCCCATCCTAATTCTTCTAATAGTATCGCGACACTGCTACCTTATTAATAATTAATTTTCACAAACCTAGCCGCTCTACGTTGCACACGATCTAGATTAAAAACTAAGCCTATCTCATGAGGATCACGTACACCCACAGCATACTCAAGGTGGGGCCTAAGTAACGGGAAATAACAAAGCTCCCTCGCATTACCATTCCCAAGTATCCTTTTAATGAATCCTAAGTTTTTTATTTGCCATTCCACCTGCATGCCTGAAAGCTGAACATTTTACCCTAAGAAATTATCGAGACGAGATGGAATACCTCCAAGGCCAGAGGGATCCAAAACTACCTCGAAGGCTTTGCTTATGTTTACATGTGGGGCACGTAACGATGCCATTATATAAAATAAATTCTACATACGTACTCAGTTTTCAGGATCATTGATTCCTGCGCGTCAATGGAGCCCAAAGATTGGTAATCACGGAACGTGGAATATATATCAGCAGCACACTGACTCAAGTCGCATTTTAATACCCGTCCATTCTCCTCAAATATGCAGAAGTCAAGTGACTCACCGCCGCTCCCACGTCACGCTTCGGGGCTAATTGCCGGATATTATTATTGTTTAGATTAACTTTAGTAAATATCTTCGAGATCAACGGTCGTCGCCTTCCTATTCAAGGGCTATGCACTGTCTTAATTTTCCTCGGTCTTTCTCCTCTGCGGTCAGTCAACTCCTTTTATCTCTTTACGCAGGTACGTTACCCGGTCACCCATGCTGGGGGTGAATGGGTAGCAACTTGTGAATAGTGTGAGGGGAGAGATAATGTATTAAAGAATATAATAGTGCTCTGAAACGAAATATTATTTCCTACATTAGCTATATTCGACATAAACCTACATTTTCACTCAACTATAAACAGAGCACCTCACGAAGAGCATACATGGACACTATTCGGTGGAGGATTTGCCGAGGTGGATTAGTGACGACTTTCCTGGGTTTTTCATCCTTTCTCCAGTTACCCTTTTGTGTTCTGTAAAGATGATATGTTTATTGCTGGTGAAATAACACGATGACGATGCAATGACACAATTTACGTACATAAATTATGAAAGGAAAATTAATATTACAACACCTAATTGCACTCTTCCGAGAAAAAATCCAACGAAGTGACTACACGATTGAAATTTATCAGTAAAAACAAGAGGCCTATTGTGTAAAAAAAAACGCTGACATTCATCGAAAGCATTTAGATTTTATTCCATCGATTTTATGAAAGTGGGATATTTTCAATTGTTTGCATCCATGAAAGACACACTTTTAAGCTGCGCAGGAAGAGTTTAATGTTACTATTTCCGTTCAAGACAGAACAAAAATTAAGTGAAATCAACGTTGGATGTATCAGTTTTCCTCGATTCTCAATGAATACTTAATGGCATAAGAAGGGAAAAGAAAGTGATTCTTACAGTCAGTGAAAAAATCACGGAAATCGAATGAAAAATAAGAAATAAAATCTGAAAATTAAATCTTAGCTAATACTCTTTAACGACGAGGTAATGCATACAGAAAGTACCGAAAACTTCGATATAGTGAACTATAAGGCAGCAAAAACTATAGTTAAATTGGAGTGGACAGGGCTATATAATAATCAGCATGGGGAATCTTAACAGTTTCAGGCTTAACTTTGTGGAATTCCTTCATGATGAGGGCAGAAGAAGAATCTTTTTCTACTCTCATCGGCAGGGGGAATGCCATTTTTTCGCTATGCGCACGTAGTTTGGGGGATTATGAATCAGTCTGCGTTTCGGTTCATGGAAGTCTCTCGCCTCGTTTACTTCCATAACTTACTGGTGTGCCGAATCAAATATAACTTGCAGAATTTAATGAGACGTAGATTAACAAAATTGAGGAAACTGGCCATAAAAGGTTCCACGAACTTACTAGTCCTTACTTCACCCTAAAGAGATTTCGCGTTCTGAAGAATTGTGGGTAGTTCACTGCAAATTTGTAACACAAAAAATATAATTTTATTAATGAATTAGTGGCATGGTAATCAGGTGGGTAGACAGCTGGGCTACTGATCGGATGGCCAGGGTTCGATTCCGGAAGACTCCTCCGGACATCCTCAGCTTCACCCATTTGTGATTTTTTCCGGAATTAGATCTAGCTGAGAAAGCACAGACAACGCAGGGAAAAGAACTGACCCTTCTATCTATTTCACACGCCATTATGGGCAAGCTTAGTATTAGGTTAGCCTTCTACCCTATACTTTCTCCCATATAACCAACCTTCGGGTTAGTTACTCTGGCTGGTATTCGAGAATTAACTAAAGCGGTTCGCATCGGCTGCACTGCACTTTAACACCTGCCAGATCCCGTGAAAGAGAAACTTAAAACTTCTGAACAAAGCCCACCGTCAAACGCGAGGTAGCTTTGAGCCTAGACACTATTTTCCCTTTCACTTCTACTCCGTTGGTTGTCAAAGGGCACGCTTGCTCTCGCTTCAACCCTCTACCGAAATGACGCCAGAGGAGAGCGACTTCGGGGCGAGAATGAGACCTGAAATGACGTCCGCATCGGACATTCCCACCACAACTGCTCATTAGCCGTCCCGCGTGATTCATCCGCAGGATTCGTCCTTGAAAGGTCTTCTTCTACCCAACGGCAAGTATTCCCGGCCATCACGTCGCCCAGGTTGCCATCCGGTTTGTTTCCACGGAAAAAAAGCAAACTCCAATCTTCTGCTCCCTTTCCCCCCCCCCCTCAATCCACGCTCATGTATTTGACTCGCCATCCTCCCCATTCTCATCTTCTTCCCCTACCAACCCGCTTCGCCAAGGCGCGCTCACGCCACCAGCCCGGCATCGTGAGCTCGAGGTGGGCTTCGGCCGGCCTGCGGGACGTAGCCTACAACGGCGGCAGTAAACGAGCGATATTCCAATCACTGAAGAAGGTGGCCATTCACGGTATTCATTCTTTGAGTGAGCTCTCGACCGCTCAACCTACGCTCACGTTGTTGAAGATATCCCGTAGATAAAATTGGTGAAAAGTATTGCCAAATGGTGCCAAATTAGAATATTCACCTCTCTTAAGACAAATATAACCATGAGAAAGAATATTAACTGCGCAAAATGAGTAATGGCGACGTGTAGGGTTCGGCCAATGTGGTTTTCATCCAGCCATTCCTCATGTCATTACAGTAATTAACCAGAATGTTAAGGGGAGAGAGATCACGCCCGGTACTGGCAAATAAGGTGTGAGAAATTCATTCATTTAGGATGGCTGGGCAGTTTCTTTCCCCTTTCAATTACATTTGAAGCACTAGTGAGCAAGTCTACATCTATATAATACCCAGCAAACCGCCGTAAGGACAAGTGGCGAGGAGTGCCAGGTAAAAAAAGAATAAAACTAAATGCAACACCAACAAATTCATGCAAACCTACTACCATAGACGCGTATATATTCATACAAAAGACTCGGAGCAAACCAAGCAGCCAGTAACCGGACCAAATGAATTTTTGATGGGATTATCATAGGAATCACCCAGGAATTGAACCCGGTACCCTCAGTCCAGTATCCAAACCCTCTACCCTACCTTCTACATGCATCATATATTTGTAAAAAAATTGTGAAATGATTTTTGATGCTGCATACCTGATGTTTAATACCCCTTGCCACACACCCTAGCGGTGGCTTGCAGGGTAACATGTAGAAGTAGGCTACCAAACTGCAACCTTCTCTCCCACTTTTTCTCCTGAAGCTCGCAAATAATGCCGTTTCGTAAGGGCAATAGCCTCGCGAGTTCGTTTCCCCCAGATTTACACTTACGTACGTCCTACCCGGCCGACCAGTCGCTACGTGAGCTTGAGACGGAGAGTGAACATCATTCAATTGTACTTGAGATGGTTATGAACATGCTTAAGCTACAGGTAGGATGAAGGTTAGACTCCATCGAAGATGCTTATGGATTTGTTGAGATCGCGACTAATGTTAGGGACGAAAGAGTATTTAATTCTTTATGGTGGGAAGAGTTTATTATAGTTTGGCCGAATGGCCTCATTTGCCGATAAAACGTTAGGTTAAGTGTGATAACTTTATAACCACCATGAAAAGAAATTTCAACCGCCCTCTAGTATTCCAAGGGTCATAGTTCAGCTTGCTTTCTGCGCGACTGGAGGGGCTCTCAAGTACCTGTACACCAGATTCTCGGTGGTACCTTTTTTAACTTAATGCAGTCACTAATCTTAATTCTTTGAGAATGCTATACTGTTTTAAAATTAGTTCCGTCTCCAATGGATTCCAAATACTTGCCAACTACTACAAGTGACTAAACTGAAAAAGTATTATGAATTTTAACTTAAGTGTATATGATACATAAAAAGGCCAGGCTGAAATTAACAGCGGTCATAAAAAGTCAACACTACCATCGTAATGTTCACCTTTTGCCGCCTCTGTGTATTACAGCAATGTTTGAGATTTTCCGAATGTTTTATCTACGTACCACATAAGGTCCATTCTAATAGCTTCCCGCCGAACTCCTAGCTGGAGTCACAAAATTATTAGATTAGTATAGGAATAAAATTAATTATAGTAAAATTATTATAATTTTATAGGATAGGGATGTCGGACGGGATGAAGGGAGGAAGGAAGTACACAGAGATGAAGGATTTGATGTAGAGTAGGTTGCTGGATAGTGTTTTGTTAGGAGTAACAAATTATTTATTTAGTCTTCGTGTCCACCCAAAACCTACCTAAACTGGTAGATTACTTAATAATTACACAACAACTGCCTGGGAAAACTTGAATAACTGAGAAGTAAATTTAAGTAAAAGCCTTTAATTCTTTAACATGAATTGTTTGAATAATGTATAACATATTAACTTACTACGGAAAACTATTGCGCACAGATTAGTGTAGAACCGCTTTTCGTTCTACTCTGCATTATCATTTAGTTCAAAGCTCCTTATACTGACTACATTCGACAAAAGGGCAGATTTTTTAGGTGCCCAGCTTGATTAAAAAAAAAGATTGCTGCAGAATTTAAAAAAATCTAAATGTCATTAACTACCCCCATTTCACTGGATTTCTTATGTCCCATTATTGAAGGATCAAACTCACACTTTTCAAAATCACTGAAAACTGTCCGTTTTTACGAAAAATTCCTTTTAATTTAATCTATTTAAAAGATTCCCAAACATATATCTCACGGTAAATAACTCTCTCTTTGGTTTAAAACCAAATACCCACATGGATCGGAATACTGGAATACCTAATGGAAATTGAAATTCCACCCCCCACACACACAAGCCTCTTTTGAACCTGTGTCAATTTCACTCATTAGTGAGGCATTATAAAATAATCGAACCGCTTCTTCACTACCTTCCGGTTTAAGAAGGCCCCGAGGGCAATCAGCTTCGGCTCCGCTTTCAAGGAAATGAATCTCAACAATGTATAACGTCATAACGGAATAATGCCTAGCTGCAGTCTTCCACCCATGACCAATGCTTAAGGGCAGGGATGTGATAACCTTCACTAATATTTTGGAGTCATTTGCTCAGGCTGTATTTTCAAATCCATTACCCAAAGAAACACTCGATGCGCTCTCCGCTAGGCCAAAAAGTTTCACTTAAACATTCTAGGCGAAGAACCAGTGACATACTTATGGCTCCTCGTCACATTCGCATTTTTGGAAACTTTACGTGCCCGGTGGTCACAGGGTACTAAAATATCTACATAATAATGCAACAATTTCAGAGTGTAAAAATCATTCGCCTTGACCGGGATTCGAACCCGGATCCCTCAATGTCCGGTCGAGTGCTTTAGCCAGTTTATCTATCGAGGCGTCCTCGTTAACTCTCAAGGTCAAGGGGAATGATTTTTTACACTCTGAAATTTTTACACTCTGAAATTATTGCACTGAAATGCATACCAGCGGATGACTCCGTTAAAAGTCATTGTTGCGGCATCTCCCGCAGTTTCTTCGGAATCTATATAATACCCCGCAAGCCGCCTCAAGGTCGTGCGGCGGGGGGTTTAAGGTTAACACCCTTAAAAGAGAATAAAACCAAATACCAAAACTTAATGCAAATCTACGCCCACAGAGGCGTACATATCCATGCGAAAACCTTTTCAACTTCCTTACATGCAAATACATATACTATCACCTATCATACGCATGCACATAAACCTACGAATATGGTAAAAAGTCTACCAAATAACTTGAAATTTTGTATACACGCTGGAGGAAGGCTTAATTTAAAACAAGGATTATTTCACCTAATAAATCAGTAATTTGTTCCAAGGAAAAAGGGAATAAAAATGAACTACAACCATTCAGACGACAGGCCTCGACAATAACAAGACAGGTCATGAAGAATTGAAAAAGTAATAAAGGGAATTTCTACTATCATATGGACATGCAAACTCATAGTCTTCACCCCTAAGGTCACAGGTAAGGAATGTGACACACCACATTGGGCAGCGAGGGGCATGAGGTGTCCCCCATGATGACACAATTCTACGAAGTTACGCCAAGCACAATTTTATAACCGTTTGCCGTGAGCTTAATAAACATTCAGGATTGATCAATAATTTTATGGATTGCAATTTTAAGTCTCATATCAATATCACAACTCTTCCAATAGGTCTCATATCAATATCAAAACTCTTCCAATAGGAGACAAACCTAACTATCCATCATCTCCGACATTCAGGGGTTAATAAGCGGCGAATAACAGCGTGACTGCGACAGTTCGGATGGCCAAAAGGGGTTGGCTCTCGTTGTATTTGAATCATTTCTAAAAGCTCGTGGCAAGATCACAATTTGTACGAAAATAAGTGGGTTTACAAGACGGGAGAATGGAGTGAATCACTCCTAGACGCCAACAGCCGAAACCACTTCGAGACACTTGGGTGAAAGGAAACGCAAACAGGACGACGAGATGAAATACACCACCCTTCCCGCCTCTCACATTGTACACAGAGAATGAAACATTCTTTCCAGCTGCACAGCTTGCGGGAGCTTTTAAGTACGAAACAAAGCAATTAACGTTGAGTGCCTTATCGATCCTCCCTTAGCCTTGAAAAAATATTAGTCAGCAAAACACCTTTGCTGAAGGGGACTATCTTGTAGGCGATACGAAAGCTCCTCCAGAATTCATTCAGCGAACAAGGCGTCCTAATGCACCCTAATGAATTCCTGCAAACATTCTGTGTAGATACAATTTTACTTTCTTTCGCTTGTATCCTTTATCTGAATGAGGTATGATAGTCGCCTTACTTGTGGTCGAGAATTTCAATGAGAAATAACGACGAATACGAAGTAACAACGGGTTGAGAATGCTTCCATCATATTCCATCAACTACATTTGACGCCTAGCAAGCACTAATAACTTTTGTGAGAAAATTTGTGCCAAAAAATAAGTCATCGCATACAGTGAAATCCTTTACAGTCAATTTACAAATGAATGGAAATCGTGATTCAAACATTTTTCGATTCACGGCATCTGGTCGCAGAAACAAAAGGCTAAATTAAGTCGCGAAATTTACGAACTACTACAGGTACAATTTTCCCGCAAATAACGAGTTTGAGAAGGAAGGTGCATAGGAACATTCAAGAGATTTTATCAGGCTCTTCGCTCATAAAACATTTGTTTGCCGGCATTGAATCTTTTCCTGGCATCTGCCAACTTAAAAGTCGACAGCAAGACGCTGTTTCAATTAATGAGGTAATTAATAATGGTCGCTGAGAGAAGGACACGGCCTCTGGAGACTTGGGAATTCAAGATAGGTGATTATTAGGAAAGTGCCAGAAGAGGAAAGCGGAAAAGTAGCGGTCATAAGCTTCACGAAAGACGCCAGGTAGAACAGAGTTTGACGTCCTGTCAGATGAACAAAATACAGAGGAGAGTGGAAAACGGAGGAAGTCGTCTACCATATAGGGCAATCGAACTCTAAAATCTAAGCATTTGACCCCGGTAAACCTGATGCGCAACAAACGATCTGGTTCCTATCAAGTCCCGAGTGCTGCACGATATTTTTCGAGTCTCAAAATCTACCTCACGAAGAATTACTTTGAAACAGAATATATGGAAGTGTAGTCAATTTTGTTTTCGCATCATTATGTTTGTGTTACTATGCGGATTTTCAATGAAACAGAACTCTCCCAACACTTCATCACGAACGGAATTGAATTTCTGCCCCTAGTTACCCTCCTTCCTAACTTCAGATGAGTTGAAATAACGCATTACGGTTAAGAATGCCACTCAGCCAAGTAAAATTAGTGTGCCTCACTGTTTACTTTAGAATAAAGGAATGCTTTCAAAATTTGAAAGATAATTTCTATCTCTCTAAGGAGCATTCATTCGAACGGTCATTCGGTGCGGTCATTCGGCATCATCGTGTCAACAACCAGATAAGGGTACGTCGCATAGGATACGTTGACTTCTTGTCGCTGACTGAAACACTTTTGAAAGCATAATCAATGAATGCATATTATCTAACGGGCGCAGCAAAATTTTGATCTTCCAAACAGTTTCATCATTCATTAAACCCAATCGTTCAAATTGAGTTATTCCCCCCTACTGGGGAGGAGTATCCTATTTTAGATAATGAGTTTTTAGGAGTATAACCCTGCCACACATCCTAGCGGTGGCTTATAGAGTACTAAAATATCTAAATAAATAAATACTAGCTCCCTACTCCACCCCCGAAATCCAGATTTGAAATTCCGACTGTGATTGCAGTCCCTTGCCAGAAGTGCCTTAGGGTATTCTTCGAGTTCAGTGGGTTATATACACTCACCAAATGGAATCAGATATCGAGAGCTTGCATCTAATGCTGAACAACGGTGGCTGTGTTACTAAGTTCTAGTTTCTTAGAATGTGCATTCATTGTAATGCGTAGAGCTACCGGAGGATATTATGTACACAACAATTTTGTCAAGTCTATCAGAGTTACTACCCTGGCAGGATGTTAATTTTCTTTCTACAATTCCCCACCACTCATTCATGTGATGGCCGAACTTCATACTCTCTGTTGTATTGCACGATGCGAAATTAAATCGGAGGAGAATGCGGTTGTATTCTTAAAATAAGGCAGCTTCGCCGTCTTACTGCCACTTTTAAAAAGTATATTCTGTCATCAGCGCTACTAAAAATCCTAGTTCTAAGCATTGGATTACATTTTATGAACTGATGGACGATTTTATTTCTTTATATGTGTACACATAGAAAATAAAATTCATTTTTATTTTAAGATTCAACCTAACTTTTCGAAAACCCTATTCCACATACGAGTGTGCCACACCCAAAACTAGCTTAACTTTATGGCATTGGAGCCCCATCGAATTTTATCACAAACTTCCTTCATGGTGTTATTCATGATTTAAGAAGCTCAAAAACAGAATGGATCCGATTAAATTGAACATTTATGTAAAATCAAGATATTTTGGATTAATACTCCTCTTCAGCGACATAAAAAATATTGCAATGACTCGAGTAAGCCCACCAAACAAAGGGTAATTAAGAAAAGATAGTAACAATTTTCCACAGCATAATTTTAATCGTTCGACCGGATTTCAATGTATTACATCATCTTCAGGAGACAAAATGAATTCAAGTCACTTGAAGTCGAGTCACATGATATAATACATCGCAACCCGGTCGTACTATTAAGGTTATCTAGTGGAAAATTGTTACTATCGTTTCTTTATTATGTTCGTATTCCACCACATCACGCCTAAAACTAATCAAAGGGTAATTTGAAAAATATTCAATAGTCGGCCAGAGTACGGTCTATTTGGACCGATTGGACTACCAGCTAGGTAACCTAAATAATTCTGATTCGAATTGTTTTTTAGGCTTCTGTGCATTAATACTACTTACGGTAATGATGTGAGAGTTTCAGAGAATTTCCAGCATGCAATTTTATCTCACTGACTAAAATTAATGCCACTGCAAAAGATACAGGTATTGCATCGGAAGTCAGCTACTTACGAGTAATTGGCCGAATTCTAAAACCATGATTATGCCTAGCTTTGCAAGCCATTGGGCACGCCATTACGAATTTATATTTTGTTTGACGCATCGCAACTTGTTAAAATTTGGCGGACCGTATCACGTCTTCCCGCGCACTATGGAAATATTTATCTGAGAAACCGTTCACATGGTTAACGAAATCACTATCGGCATAAAATGAGCACCGCGGAAGAGATGAAGTGAAGCTTTGTGCTAAGGTTACCACGCAGTAGACCATGTTCATAAGTCTTATTTTCGGAATGACTACAAAATGGAATGCGCGACTGAGTTAATCACACTTTTATTATGTGTGCAAGAGACTTTCTCGTATCTAGACGCCCTGCTCATCAGTCTAATCCGAAAGCTCAAGGTTTTCCTCAAAAAACAAAGGTAACTGCTGCAATCTACACTAGACTATCGTGCTCATCCTTAAGGGTTGACGACGCTGGCGAGCAGGAAGAAGGAGATAGTGTGGCTTTTCCTTCGCCTGAAACTGCTCCTGATAAACAGCCACCATAAAATCCACGTGTCCCTTATCTGTGAGACGCTTAGTAAGTAAAAAAAAAGCATTCCGACGCTACCGGAAACAAGGTGACAGGAAACTGCCCGCGTTAGCATTGCAACGCAATCAAAAGAACTTTTAAATCGTCACTCTACTGTATTTAACGAAATTAAAAAATACGTGTTCATGTATTGTACAATGCCTTCCACACGAACGTGCCACTGACTGATCACTGAAATTTGGAATATTACCTGCAATTGCATGCTAAAAAAACTTCAACTTCTCAAGGGAAAGTTGAGATTATAGAAATGAAGCAATTGCGCACCCGATCAAATGGAAAATACCGCTTTCCCAATCCAATGGAAGCGCAGCCAGATATACCAATTCGATTGACTTGAAAATCGATTATTTTAACAAGAATCCCATATTCTCAAATACCAGTCTAATCCCCTCCTATTATTATTAGATTCGGCATCGTATCAAATCACCGAATCGAGGATATAATATTTCCAACCCCAACCATTTTGATAGTATGATTCAATTTGAAACCAGTTTCCTCATGAATAGCTTCAATTTTAACTACCGGAAAACGCAATTCGAAACGAATGTCACATGCAATACGCTTTTTTTGTTATTCGACCGTAAGAATGTTCCGAACCTATTCATTTCTCCGCTTATTTCTATGTCTACACAAATACCCCGCGACCCACCAAAAGGTAACGGATAAGGGAGAGGAAGAGAAAAGGGAAAAAAACATTCACTAAAAAACCACGTGAAGCTGTTATTAGTGCTCCGTATTTTATTTAGCTATTATAGATGAAATAAAAAACCTATTAAACTCACTACACACGAGCTGGCGAAGTAATTCAATCTTTAACAAGCATTTGCTCCAAGCATTACCAATTATTATTTTACGAGAATTTATTGGGTTCTCAGGTGTATTTTATCCGAGAAAATATAATAAATCGTGTTATTTTAAAATTTACCATTTGTATTTGATGGTTTGATTGGTTATTCTAAACATAGCAAAAGTATAAAATGTCCTGGTCAATGCCATATGCAAGACATGGCAGCATATCCACCCAATTCTAGCGCTCTGGAAAATACCATCGAGCAGATATGCTCAATGGACAAAAATTTAACAAATGAGGCAACACAAAGAAAGAGACGTGTTCGTTCGATTCATCGGTCGTCATTGTGTGGTATGAGGTTGTGACGGTGAAGTACCTACTAAACCTGCTCTGACAACACGAGGAGCGAATGAAGCACAGAGGAGATCGACGTTGCTTGTCTTCTGCCTTCCCACGACTAGAAACCACTTTACACTGCCCAGTATGGCAACCTCTTCCGTTATTCTCAGCTTTTTTCCGACTCACCAGCGCTCCCCCTTCTATCGAATGTAATATAATGCGGAGGAAGAATTTTTCTCCTAATTTCTTTTCTTTAACCCTCAACTTAAACCTTGCCCTCAATGCTCACCTATCATAACTGACCTTATCCATCGCCCCCTCCTATCACTGCTACGAAGTAATAGATAAGTCTTTTATGCACGCACTACCTCAAAGCAAGGCTGTATTGAGGTAAAGATTTAATGAGGTAGGAGCAATACAACTATTGAGAAAAAAATTAGTCCAAATATTAGAAAATGATAATGTCAATTTGGTGCAGGAAGCCTATCTTCAAATAATTCATGATAAGAGGAAAAATTGTATTGCTGTTTTTTTAAGTTTGGGGTGTCGCGAAAATGACGTGGTTTTGCACGTGAGCATTATTAAAATGCTAATTTTCAGCAACGGGTCTTTGCTCCTAGCGGAAGTATAACTCACCCTCAAGGACAAGATAACGAGTGCGATTCCTATGGAGGGAAATGTCAGTAACTGAATGCACGTTATCCCTATGCTGATTAATGAACATTTTGCATATAATTAGAACAAACGGCATCGTGGCGTTTTTTAAAGTACTTGAATTAGACTTTAATACTGCTCACGTGCATAAACATGCCACCATCGCTACACCAAAAACGTTAATAAAAATGCAATTTTTCATCCTATCATTAATTATTTGCAGATTCATTTCCAAGAGATAAACTGAAAATTTTATCTCACAAAAACTCAACACGCAGGCTGACCACGATATATGCAAGGCAGGCCAAAGGCGTGCTCACTCACGGCTTAGATCCGCCGCAAACACTAAGCCGAAGTCATCCCTAACCCGACTATCGCTACCCGTCTTCGTCCCCAGAAATCAAAAGTCATTCCCACCTTTTCACACGAGAAGTGTGTCCTCCCCAAAGACCGCTCGCGGACGATTCCCCCAGGCGACGAAGGTAGAAGGTTCCTACTCCATCTACACCACATTTCAAACCTAAGAGCCTCATGAGCGCTCCAAAAACGCGCCAGGCGAAGCGCCGGAGGCGATCCGGGAATAAGAAGCCTACTAAGACTCCGAGGGACAAAGTTAACTCGACTGATATTTCGAGAAGCATTTTCACTTCCGTTATGTAGCCCAGCTGCTTGAAATTGCATGCGCGGGTGAATGGGATCCACGCGGGTCGTTTTTTCCTCCATCCTGTGCTAGTCAGATGGAATTGAAAAAAATGATGGAGAAACACAGCCACAACTAATGGAATTTACCGGTTTAGGGTGTGAAGCGTGAAAAGAATATGGCCCAATCGATAACCATCAAAAGTGAGCCGTAGCAATCTCTCTTGATCAAACTGTGAGACGCGCAAAATAACACCAAACACATTCAAGTAGGGGAGGGGGGGGTGGAGGCGAGGAGCCGCAAATAATCCTGCTCGCCATCTGCGTCTAAATATTATCATGTGATCAACCGCAAGCGTGTGTAGATTTGTCAGGAGGAAAAGCATTATTCAACATAATTTGGGCCAAATAAGAGAAAGCATTGGCAAAATAGGTGAAGAACTGATTAGTACAAACACTGAATTGAAAGATTTTGGCGATAGATGAGGTTATTTCCTGAAAACGTTATTACATTGTTATTAGGAATTTAAAACTAAAACCACTGAAATAGAGCTATAGTATAAATCTGAGAGTGGTGAGGCCAAATATATTATGAGATGAGCTTCTGAAAATATTTCCTTGAAATGTTGAACTGCAAATTATGGTTTTTTCGGACCTTGATTTAGCAGTGAAATTGGGCTTTGTAGTGAGTAGTTAACGCTCATAATTGCCAAATAATTGAAATAACGGCTTGACAAAATTAAAAAAAATTTAACCATTATTTCTTAGGCAATCAGATCCCGAGGAACGCATTGTCATTATTCTGTTCTCCCTCTCTTCCTCCTGACAAGTTGTCTAACAATATCCCCTTTAACATCTCACTTCCTTCCAATACTTCCTACAAATTTGGTTGCATTATTAACAAAGGGACACATGTCAAATTCGCAAAAATACGACAGATGAGTTGACAAAAAAAGAGGCTCGTCGACGTGGACCTTTCCTTTTCTGGTGAAATCAAAAAGCGTTGGAAAATTTGGAAATGGCTGTGGCATGGCATTAGGACTTTGATGCGTTCTATATCCTTTTATATATACATTATTTTATCCATAACGTCTACGTCATCACTTCCGTTCCCGGCGCGAATCCTGAGCATTAAGGTCGCTTTCGAAGGTCTCCGAAGGAAAAGACTTGGAGCGGCACTGACTTCTAATACGCGAGAATTCTTTTCGCGAAGATTTTTGTGCATTTGATCTGACTTTGGCTGACCATGCTTACACTTCATCCTTTCGATAATTCTACTTGAAATCATTAATTCTTTCGTAAAAATTAATGTTCAGCCATCATCGAGTACATCAAAATGAATTTTTACATTTTTTCTGGTCAACCAGAACCCTGGAGGAGTGACTGGAGCAATACATACATGTTGGTTTTAACGTCTACAAAGCCCCTCGAAATTGAATCTAGCGAAATTTCTTATGAGCCTACATACCTGTATATAGTTACGGCATCACTGAAAAGTTGAATACATGGTGCTAATAAAAGAAGAATATTAGAATCTTACTTATAAAAATTTCAAAAGAGCGGCCACCTATACTAAACCAAATTAGGTGTTCTTCGAAATACATATTTTAGTAGTTCCTTCCCTAAACCCTATAAAGCTGATTTTTGCAACACTTTCAGTGTAGATTTCCTTTAGTCATTCTCACCCCTTGGCCAAAGGGATTTCTAAGTGAAAAAATCACCGCCAAAAGGAGTTTCTTTTTATTTTTTCTGCACGTCAGTTACCACTATAATACTATTTTCTTACCTGAAAATTCCAAAAATAGACTTAATAGATAAACTTATATTTATACACACACAATTAATTACATTGCGAAAGAAAAATTTCTAAACTTGTAATATTTTTCAGTGCTGCCCGCAGTACTGAAAAACAATGTTCCAAAAGCCAAAGACAGGATTATCTCAACTCTTCTTTCATATTCACAAGTTTATGCATAATGAGCCACGTCAATCACTTAGCTGATTTTTACTCGATAGACAGAGTATCGCTTGGCAAAAGAAGAGTACCCAAATGCAGAACGAGACTCTTGACAGGAAAAATAATGATGCACCTAAAGCCACTTGTGCTTCCACGTGGAATGAACCCTTCCCACTTCTCAGTGTCATACACCCTCACCAGACCAGGTGTAAGCCAGCAAATAAACAATTCACTTTTCTTTTCAACCTTCTCCGAGTTTACGAAGTGCCTTGACTGCCTGCAGACAATTGAAAAGTATAATAGCTTTATAAAAACGGAGGAGGGAAATAATTGCTGGCCGGTATATCTATTGTGTTTACTCTTACAGCGTGTTGGTTTCCAGGGTAGTGGACTCATAATACAGCCAAATGAGTCGAAATTATATCCAGGTGGTGACCAAAGTACCTTATAAGTTACCAGCGAAAGAGTGTATTCTTAAGTTTTTTTCCGAGCCTAACATTTTAACTTGGATACAACACGAGTTGGAAAAAACTATGCCCTTACCTCATCCGATTCCACGTGTCGTTAGGACATACATATTTCGTAAACTAATAACCGATTTTTGGGGTGGTAACCACTTTATTATTATTATTAAGGTATGTCGAATTACCACATCTACAAATTCCGGAATGGTAAGCATTAATGGTCATTTCGTAACAAAAAATGAATATCGGAAGCTCAACTTCCAAAGACAGAAAAATTCAGTAAAAACAGCAGTTTATTTTAACAGAAATTCGTCTAATAATACCACTAGTCATTAAAACTCAGTGGATAAATCTGTTGAACCTAGGAAGGGCCGACTCTCTTGGAAATTAAATTGGAAAATGAAAAGTAATATTTGAGAAAGTTGGTTCGAAAAAGGGAGGCAGAACATTTGATTAGAATAATATGGGGGCGGAATACTGAAAATCAAATGATTAAAATTGAATTGAGAATTAGGAATGCGGGAACAGTAAAGAAAAAGTTGAAAGATATTGAGAAAAGGATTGGACGAGCTCAAGGGAAAAAAACAAATAAATAATGAATTAAGAAACTCACGGATTGCAGATGAAATGATAAGCAAGATGGAAGGGAGAAGGATATGAATGAACATGAAAGCGGAGTACGGAAGTAAATGTGGAGGTTAAAAAAAGTAAGGAATAAGGAAACATAAAATTAATACACGAAAAATTTCAAAGATTTTGAAAATAATAGAGCATGGTTCCCCAAGGAAATGAAAGAATTGTCAGGAGGTGAAAAGGGAATATCAGTGATGGCTATCCTTATATAAGACAGTTGTGTGTTCATTACTACACAAAAAGATTTAGCATACTTGCAGAAGGCACTTGAACATGAAATTTGGCACACTCATATCCGAAAAAAACGTCCAACATCACCTGTGGTCTCTCATACCCCCTGGGTTGAGTAAAACAGTATATACGAGTGCATTTGAATGAATGGTAAATGCATACAGAGAAACCCCCAAACGCCGTGGAAACGTTCACTGATTTGAATACTATAACATCCGTACATTCGCTTATGACCATGGAAAATGTCTTCTTCAACGCATGTCATGGTGAACATTTTAATTTTGCAAATGATTTTCTCTATTTGTGCAATGAGTGTTCGCCACGTTCACATCGAGCGGAGTATTTCATGGTGTTTCCCAAACCACGCGCAATACCCCATTACCGTTTACTCAGGAGAGACGCATAGAAGTTAATTCAAGGAATAGCATTAAATGAAAATTAAAACAAATAGGTTTCCGCAGATAAGTAAGTACGTATGTACCAGCGTATTTCTGGTCAATTCTGATCAATGTCAGAGCAAGAAATAAATTATAATGCAAAGAAAAGAATGAATAATATAAATAGATGAGTTTCGGCAATACATGAGATCAATGAAAATTATACATATAAATAACAAAAGAACAGGCCGGAGAGTAAAATATTAAAATGGAACCGAAATAATTTCCAGGAGGATCAAAGGATTACGTCGAAGAACTTTATGATGCACATATCACGAAAGAGACTTAATAAGGGATCACAATTTGCGACCAAAAAGAATTTTATAATATTTGGCTTCATAGGAAAGACAAGCATCAGTATCCGCGGATACCCCAGGAGCCATTTTCAAAGGCAAGCAATGAAAAACATTGGCCGACTCAATTGTACCACAAACAACAATTCGCAATAAAAGAGTCACAAGCGTACATTTAAGATCGTAAATTTGCAATTTCTTTGCCAAATCCTTCAACCCTTGACCAATATTTGTGACTATAGGTACAGCAACACGATGTGGCGCTCAAGAAACCAGACGGAGGAGATCGCGTCATGGCATCAGCCGGAAGGGAAATATTTCGTATTCTCTTCCCATTTGTTAAATGATCTTCATCAATTTATTCTGATGACCACACACATCCACGATAGTCGATAGACGTAGGAAAGTATCCGAAAAACGCGGTCCGTAAGTGGGGTATATTTGGTCTGTGTGAAGGCAAGGGGCGAAATATTCTTTCTTTCAAATTAATAGTCTTTCGTTCTTCAAACTTGGAAAAAACTGTACATGCAACACCCACACAACATAAAGAAACTCCCAAGATAACATATAAGAAAATAAGGACAATCATACTTTCACTCGTAAGTTTCTCAGGAAGCTCTCACAGGCCGTGCTTCCCTTTATTCCGGAGAGAACTCCAAACATATATAGTATGTATGTATATTCACTCTCACGCATTAATTTCCTTGAGCGATTCTATCGCCATTTAGTCGGGGGTTAACGATCTTGACTAAGAATTAGGGCCAAATTCATGAGAAATACTTCGATGTAAATTTGTCTTCGTCAATTTTGAAGAGAAAGTGGGATTCGAGCGATGGTCAATTTGCTAACAATACTATATTTCAATGAAAGAAATTCATTACCCTGGTAACATAAAATCTCTTATTACTTCGGCGGTTTCCGCTCTTGGAAATCCTTGAGGCCTACCGCAACCCACAACTATGTACCCATGGCGTTGGCCTCACCCAAATGTTTCCGTCAACTGGGGAAGGAAGTTTCATCATAAGGAGATGGCGAGGAAATAGCACGAATGGCAATGCGGGGGACGAGGCGTTCGCCAAGGTGGGGTTACTAATCACTTCAGTGGGTTCTTAATTATCTCATGCCCCCATTACTGTGCGTTTCGACTGACATTGACACTGTAGGGCGTGATATCAGATGAGTCTGGCGGAAAGTCAAATTGAAAACTTGAAAAAAATATTTTTAATAGAATTAAATTTTTTTAATGCAACTTCGGTTTTCCTCTTAACTAAATGCTTGAATTTAGCATTTATTTACTAGAACTTAATCCGAAAACTAGTTGGCTGCAGCCCTCCAGCCTTTCTTCCCATGCCAATGCTAATTTCTTTACGCCCTGATAGTTCTCATATCCCTATTTATTCGGCCTATGCATTTTACCCTGAGCCTTCCTCGTGGGACTTCCATTATATTTTCCCCTCCATTATCTTCCTAACGAACCCATTGTCTCACAAGATTGTGATCAACCCATCTGGATCTTCTTTTCCATAAGGGGGCTCAGATTTGAATAACAAGGATTTTGAGGGTTTAATAGATACCCGAATCTGATAAAAAAGCCTCTTCCTCTCTCTCTCACAAACACACACACACAAACTTCGACGGGTAGCTGATGCACAAAGCGCATTAAGGTACGTTAGCCTCGGTGGAAACTGTAAAATTAAGATCATGTGTTTTTCTTGACAGTAAAATGAATATTCCTCTCTCAAATGATTCGGAGTGGATGAAAAATCACAGGGTGCGGAAAGTTCGCCGTGGCGCGGTAGCCTAACATTTAGCCACAGGAGGGGGGTGTTCCGGGTTCAAATCCTGGTGATACTTCTCGAAGTCGCAGGCTTAACGCAAGCGTTATGATTCTCTGAGGACCAGAACTTTGTGGCAAACCGCAGGAGGCGGCAGAGGGAAAGGAACTGGCCCCCTTATTCCGAATGAGTGGATTTTACTCACCGGGTTTTGTACGAGGTGAAATCTCAGCCTATTAAACAGACCTCCAGGTCAAAAGACTGTGGTTTCTGCCAATCGCTTCACTGAATATTGTCTGTTCCTTGATTCAAATAAAACAGTTATTATAACATTTGTAAGGTTCGCTTCCACTGACACAATTCTGTATTTGATCTGCAATCATTTCCTCATTCAATAAATACGATCGCTCCACCATAGGAAACAATCTCCAAAATCAAATCAGTGCGATAGCGGCCAACAAAATGTACACAAAACCAATAATCAGCGAGTTTGAACCTCAGCGATGCCGATTTAATATGAAAAAATAATGACAAATGGAATTATCATTAAGATTAAAAACAATATCACGCGGATGACTGTCATCAAAGAAGTGCAGGTGGACTGGAGCAATAATTTAATAATTAAAAACGGACCCAAGGGACTACCCCGCAAGCGACTAACAGGGATCATTCGTATACCAGTCGTGAATACAACTTGTAAAGAGAGGATGACCATCTCCTTTTCCTGTCAATTCTTTAGTGTTTAATTCTTTGAGTTGAGATCACGAATTTTTACAATGAATTCGAAATATTATTTAATTTTATTATCAGATATAAATCTATCTTTTTGGCAACATATCTAAATTTGTTTATTGTTCTCTGACCGGCCGATGCACTATGGCACTTAAATTGATTCCTCGACGTCGCATACGCCATTAATATCTTTAGATGAGTCCAATCCAGGATTGATTCAGCGTGTCTCCAGTTTCATCAAGTCCCATCCCTTCGTAGCAGCACTACGTGATACTTAGTGTTCCATTGTCCCTGTTTTTCACGAAAATTCGGGAGGCTTTCCCCTTAACTTCGTCCAAATCCCGAATCAGTGTTTCTTGGAAAAGTCGGAGACGCTCGCAGCAATTATTTTTTACATTTTTGTCCCCGACCTGATGCAAAATATTCGAGCTAATATTTTCAAGGTCTCACGTGATGTTAACCACTGATTAGTTCATGACGTCGGAAGCATCTATGCTGACATATTCCGAAACTCGCTTTACCTTAAACAATCTCATGTGACATGGAACTAAAAGACAAACAGCATCGGAGGGGAATGAGGAAAAAAATCGACATTGCAAGTGCATCAATGCCGTCCTTCACTGCATTAGGGTTGCAGCCTTCCCGACAGACAATTGCCCTTGACCAACAAGTTTCTTTTACCCGAGATAAAATTACGCTTCCATTCCAGGAAGGCCACATAAATGTTACGCATGGACAAACGGAATTCTGTCGAATGTTTTTTTTCTATCGAACGCAGATGGAAACGGGATCCAACGACTGACCTCTACTGAATATCGTTCGAATGATCTGCGCGAAAAAACCGGTTTCCACGTTAGGCCATCAATACTGGAGGACTGATTAGCGAAGATGATTGATGCGGACCACGAACAAAAGCAATCTCTGCCTAGTTCACGCGAGAACAAGGCGGCCGATCGGAGTTGGGTCCCGCAGGAAATCTGTCAGGGACCGGGTTCCAATCCCCAAAATGGCGGACGATTATCAACAGTATTTCGATTCGGGGTATTAGTCGACTGCAGTCTACAACAAATCAAATCAGAGTGGGCACCATTCCAAACGTTTACGTTTCATACACCCCACGACTACACTTAATGCAGTCGACTCCGGGAAATGGCGGAGAGAAGGGTGGAAATATGGGGAAATATGTACACAGTACACTTGAATAATTCATAAATGATGACATGCTTCGCACGCTAATTTTCTCTGGCATACGTCACCACTCTTTGCTATAAATTTTTAGGATAAGTGGAGGAAAGCGTTGGAATTGTTCTCGGATGGGAGCTTCCGGATGAAACCTTCCTTTCATGAATTATAACCGACGTGGGGTGTTACCGACCAGCGACGGGCACGAGTTAACCGTTCCGAGGTCAGACGGTTCACACACACACACCACATTTCTATGCGTTTCGATAGGTTTCCTCCAGAAATCCGCGCGGACACTAATGTTTACAACCACTAGACTCGCCGTTAGATCTTTTCCTAAGCCAACTATAATTGCCTCCGACTACCACCCGAAAACATGAAGTAGTCGTCCAGCGGATAAATCCACATAGACCAACAAGAAAATTATTTTGGATACGTGTGTGTCGAGTCTCACTCCGTCCTAAGCCTCGTGAGGTGCATGATATTCCTCCAAACTGGATGGGTGGGGCAATTACCTTGCTTTATGTCCGGTAATGTGTGTTCTTTATGTTCCAGAACTTCTGAGACAGAAGTTCTGTCGAAAATAGAGCCGCTTGATATTCTCACAATGGTGTCCCTAGGAATTACCTGGAATATGCACCTGACCGTCTTATAACAGCGGAATTATCAGAATTCTAATGGTGGAAATTTAGTCAAGATGTTCCAGAGAAATCTTTGGATTTAAGATAATTTTCTATAGATTTCGACTGAAACGCTTTGATCTGATTCCCAATTAGGACAAAAACAAATGAATCTACTCATAACTTCAAAATAATCCACGTTGATTTTAAGAGAGAAAGACGTGTAAGGTTCATCTTCTTCTAAAAACGAGAGAATTCAACATTAGTCGTCATATGAGACCCGACTTTGAGAAAATACAGGCGGATTTAGTTCTCGTTCCTCCTTATTCGAATCACGACCAAAAAAACGGTTATTTGGACTTGGGAGTTCTTGTCACTTCCAAAATTTAAGAGGTAAAACATTCATATTATTTCCCTGGAGCAGAAATACTACACTAATCCGCAAGATATTAGTGTTAATCAAATTATTATTACTATCCCAAAAAGGAATAAATTGCCACAACAGCTCATCTGCTTGCTTATAATTGCACTATTTCATTGAAACAAATGGAGACCACAACTTTTTAGATCACATGAACTGGGCTGAATATGAACTTTTTCAAGATATTACGAGGAATGGACGCCAATGCAAAAAGATTCCAAATCCCTGCATCTGACTTCATTAGAGACTCAATTTTCATTTTCTGTCCATAATGCTTCTCCGATAACTACTTAAGAATACATCAAGGTATTTCTCTTAATGTGCAAACGTTTCATCTATATTTCAGCCATATACGGTCTTTGTTAAAAGTGCAAATAAATGCCCATTTCATAGGTCCAAATATTAAAGTAAAGCATGTTCAATTGAAAAATTGAAGCAATCCTATTTTTTTGTCCATTTGCAAATGGAATTTCATGTTAACTCATTTTTTTGCTCGGAATTGGGTCATGAATTCCATATCCCGCTTTTCCTTTTTTGTGTTCACAGAAACGAATGCTCTCATTCAAAAACAGAGATACCGTTTGAAAAATGTAAAAGAAGCGCGTGCATTGCAGACCAATAATCCATGTTGACCGTACATAGATCACATGTCAAAGGTTTGGTGCGCATCGACACAACATGAAACATGAGAAGTTCATCCTGAATGCGAAATCCTACTTCAAGGAAATGGCATCACGAATACTAGCTGTCATTTTTAAAATCATTTTATGATTCTGAGAAAACCGTTTTGGAAAGAAGACATATTCAATGCTGATTATTAACACAATGTTCACTAGCATAAGTCTAATAGTACATTTCCAAATAAATTTTATGGAATTTATTTTTTAAATTAAAAAAAATTAAATAGCCCATAAAAGTCGTTGATGCCGTTACTGTGACGCAGCCGGCATTGAAAAATTCTCGAAGCGAAAACAAAACTATAATGGAACAGAGAATCTTATTCCAGGGACATTGAATTTAGTCAATTAGTACTATTGCTCGAAATAAGAGTGAGCCCTAAGTATTTGACTTTTTCTGCATTACGAAATCATCTCACTTCTATCTCGTATTTAATGTCAAGCATCCAAATTCTTTACCGCAAAGGATTATTGTTTCGAACTTTTCATGATGTCAATCCCCGTTAATTAGGGCAATCCAAGACATGGTCTCATTCGTTTCGGAGTAATCTATCTGCCGCAAGTCTCGCTATGCATAACAAACGATGAAGTTTTCAATTGGGTGGGCGAAGGAAAGGATGGGTATTGAAAAGTGATAGGTTTAGGGTAAAAAATAAGAGAAATTTTACACTTCCACACACTTTTAATGTTCTACGACCATTAAAAGTGTGTGAAGTGTAAAGTTTCTCTTATTTTTTACCCTCATCATGAAGGTATTCCACAAAGTTAAGCCTGAAACTGTTAACTTTATCAAGTGATAGGTTGTTGAGGGCTGTGATAGAAAGCAGAAATTTGGGGTAATCGGGGTTGAGGAAGGATATAATATATAGAGCAAAAAATAGGACTTTCTCCGGATACTTAGAATATAGTCTTTAGGAACCGCCTTCCCTATTACGCAGAATGTGTTGAATGTGCAAGCACAAAACTTTTATGAATGTATTGGTGCTTTATTCTGTTTCGCGAATGGTGTCCTAACACCCCCCGCCACACGCCCTTGCGGTGGCTTGCGGGGTATTGCGTAGACGAACCAAACAATCGCTCTTAACAGGCATATGGCCCATTAAAAGAAGATGAAATTAGAGTGTGACATTATTAATGCAACAATCTCTAGCACTGCAAACATAGAACAGAAACAGCGAACAATGAAATCATAAAAAGAGCACTTGAAAAACAGTCAAATCTATCAACATGTTAGCAAACAGCATATAAAATCGCGAGAGCATTTATATTCATAAGTGTCATTCCACAAAACCTACGTGATAGGGTCTACGAGGGCGGTTCAATAAGTACCTGTGTTTGACGACAAAGGGCGTTCCTGAGGGAAGTTTATGTTATCATCGTGTGCTGCCATCTAACAAACGACGGTGAAACAAATTTCAGATTGATTTAAAAGTTAGTTTGGATTTGGCAGCCATTCGAGTAAAACGTATTTCGTGATTTTCGCTAAGATGGAAAAAGAGCGGTATCGTTCGGTAATTCGCTTTTTGTTTTTGGATGGGAAGAAATGCAAGGAGATAAAAGCAAAGTTGGATGGTGTTTATGGGGACACTTCGCCATCTATGACCACAGTTAGATATTGGTTCAACGAATTTAAACGTGGGCGAACATCTGTTTTTGATGAGGAGCGACCAGGACGCCCGGCAGACGTGGTTATTGAGGAAATCTGCCGCACCACCCGTATTCACCCGATCTGGCTCCCTGCGGCTTTTTCTTATTCCATAACATGAAGAAATGGCTCGCGGGAAAAGTATTTAGCTCAAACGAGGAAGTTATCGCCGAAACAGACGCGTATTTTGGAGAGTTCGACAAATCCTATTTTTTGGAGGGGTTGAAAAAATGGCCGGAACGTCGGGAGAAGCGTATCTTTCTAAAAGGGGACTATGCTGAAAAAGAAATAAAATGTTTATGAAAAAATGATTTCTTCATTTCTAACACGGGTACTTATTGAACCGCACTCGTATGTACCAGGCATATTAGAAAAATATATCAAGTCACAAAATTAGGCATTGATTTTTACATTTTACCCACTTTATAGTTAAGACAATTATATCCTAATAGCAACACTATCCCACTAAACAACACCTGCCAGAGTTTGATGCACCTTATGTTACCCAGCAGGGAAAAAGCATGTCAGAAATCTGCTTATAAAAATAAAGAAAGTCCGTTAGATATTAAAATTGCAGGAAAGACAATACCATAAAAAATTACACATGATTTCACTAAAATCATCAGATTTGTGAAGAGATTGTGGCATTACTTTTGTTGACGAAAAAAGTATCAATTAATTGACATAGAGTGAAAACTACAATGGCTAAGAATCAACGCCAGAAAGACCGAAAAAAAATAGTTTTAGCTTTTAACGACCCGTATGACGCACAAAATTTTAGATGCTCTTTGAGTCCCTCTTGAGTTTTTCATAAGCCAGGATTTACTTCGGAATGCCGGTTACTGCCGAAGCCATCTACGAATTCTATAACCGATGAGTAATAACGAAGAGACAGGAATTACGACGGTACGCAGAGAGCGTCCGTACCTGTCTGCTCTCAAAAAACGGCAAGAGAGTGTTTATCCCTCCCCAATATAGACGGTTAGAATATTACTCTTCATCCGTTTAGAACTTATCTCATCTCTCCGTTGCTAAGGAAAAATTTTCCGTTATTAAATTTCAAATCTTATCCCTTCAGGAGCGGAAGAGTCATCCAAAGAAGAAGTTGGACAAGAATATAAAAAAACACGCTAGAACTTTTCTAAAAGATAAGTCCATTTACGAATTCAAGCCATTGAGAAGAGTACGTAAATGTTCAAAAAACACCCTGGACACCATCTTTTCTCGACAGTGGACGAGATGAAATGAAACAAATGAATTTCTATTCCGGATGATCAATCTTATAAATTGAGATTTGTAAATTGACCTGTATCATTGAGAAGCCAAAAATAGATCTTCATTTAAGTAGTTTCTCGAGTTAGCAGGATTGGTTAACCACTGCAAATGTCTCCTCAACGATAGAAAGCATAAAATAGAAGAAGCATAAAATCTAATCTCCGAAGAAGCATGATAATATTCTCAAAATTCAATCAAGAAGTTGCTAATATCGATGTACTGATTTATGATTTTCACCCCTAACGTTGCAACGATCTCACATTTCAAATAATATGCTCTGTTATCAAATATTTTATGCTAGTTGATACTTCGTCCAATAATATTATTTCAGAACATTTCAACCTGGATGCCTCAAACTTGCGTGGCATAACCAGGAGTTATCGACACCTAGTTTTGTTTTCCCTGACAACAATTCCACAATTTTAATGCACTCCAGATTCCAAAAAACTTTAAAAACACGCTTGGCTCCTCTTTGAGTTTCTCAAAAAAGCACCACGCAGATATTCGTAGGTGTAACGCATTCATGCGGACGAGGAGCTGGAAGCTCGTTTTGGGAAATGCGATTCGATTCCACCCTGAAGAATACCGGGCACAAACCACACGCAGTCGAATCTGATCTCATCAATCTAATTAACCTAACCTGGTGACGGAAGGAGCTTGTTGGATTCCCTCGCCCGCAAAGGAATTCCGAGAAAGGAAGTCAGTTTTGGGTGAGGAAGCGGTAACCAAAAATTACCACTTATTAAAACGAAATTGGGGAGGGAAATAAAGCAATTATCCTCAAACGACTTTTTTTGTCGGAGAGTGGCCGCATCTCATTCCATACAGTATTCTCAAACTTGCGCAAACATCATTTTAAATCCGAGCAGGAAAATCCAGGGGTCAGTGGAGCGACTAGAGTGACCGAGGAGAGTCCTTATGCTGTGCTCCACTTCTGCGCCCATAACACCGTAATCCGAGTTAGGATAGGTTGGCTATAAACGTTTCAAATTTTTCCGAGCGCCATCGAGAAGAGGAATATTTTGTAAAATTTGTTGATGAAGCGTTTTGCATTTACATTGGGCGTAAAGTTCTCATAACGTTCGCACTAGTTTCCAAGCGTCACAGTGTAAAATTTGAAAACTAGTACAAAAAGTTTGGAGATGTGAGGAATTAAGCCCAGGATGAGAGCGAGCAGTTAGTTATAGGAGGTATCTTAAAACAAAAGTCCAAATTTTTTAATTATTTCGATAATAAAATAATTTAATTCTAATTTCACAATTCCTTTCGTATCTTACAGATCGTGAGTGCCTTTTTCCGATTTTAATAAATAAATCTTAGGCTAAATTTTTACAAATTACGCCAACTAATCACAACTCGGTAACTTTCTATTTTTCATCATCTTCTTCAAAAGGTGGAGCCTTGTCGTTGCATCCATTGGTCTCTCTCCGTTGCCGTTCTTTTCAATTCATTGTGGGTCGTTACTCTCATAGTACTTTTTATATCATCTATAAATTTCTTCCTTGGCTTCTCTCTTCCTTTTTTTCCTATTATTTTCCCCTCCATAATATTTTTCAGGAAGTTGTTAAGTCTGAGAACAAGTCCAACAAACTCAATTTTCCCTTTCTATATTTAGGGCCCTTGTATTTTAATCAGTCTTCATTACGTTCACCAAGCTTACCTATTTTTTTAAATGATAATAAGTAGATATGGATTAATTTCTTCAAAGCTCAAGTGAGACGGCAGTCAACAATATTTCGGAACTATCTTGAGCTCGAGTCGTGTGTTGAAATCTCTTCACTCTAGCGGCTAGCTGATTTTTTTAAAGGAATAGCAAAATGAATTAATGCTAAATCGTCTCCATAATTTACCCTTTTTTCCATCCTCGACTTAATTCTTCATGTATGCTTAAAAAAATTGAAAACGTCATTTCGCTGGGAATTTTCCACGTTGTGTGATGGGCATTTTCTCATTAGAAAAAGACGAACGTGGCCTCGAAAGCCGTCCCACAGTAATTGCGAATTGTTGTATTTCTTGATAAATTAGTATTTGTTCCGCTTTGTCAGTCGACTGTGGAGTGAAAATCTCAGAAATTTGAAGGAACGGAGAACCAAAAATGAAATGTGACTGAAAGTTTGCATCTTCCACTAATTACATAGCTAATGTTGCTTTGCTTCTGTAATCATGGAAGCTCTGGGGTTTATTGAAGAGTGAATTATCTTAAATAATCTACGTATCGAGAGGCAATCAAGGACAACGTTGTAGAGTGCCCTAAAATGCCAAAGTCCTCAAACGCAGCTATGGAGCGTGTACTATGAGAAAACCATACGCAACTCAAATAATCAGCACCTAAACTTAAATATTATTCAGCGGTTGGGGATAAAGTGCGATGATTTTCGAACGGAGACAACCCACCGAGGAACGTTACGACCAAATGTCGAAAATTACCGTAAATTTTAAGCGTCAGCTTTCTGTGTCTTACACCGCGCAATCGCTATTACCCTTTACATAAGCATGAGAAGGCATGTGGAATATAAATAGCAACCATTAAACATCCGCAACTTAGGCTTAAATGTATCGAAAACATTTAACGCCTACAATACATGAAAAGTAAATGAAAATCGGTTTAATACATTAGCAGGTGATTTTTGATATTTAGAATCATAACCCAATGGAAAAGAATTACTGCTGAATTCAAAACCATGCAATGAAATTTTGCATATATATTAAGGGAGATGAAACTAAATAAGGCCGTAAGGGTAGATAACATTCCCGTGGAACTTTTGAAATGCTTGGGAAAATGTGGGAGGAAGAGGCTATATGGGCTGATCCGTAGTATTTATGAGGAGGGAATCTGGCCGGAAGACTTTGTGAGATCAGTTTTAGTTCCGATTCCGAAAAAGGTAAAGGCCATGTCATGTGAGGACTACAGGACAATTAGTTTGATATCCCACGCAGCTAAGGTTGTTCTCAGGATCATAAACAAAAGGATAGAGAGTAGGGCAAATGATTACTTAGGGGATGATCAGTTTGGGTTTAGGAAGGGGAGAGGTACGCGTGATGCCATTGCAGTAATGAGATTATTAATCGAGAGGAATATAGAACACAACCAGGAGGTATTTGCCTGTTTCGTAGATTTCGAAAAAGCGTTTGATAGAGTAAATTGGGAAAAACTAATGAGTATATTCCAGAAAATAGGAATAGATTGGAGGGAAAGGAGGCTAATCCGCAACCTGTACATGTCTCAGACTGCTCAGGTGAGGGTGGGAAACGGGGAGTCAGGATGGACAGTGTTAGGAAGGGGTGTAAGGCAGGGTTGCCCATTATCACCGTTGCTGTTCAACCTGTACGCAGAAGAAATGATCAAAGAGGCATGGGAAGAACTCGAGGTAGGAATGAAAGTGGGCGGGGAATTCGTAAAATCAGTTAGGTTTGCTGATGACCAAGCTTTAGTTTGTCAGTCAGCCAAGGGGCTGCAAGCATTGCTTAGTGAATTGGAAATTCAGTGCGACAGGTATGGGATGAGAATCAATATTAATAAAACAAAGGTTATGCGATTTTCTAGAAAGAAAAAGGCCAAGCTTAACATTAAAATAGGAGGGCAAAAGCTAGAGCAGGTAGAACAGTTTACGTATCTCGGTAGTGTTTTGGACCAACACGGTCAAAGTAGTAGGGACGTAAGGAGAAGAATTGCGCTAGGCAAAGAGGCTTTCACAAGGAGGAGGGAGTTGATGACAGGGACTTTGAGTAAGGATGTTAAGAAAAGACTCGTAAAAACTTTGATATGGAGCGTAGCTATGTACGGAGCGGAAACTTGGTCATTGAAGCAGGAGGATAGACGTGGATTGGAGGCTTTTGAAATGTGGGTGTGGAGAAGAATGGAGAAGGTGAAATGGACAGAGAAGAAAACAAATGAGGAAGTACTTGGTATGGTGGGCGAAGAGAGGGGTTTGTTGGGAGCAATCCTATGGAGGCAGGAAAAGTGGATGAAGGGGGTGTTGACCGGCAGTGGGATGTTGAAGACTGTGATAGAGGGTAGAATGTTGGGCAAAAGAGGAAAGGGAAGGAACAGGATAGGGTTGTTGGACGGGATGAAGGGAGGAAGGAAGTACTCAGAGATGAAGAGGGACCTGATATAGAGTAGGATGATTGATTTTGTGTTTTGTTAGGAGTAATAAAATATTTGTTTGGTAGTTGTGTCCGTCCAAAAACCTACCTTAACCGGTAGATTACTTAAAAAAAAAAAAAATATATATATATATATATATATATATATATATATATACACACACATATATATATAATATATATACATACATAAACATATATACAAATACATATATAAAACATATATATATATATATATATACTCATATATACAGAAACATATATAAGGAAAAGGGATAGGAACACGTATAAAGGACGAACACAATAGAGGTGGGGTAGGCGGAATCGAACGGATCACAAGAGTAAAAATATTTCCTCAACCGGGACTCGAACACCGGATCTTTCCACTTGCCGGGCGGATGCTCTTAACCAATTGAGCTATCGAGGATATGTAATTTACCCTGAGATCCTTTACATATCCTCGATAGCTCAAGTGGTTAAGAGCATCCGCCCGGCAAGTGGAAAGATCCAGTGTTCGAGTCCCGGTTGAGGAAATATTTTTACTCTTGTGATCCGTTCGATTCCGCCTACCCCACCTCTATTGTGTTCGTCCTTTATACGTGTTCCTATCCCTTTTCCTTATATATGTTTCTGTATATATGAGTATTTATTCGCCGTTTGGCGGGATTTCGTGTTTGAATGTATATATATATATATATATATATATATATATATATATATATATATATATATATATATATATATATATATATATATATATATATATATATATATATACACACAAATATATATGTGGGTCGCGGTAGTCCAGGGGGTAGAGCGTTGGACTGCTGACCGGAGGGTTCGGTTACCGGGCTAGCCACTCTGGGCACCTCCAGCTAGACCCAAGCTGTGTGATTTTTCGGGTACCAGATCTTCCTGGGAAACCATAACCGGCACAGTTAAATAAAAACTATGCATAAATGCTACATATTTAGAAATGTATGTACTTTTCTGAGGAGCCATATCTTCGTCGTTACTCTTGAACAGCACACTAGAGGCACAATATTGTATCGCAAATTATAGTGGAATACATGGGTTTTGACGGAAATACCGTAGCATTATGAAAGAAATTTTCAAATTTTGAAAAAACTGCGGCAAAAGCATGGACCCGTGGTTATAGTCAACACGGTTCCTTTAAGAAGTTTACTTTCCAAATAATTAATGAAAATAAAATATTTTTAGTTTCTAAGAGGAAAAACTCATTATGACCCTCACAGATCAGGTTTTTCAAGAGTTTCAATTGAAAGTTCTGTATGCTTCGAATGTCATAACACCTGCATCATGCACACAAATGAGAAAAATGATATCTTTTTAAGATAAGTAATTCTATATACCAGTTAAAAACTTTCCCTAATTAACATGAACAATGCCTTTTATTCGTTAAAAAATGTATGCATTAAAAAGTTTCGCTTGAACCAGACGTAGACATTTTTTTCACAACAAGAAATTATAAAATGAAGTATTTATTCGCAACGAATATAGATTCAACATAATTTGCCCTTCTTATCGTTTGGCAACCATCCACCTTGACTCCTTGTCAAATGAGTCGAACCGAGACAATGACCACGGAAATTTCTGACCCATGATTCCAATAAGAAAAGATGCCGTCCATTACTCACATTTGATAAAAGAAGGTGCAATTCCAAGACTATATGCTCTATTGAAATCAACTTACGACCCCTTTCCGGGACCACATACGCCATATGGCTTGCGGGCGACAGCACACCAGCAACCCTAATTAGATCACGACCAATCTCATTTGATCTATTTCTGCTCACGATCGGTAGGGATTCGGTGAAATCAACGAAAGAGATCGATGACCAAAAAAATAAAAAAAGCGATATATCTAATTGAGAATATTATTCCAGGGAGAATGAATAATTCGAAATTCTTCGAAAACGCAATTTCAATCGGAGTAAGGGACTTGATTATAGACAAGTAATGAAGGAGGCAGAATTTCCATAGCAAGTGCAACACTAGAAGCACTTCAAGCACTTGCATAATGAACATAATCTCTTCCTAACGTTCGGTGGCCTATTGCCGGATCCTGTGCCAACCCATGACTAACACGAATCGCATGGGTGCCTTGCCTACCCGCAGGTAGCAAATAGCGAGAGAAAGTAGGTTCGGACAGAGACAGGCAAAGCATATAGTATGAACATAGCCGCCGCCCCATGTCTGTTGAAGTACGTGGGAGTAACCTTTACGCACTAAAAGCCATACGTCTCGCAGAACTGAGTCACGAATTATTTATTGCTTCGAACGGCTTATCTTGAGCCTGGAATGAAATACTCCAGACGACCTGCAAAACTTCCTGGATGCTCAGGCACACTTCTAATTTACGGATTAGGTAACCACCATAACTCTTCGAGGGTTTAACCCATGAGAGTGGCCCCAAACCAATTCTTTCGCTACCACTATCACCTAACAGTTAACCCTCGGCAAACACGGAAGGTTGGCTAGCGGACTTTCTAATTCCAACATCAGAAAGAGGAAAATTCATCAGGTAAGGCTAATGTATTCCTTGCACAAATTGATCCTTGGAACATATTCACTTTCCCCTTGTTTCGTTAGTACTTATCATTTTAATGGCCAAAGATATGCGATGATTTTGTTTATATCTGAAAACGGTAGACTGCTCATCTCGATCTAAGCGGTGCACCAGGTTAATCATTATGAACCTAACTTCTGCGGATAATTTTCCTCGCTGCGCAGGGATTTAAACGGAATGCTTTAAGCGAATCGATTTGACTGCTCGGATATGCTCAGCAAACAAAGGAACCTACCCTCACAAAAAAATTTTAGGGTGACATTCCATCCGTGTTCACAGCCCATCACCTTCACACATCACTTCATCACAGCCCATCGCTTTCATACCCACCTGTGATTTAACAGATGTTTGGTGAAGTAGAATAATTAATACTGACAAATTCATTTGACTAATAAATATCAGGTCCAAATTGTATTTATTACATCTACAAATCACAGTTTGTGCAACGCGCCCCGCTCATTAGTGAATAGAAGAAATGTCTTCTTCAGGGCAATTAAGCCAAAAATTCGAGAAATATGCTGGATTTGATTGCCATCAACTGATCCAACAATTTCATTAACCAATTTAATACAATCAATCCCACTCCTACAGAATTCTAACCCCTAAAAGTTTAAAACAAATGAAACTGCTTCAGCCGGTAATTGGTGTAATTTTTCCATCGTGCAAACAAAATGAAACTGCAATTTCACTATAGATGGTGAAATCATTGTCGTAGAGAATCAATATTAATTGTGGAATTGATGTGTTTCGTTTCATGTTTAGGATCTGGACAGTTATTACACCGTAAAATAGTTTCTCGAATACAACCTTTAGAGTGAAAACCTATTTTTCAAGCACCCCTCCATTATTTCGTTTTGAATGTTTTTCTCTGACAATTACTCACTAGATCAATCGCGTTGAGATTTCACCCTTCAGTAAAAGTCGAAACAAACATTCCTAACTTGATAGTTCGAAAGTGCAAAGCACCATAAGGTTTTCGAAAGCTATTTCCACCACAGATCATCATCCGCGGACAGTTTTAATGGCAAACCAGCAGTCTGTAAGTGACTTTAAAAATGTGATACAATATGATCCTCCATCTCCGACATGGATAACACCGTTTCCGTGTCATATTCTTCAAATGAAATACTCTGTACTGTAACACGAGTACCGCATTATTATAGAAATTAGCTCAAGTCAACGACTATAAGAATCCGACGACTAATCTTTTTAAGGTTAGCTGTTATCAACTTCGTGAAACACCATCATACATTTTTCTCAATTGTCTACTAAACAATATGACTACAAGTACTTACTAATTACGGCAAATTAATCCAAAGCTTCCTTTCCATTAATGGTTATAAGATTATGCCACCTGGAAAATGAAACGAACGGAGATGCTGTCGATTCCCGAGAAAATCCAGAGAACCAATACCATGCAAGCTCCTAAATTATATGGTAATCACTGAGTATCGTAGTTCTGAGTATATACTGAGACACAGAAAGTTCTTCGCAATTCCTTGTCAAGGAGGATTTTTCTGGAGCACTGCTTCGTGGAAATTTACAGTAGTTTTTGGAAGAATGTTTTTCACGATACGGTGAGGTTGACATCTAGGAATGGTATGAATAAGGGAAGACAAGGAATCTTCCTCATGGTTAATGTAATCTTTCCCCATTCCCAATAATTCTTTTCCAAGCATTTCGCTTTCCCGCAACAAAAATTCTCTGAAAGTTAAACTGACTGTGTTGACGCAATAAATAAAAGTATACGCTTCCTGAAATATAAAAGAGCACCAAAGAGACTCCTTTCTGTTGACCATACCCGATATCTTTCCTAACTGCTCATTCTGAGGACTGAACAACCGAATTTAATAGAATCTTCGAACTTTCATTTCAGCGATTTCTAAGAGAAGAATTACAGATGAACAGGAAATATTTTACAGCTTCTTGGTTCAAACATTCATTATGCCTGTGTTTGGAGGTTCAATTCTATAGAGGACTGCTCATTTTAACCGGACGTTCATCGAGAGCCAATCTCACTCCCATGTCGAATATGCAGGGCTCTTCACCATAAGTCATACCTTACAACACTACGCACCTAAGTGCCGGAAGGCACGAAAGAAAAACCGACATCATAGCGACCGTTATAACGCACTAAATCATATAAGAGGGCGCAACAGATGAGAACTTCGAATTTTTTTATGGCCTTCGGGAAACAAATTAATGTGAGAGAAAGGAAACACGCGGGGTTTTCAATTGCAAGAGAAAACGCTTCCTCCTCAAGTTCATGTTCGTGGGCACGAAAAATTTCGTGGGGGGAATTAGTCCACAATTAACGCGCGTTTCACCGCAACTCATCAACAGTGCTTGGAAAAAAGAAACACAACTGCATTTTTCAGCGTCAATTCAATTTTCTTCAGACCCACTACACCAGTGTCTGTCCCAGCGCCATTTCCTACGCTTGTGATTTGCATGTAGAGGGATGGGCTACAAATCTTTCCCCCTAATGAGACGCACTCCTTCGCGTGAATTTTACTTGTTTCGCGCTAAAAGGAAACTGCTTGCCGGAAAGGACAATACTCCCACGCTGACGCATTCTCCCTCTAGCGTAAAGTGTTCCATGGGCGAAATGACCGGGTCTCCTGCCCTCAAAAGTCGATCATTGTTATTTTCTCCCAGATCGCGTGAGCGCTGCACTAATTATTGCTCCCACGAATACACCATCCGGCGTGAATTATGCGACTCGGGAATGGCAAATGCTACATCGAGCTTGGATCTCGTATTATTGAGCCTATCACCGCAGAGAAACCATGAAGACCGCATTCGTGACCGATGTTTTTATCTGCGGACCAAGCGCCAAGTGTTACCCAAAAGAGGAAAAAACTACTTACTCTACGAGTCGGTCACAGTACTGTATGACAACAATGAGTGCATGGCAATTTTTGCACCAACCGAAAATGATTGCTCTGGTAAAACACCGCATAGAGACCAATAAAAAGCACATTCCCACTCGACGATTTCATCTGCGGGCCAGGCGCAAATATTGCCAAAAGGAGCAAAAACAATATTCTCCGAGACGGTCACAGTGCTTTACACGGAGTACTCGGAGAGTTCCGGCGCCGACGGTCCGTACGGTCGTAAAACTGAGGGAGAATGCCGTTTTTATAATGTGATGAAATTTTAAGCTACGTTTACAAAAAAGTTCAATGGATGAATTCAAAAAGGTATCAGTTCATTGAGTTCAGCAAAATGACTTGAATATGAAAACCGGAGAGATAAAACCGGGCAAAAGACGGAATAACATACCATAATGAATTTCACATTTTCATAGAATATGATGAACTACCAAACCATTAGCCGTGAGTGACTCCAACAGCAGGGCGAGGAGTCGCGTATGCCGTTCAGATCGTTTTTTTCCATTAAATTTCTCACCCGGACACATTTTAAGAGCGACCGACAGCGAGTTTGTTCTCACTCACCTAATGTATGCAAGGATACGCTCAAAACGCCGATTCCTATCCAGTTTCTTACCAAACGTACACAGGAAATTTCAAAATTTTGCCTTGGACAGCGGCATGGAAACAAAAGCTCGTCTACCACACACTGATCCAAACATGAGGGCGGGGGATTTGAAATATTCGCTGACGACGGTCGCACATCGGTGTAACATCCGAGAGCAAACAAAACCAATACGCAACAGATGAAAATTTATAGGCGCCGGCCTCCTCGCGATTCGATTGAACAAGACTTCAATCGCCGGAGTATCGCATTAAGTGGGATTGTAAGAGAGGGATTGGAGGCACGGGAGTGTAAAAATGGACAGGCTGGAAGTCAAGAGGGATAGGATAGGTGGCCAATGGGTGGGGAAGGGGAGGAAGGGGTTTCGGCGGATTGTTGGGTAAACTTACGGCTCCGGGAGTCGGCAGGCGATGCGGCAAGAGAAAGTGGCTGACGGAAGAAACAATGGGGCAGAACCAAACTCCCACCCGGCCATTCCACTAACCCGTGGCCCTAGTAGATCGTTTCCAGAGCGTCCAACGTCCCTCCTCCCCCTTCCCTTAATCGCCCTGTCCTAACTACGTCACCCCCCCCCCTTCTCTCTCTCCCCCACCACACACACACACACACACACACTCTCTCTTTCCTCTCACTTCACCCGACCCCACCCCCCCAACGATACGCCCTCCGACCCCTCGCATGCTCAAGTGATCTCGAAGCGGAGGTGATGCCGGAAAGCTTTCCCATTTTTCGTACCCTCCTCCTGCCCCCCTCTTCTTTTCCTCGAGAATCCTTTGTGTTCTTTTATCCCTTCCCTCCCCCCCTTCCAACCCGAAACTCCGCGGCATCTCCGCTAACACAAACAACCATGATAATCTCTACTCCCACTCCTGATCCACCCACCAACTCAAGTTCTAACGCGCCTCATGTCTCCGGGCACGCGAAAGGCCAGACGGGCGGTGTGAAGAGGGGCGATGGGGGGGCGAAGAGGGGATGATGGACGCCTGCCTAATCTAGTCCCAAAAAGTGAAAATAGCAACCAGAAAACAGCAGCTCCCTACCCTGCCGCAGAATCAGCCGCGGTCGCCATGGACGCCCTAGACCCGGGTTCCACGGGAAGAGGAATACCGTGCTAGTGTCTTTCCGAAAAACGGGGGAGTACCCTCCAATACAACGAATGGTAGCTTCCTCCAGAAATCCAATGGCCAAGCTTGTACTGAATGGATATGATATCAGTAAGTCATTGCATTTTTAGATATTATAATTAGGCATGGGAGAACGAGAATAGCGAAGTAACACGCAATACAATAAATAAAACGCATAACCAAGCAAGAGAGTGACGAGTAGGGAGCTGGCGTAGGGAGAAATCTCTAGTAAGCCTTGTGTGTATGCGTAATAAGGCTACGGAGGGTCAATAGTATTTAGTATATCCAGACTAGAGAGTGCGTGGTTTATTTTTTTTTATTTTTATCTTACTGCGTAAGATAGGCGGGCCGCTGGCGAAGGGAGAAATCTCTCGTAAGATCTGTTTTGAGTGCTTGCGACGGGCGAGGGTCAATGCTATCTAGTTCACCTCAGCTAGTGTGTTTTGCTATCGCATATTAGTTTAATCATTTGTTCCGTCCAAAACGACTATCATTTTTAATTTCATATTTTTTACCCTGAACGCTGCCTCACCATTCGCTTTGCCCGCCATTTAAAGTACGGCTGGGGTTGGTCTTTCCCATAATACTTATACGGCCGTAGTTACCGTTCCTGTTAATCGACACGTTTATTTATTGAGAATTAATAAGAGATCTTATACATCGATTTTTAACAGGAAAATAACGTCAAGGAATTTTGCAAAACCCCTAATCCTAGGCAGAGAAAGACCGGCAGGCGGGCATTAAAGTCCTCCGACCAATGGGTGAGAAGGCATGAATGCTATCCCTCTGCCAACAGAATACAAGAGCAGTCAGGACATGCGTCAAATTCGACCTCTTCGCATGAATGAGGCGAGGACAAATGACGCTAGTGGATGGAAAATGGGAATCAGTACATTTAAACGAAGGTTGTCGTTGCGGATGTTATTTTAGAATTAAACTCGGAGGAGTTATTAAGAGAGCCATGGGATGGTTTGAGGGTTAGACATGAAAGCAGGCAGCGAGCTGAACATGCCAGTCAGATTTGTGGACGATAAAGCTGTAATTGACCAGTCAGTAAAGATACTGCAGTCATAATTAAGCGCATTACAGGATTAATGTGAGAGATGTAACATGTAGATACGAGAAAACGAAAGCAATCGAGTTCCTCAGAAGTATTAAGGCCACGCAATCAAGTTAAAGTAGGAGGTAATACATTAAAGACGGTAAAGGTTTTTGTGTTGAGCAGTTTTGCCCGAAAATTATTGTCGGCCTAGAAAAGAAACGGCCTAGGTGAGCCATCGGTGTCTTGGGTGAGCAAATCAAACAAGTTCTAAATTAATCACCTTTCTCGCATGCAATTCTACATTTTTTAAAATTTAAAACAGCGAACTAAAAGCGATGCGAAGAGAATCTCAATTTTTTTGGTTAGCTGGTAACTTTAAAATGCTTTTCTTCTTTGAAATAACTAAATGTTGCTTCGTTGCACTAAGTCGCTTACTAAAACGCTGCTTAGAGGTCCATCGCCGAGTCAATAATTGAAGTCCTGGGCCCGGAGTCCGACGAAAAGGTCAAAGGAAATGGGTTGGCCCTGCATACGACCTTAATGGAATACGAGCAGATAAAATGTTTTCGCGCACAGGCCACAACCCAAAGAAATATTTGCTAGGTAGTATGATTTAATGACTGTAAATTTAACCAAAATTGTAAAGAAAAGGTCAGCTAAATCTTTTGATTTATAGGCCAACGTCTTTCTTACTTCGTTTTCTTGAAGCAAAATTGATGCGAATAATTCACAAGTTATGTGATACAAGAAAGGAAAGCGCTGGATCAAATGAAATGGGTAAAGATAGTGAAAAACAAATAAATTCTAGTACGGCGGGGAAATTCAAAGATGGCAGAAGTGGATGACGGAGATACTGAGAGGCAGTCGGTGGTTAAAGACTGTGCTAGAGGAAAGAATGGGCAGCTTCAAGGGGATCGAAAGCATGAAGGGTCGAAGAAGAAATTTATATGGGGAGAAAGTAGTGCATCCGTAGTGAAAATAAATGAGTAATTTTCCACAATTTTATCGTACAACGGCACGAACTGGTTTTCCAGACTGTAGCATGTTAATGCGTGAAGTTACAACCTTGCATATTAATTATTTAGCCATGTAAATCACAAGCAAATTTTGAACTCCGTAAATGAATACTCAACAGCGTAAAAGGCGTAGTACCATTGTTCAATAGAACTACGGAATGCTGATAAGGATAAGTTAATTTTCACTAAAATTATCAAAACCTACTTAATTGTCAAATCTCAGCCTGTCAATTTCATTGCAACTATAGAGTTTTTCGAAATTTTTAATTCGAGCATGGTTGAAAATACACAGGGACAAGACGTCGAACAATACCTAAATTTCAAGGGCCATCTAGTATGATACTAACATGGGCGAATTGGCATTAACAAAAAATAAACAAATAACTCTACATTGTCTTTTAAATTTAACGGTAAACACGGTGTCAACTTTCGGGTTTCAAGGATGAATTACATTCAATTCTGCTAGCAAGGCTCGTATTTAATACATCAAATTCACTTTATTTGTTAAAGTCTTTCGCCGGGTAACTTATCTCGTATAACTTTGGTCATGTGCTTTTAATATAAACGATGCCTACTCCATAAATATAACTAGAGTATCAGAAAAGTAATCAAACGGCTTAGAGCTTTAATTATTTCTTATATGGCTCTCCATGATTGTTCCATAAATTTGAAGTTCTAATTAATCCAAACAATCTATGATACACCACTAGGACACGAGGAAGGGGATGATTGGACACCAGCCTTTAATTGTGTACGAGTAAGTGATAGGAATGATTAACAGTTCAAATAGAAACGACGATGAAAAGCTGTTTTCACACATCGAAATTAATGAGGTGCTTAACCTCGGTTTTGATGTGATTGCGAAGAGTACGAGAGACGCATGAACATTCAAATCTATGAACGCGGAATTATGCTCTTCAAATAACGATTGGGTGGTTTTGCCTTCCGATCAAGTCTAAATACAATAATTCTTATAAAACTCGGCGTATATCCCGACGATTTCACTCTAGTCAATTAACAGCACCAATTTTTCTCCACCATTTGGATTTCTTACCTTTTTTACTGCAATAGTTGGTGATAAAACAATATTTATTATTAATATCCTTATCTGAATCTATCAAGAATGACATTTCACGTAAATATAATATTCCATTTTTACCGAAAATCCTCAACCTTCTCCCACTTCCACGTCTGCCACAGGCACGTATATCATCACTGTGACCGAGAGCGTCATGGCTCTCTTGACCGTGACGAACCTTCTGATGGTTTTCAGTAAGCTCTTTGGTCGCATTCCGCCACTCTTTTGGAGCGATATTCGCTCTCCCGCTTTCCGTTCAAAGGCCCTCTGCATATGACCACGTGGTTTCCGCCCCAAGTTTTCTCCTTAAAGCGAATTCATCTCAATTATTTCCAAAATATCTAAGCTTTGTATTCTTCCTATCGTGCCTCTACTAGTCCGAGATAATGTAACAGTCTAGTTTCCCATAGGTCACACCACCACCCTCAACTGATGTTCTTTCTACAACAGTACCCTACGAATAACCAGAATAATGGGCTAGTTTATGCTCTCAAATAATAGCTTATAGAGACTTAATTGTTTTCATAATTTACATGAACCAAAATAACCTAATGCTTCGTATTCATGCGTGTTTGTGTGAGTGTATATACAGTGTATATATATATATATATATATATATATATATATATATATATATATATATATGTCGCGGTAGTCCAGTGGGTAGAACGTTGGACTACTGACCAGAGGGTCCCGGGTTCGATTCCCGGGCAAGGCACTCCGGGCACCTGCAGCTCCACCCAAGCTTAAGTGATTTTTCGGGTACCAGGTCTTCCTGGGAAACCATAACCGGCACAGGGAAAGGAACTGCCCCCCTACCCTGATGTGTGAATTTTCACACATCAGGGTAAGGGCTTAGTATTGGGTGATCTCTACCATCACCTACTAAACCGACCGACCTTCGGGTTGATTCCCCTATTCTCCCGAATTATTACTTTGAAACGTTGTCTTCTTACGTAAAATGAGACTCTTATACAGGAAAACTTGAGTTTTAGTAACCTGTAAGCCTCCACTAGAGTAATAAGGGCATATAATCAAACTCAAGGCTACAAAGACATTGGGCGGACTCGCGAATCGCAAATGAGCATTAATAGGGAAATTATTCCAGTAGGTATAACGTATCCCAGGTTTAATATGCTTAAAATCCACTTCTATCAAATACTTCTATTAATATTCCAGATGCATACCCCATTTGAAATTAATTGCTTTATTTAAATCCAAGCAGAGAAAAGCTTCACCGTCGAAAGTTAGTTTCATTCAAATTTAACATTTGATGCGGAGGAAGATCTTTCTTTATTCCTACTTAAGGTAACGTAACAAAACGGAATCTCGAACAGCATCGAAAGCTAAACATTTATTGCAAAACGTAATGTATTCCGTTGCCCCCATTTATGGCGTACGTACTTTTTTCAATTTGAATATTTTAGCTCAACAATTTACAGCTTTAAGTGCTTGGCGAATTACCATTATGTTTTCTCGGGGAGCGTATACATATACCCGCATATCTGAGAGAATGTTCGGAGGATGCCGGTTATGTCCCACCATCGAGAAAATTAATAGCTTCTGAGTTACTGTACAGCGAACATCCTTGCGCGAGATGTAACTACACACTGCCACAATGTGCTAAGCAGGCAATTTTGATTCTGTCGGAAGATAATGATAGGAAAGTGAACGGTGGGAGAAGAAAAACTTTATATGCGTAATACCAGACTAAAAATATTTTATGGCACATTATAACAGGACGAATGCGTCCGGAACCCGTTCGGGACATTGAAGCCGGAAAAAATTCTACCACAAAAAACAAGACAAAATTCTTCGATTCATCCATATCTTGGCCGTAAGATAAGTGCATAAGTTTTGACATTTGAAATAACTGTTGAAAAACATTCAATAAAATTATTAGTTCGGTGATTACCTAAGTGACGACGTGTCACGATCAAAATAAGACCACAACACTAAATGCATAACTAGGAGCTAGTCATGGTGCATTGCAAGGGGTTCTTTGTGGGTACATGTCGGGGCGTCAAGTCTGACCACAGTTCAAGAACAAACACTTTCAAATGTTAATAATTATCTCGGGGATCGGCTTCAAATACGCTTTTCATCGGCAGGTTAGTAAACTGTTTTATTTTAGTATCTTGACTCCATTCCTTTTACGATCGATCTTAACTTTAACGTGGCATAATTCATTCTTTTACAAGTAAGATGCTCATTGAAACGACTGAAGCATCATTTTCAGTGATGCTTTTATTTGACTATTTCATCATTTACTTGAGTTAATTTCACGCCGCAGTAGTACTTGTACATGGGTCAATGGCGCTAAATGGAAATAACAATGGAAAAATCACATAAGAAAATATGAGGATGGTATTTCTACCTTGATCAAAAAGTTCCCGGAATAACCACCGTGTGGCGCTCCCATCGTTCCGATTTGAGTTCTGTTTTTTTTGTTAAATTGGTACATCTGTTGTTGATATTCCCTTTAAATCTTAGTGTCATAACTTGACATTTGCAAAAGTTACGTAGCCAAGAGTACATCTATCTCTGTGTGTGTTGGCGATTTTTTACAATTGCAGAAATGGATTTAAATTTGCAACAACGAACTTGTATTAAATTTTGCGTAAAAAACGGATTTAGTGGCGCACGGACGTTGGAAATGTTGGAAAAGTGTTTCGGCAACGATTCTCTAAAAAAAACGGTCGTTTACCAGTGGCACGAGCGGTTCAGAAGTGGTCGTGAGTCAATCGAAGATGATGAACGCAGTGGCAGACCATCGACATCGAAAGTCGGTGAAAAAATTGATAAAGTAAAAGAAATGTTGGTCAATAACCGCAAATTAACCATCAGAGAAATAGCGGAGGACTTGAACATTGCCTATGGATCCGCCCAAGACATTGTGGTTAATGATTTGGGTTTCCGTCGTGTAGCAGCAAAGTTGGTGCCGAAAGACCTCAATTTCATGCAAAAAAGAGACCGTGTTGACGTCGCAAAAGACATGATTTGCGAGGCTGAATCCGATCCCACATTCATCAAAAGGATCATTACTGGAGACGAGACGTGGGTTTATGAGTACGACACGCAATCCAGACATCAGGCAAGTGAATGGCGTTCACCAAATGAGCCGAGACCAAAAAAACCACGTCGTTTTCAGTCAAAAAAGAAGGCAATGCTGACGGTTTTCATGGATTACAACGGTGTAGTGCATCATGAATTTTTGCCAGAAGGCCAGACAGTAAACAAAGAGTATTATTTGGGCGTTATGAGACGTTTGCGTGAAGCAATTCGCCGAAAGAGACCAGAAATGTGGGCAGAAAACTCGTGGATTTTGCACCATGATAACGCACCGTCGCACAGTGCTATCATTATTCGTAATTTTTTGACGAAAAATGCAACAAATACCATCCAACAGCCACCGAATTCACCTGATTTGGCTCCCTGTGACTTCTTTCTGTTCAATCGAGTTAAAAAACCATTACGGGGAACGCGTTTTAGCAGCCGAGAGGAAGTAATGGAAAAATCGCAGGAAGCACTGATGGACATACCGAAAACGGAATATAAAAAATGTTTCGAGGATTGGATCAAGCGCTGGCATAAGTGTGTTGCAGTCGATGGGGATTACTTTGAAGGGGACAATATAGATTTAGATGAATAAACTTGTATTTTTAATTTTCTGAATAAATTCCGGGAAATTTTTGATCAAGGTAGTATACTGCGTGTTACATTCAGTTAAAATACCTCGGAGGTCAATCAGTCAGCGTAAACGTCTCCGAGATGCCATGCAGCACTCAATGGCCAATCAATCTTAGTCATCAAGTTAAAAGCAAAATCAATGTACCTATGAGGGGTAAACATTACATATGATCCTTAAAAATATTAGAAATTCAATTGTTTAGTTATTGGTTCTTTCATATGAAATGTTTGAAGAACAAATTTATATCATTCAATCCTGATTATATCATTCAATTAAAGTCTAATGATAAAACAAATTTTCTAGACTAAACCGTTCTTGGCTGTTTTCGAGAAGAAATTGCCTATATCCAATTTTCAATTTACTGTCAGGATATCCTGGCCAGTCATACAAATTGCTGCTTCACATGTCAAGCATAGTAGGGTATCCTAATGGTTATCTATATTTTTAATTACCTTTTAGAAAAAAGCAAAACCCTATCTAGCTTAAATTGGTTTTTTACTCTTTGCCAACTTTTAATAGATTTGTTCTAGGTTGGCTATGCATAGTGCATCTGTTGATTCAACAGCAAAAAAATAGAAGGCTTTACACCCCATGTAAGCTCTAAAGGTGCCCACCCTCGCGAGTTTTTACTACAGGGTCACCGGTATCCACCCGGTGAACATCCTGCACTAAGTGAACTGAAAACATGGTAAGTTTTCATGATGCCAAAGGAAGCAATGCTCATAATAAATATTTTGCTACAATAACATACCGAAAACATTATCACTGCCACATGCCATATAAACAATCCCTGACCCACCACTTGGCCTTTAAGCTCCCGCACCAAACTATAAAGAGAATCTTGAGAATATCTCTTAAATTATTTGACTAACAACTAAGAAAAAAGCACCATCTATGAATCATTAAACATGAATAAAATATTAGGTTAGAAGTCTAACGACTGCATTTGGCAAAACTGAAAGTTATCACATAAAAGTGTTAAACTGTTGATTTATAGAAAAAACTGAAATTACGGAGTCGGTAGGTACAAATGATTTCATACGCTTCAGCACTGTGAAATATCATGCTGGGTTCCCTGGAATAAAATATTTTTTAACGTTCCAAACACTTTACTCTATTCATTCTATTTCGACGTCAAACATAATGTTCAAGGCACATTACAAAGGTTATCTCCGTTGAGCAAGAACTGCAATTAACTTGAAAACAGCTCCGAAACCGATTGAAAAAAAATCCCACGCTTGGACCAGGCATTTTATTCGAACAACTGATTGTGAAAGCGGCAGCCCTTTACCGCTGGACCCAATGTAATAATGCGAAGGTTATAAGTTCAAACGATTATATCTCTGGGGCATTTGAAAAAAGGTGGATTCTAAAGAACGGATAATTACTACAAGCGTACGAAACTCTCGCGTCCTATCAGCGAGCAGCAAACTTGGGAGAAAAATGCCGTCAATTCACGTGCAGTAGTGACCATAGGGATAAAATGTTTTCGGGAACGACAGCGTCTTTTTTAAGGAATTTTACAGTACCTTTTTGACTTCTATCTTGGAGGCCATTACGCGTGGGATTCAAGCCAACCGTGACCCGACGGTGGGTGGAGGGGGGCGGCACTAAGCAAAAGCCACGAAGACGCTGGATGATCCTAAAAAATAACTGCCATCGCTGTGCAGAGGGGAGGAAAACGGTGCTCTGCCGGGCGATATCTAACTTGAAAGACCTTGAGTGAGCATCCTTGGCGGATCAAAGCGAGATAGATGGATCTGCAGAAGACTTAAACACTCACGTCGGCCCGACGGCGTCGGAATCTCCGGCAGGGAAAGCTCAACGCGTGGGTGGGAAAGAGTACCTATAATGGACGAAAGGGTGTCGGAGTGTGAGTGTGCTCGGGTTTTGTGAATTGTTAAATAAAACGAGGACGAGGAAGGCTGAGCGAGGCGTGGGAAACGAGGATTCCGGATTAGAAACAAGAGGTGCGAAAGACGTCGGGACTCGCGGCGTGAACCACGGTGGTGGAAGAAAATTCATTGTATTTTCACTTCGAGTGAAAATGCATCACGGAGCGAGCGGTGCGAAAAGGAGACGGGTGGAAGGGAGACGAGGTTGGGGAAAAATATGGACGACCCCCTTCCAGGAAGAGCCCCCACACCCATGAGGCTGGGACTGCTTCTCGGGCCCACCGGCAGCTTTTTCTCATTTGCCCTCCAACAGTGCTCCCACTTTCAGACCGTTGATATTATCTATCCCCGGATCAACCTAAGGCGGGGATTCTCGCGGCTTCAAATTTTGGGCATCACTCTTATAAGCAAATTAGACAGAACAGATTTCAAATTGTTTGCACCTAAATCGGCTTAGGTCCAAACACAGTTCTCAACATTTTCATACAATTGTACTCGTGTTAATATTGCTATTCTACCGTTTAAGGTTGGCTATAGATGGACACAGACTTTTGCAACGGCACGACAGCAGTACATTTCTCTGCCTATGCTTATAAAATACAATTGAACGACAATAAGCCCCAAATAAGCCCTTGTTCATTTCCTCATTCTTTCCACGAAAGATAAGGGATCAGGATAACACCACACCGTGCTAGGGGGGGAAAATATTTCGGGTTAAAATTAGTCTCGTGTGTAATCATCCCCTGCCACACACCCTAGCGATGGCGAGCAAACTACTAAAAATACTAAAAAATTACTTACTTCCTACCGTAATTCCGTCCAACATGCTTCCATCCTACTTCTTTTAAAAATAACTATGAGCTAGGAAATGCCATAAAATGGCCTTTTCACTGATTTTAATATTTTACTCTGACACAAGTTTCGAAGTGCACGTCATCCTAGAAGCTTATGATGAAATAAATTATTTATTTCTGTGGAAAAGAGCATACATCTGTTCACTCGATATGCTTCAAATCCACCATATCACACATAATACTGCTTAATTTAATACTTCGTAAACCCCAACTCAAAGAGGAAACAAAAAAGGAGGAAAGTTTATAGATTCGACGTGGACATACGAATTCATTTTAAAGTAATGGTAAAGCATTTTCACCTCACTGGGGCGTAAAATCCAACCGAAAAAACTAACCGAGGAAATGTCGCTGGGGGAAAGAGATCGGTTTTGGGAAGGGCGGCGGTTGGCGACAGAGGCAAAGAAACAATCGGAAAAGAGAATAGGAAATACCACCAGCATTCCTCAGCACGGAGAAAATAGAGGACTTCCGCCTCGAGGCACAAAAATAATCAGCATGAATGCCGGTGACAACTGCACATTGACACAAACACGGGCCTAATGCATCTCTCCATTTGCATCCTGTTTTTTCTGTACCATAACTCTCAGTCCTCTTCTTAGGGCCTAAAGAGAGTAAAGGTCGAACTTCGCCAGTACATAAAATGCTTGATCAGTGCCAGCAATGGAATTTTATTCCAGTCCATTTCTTTCGATTACTCAGGAAATTTGGATTGGCTTTCCGCTGCAAAAAAGGTAAATATGTCCTCAGGACTGTAATTCGATTGCGTCAAGGTCATAATTCTCGGCAAAAAAAATAGTAACGGGCTTCTTTGCGACGTTGCCCCACCCCTCCCCTAGTACGGAATGTCTCTCCGCCTTAAATAAATGACCATTTCCGCTTATAAAATTTCACCAACCGAACTTGATACTTATACTCCCGATATCAGTTGTTTGTGACGCAGCTGGTTCAAGTAGAGCCATTATTTGCCTCAATATTTTGATGTAACGGCCGAAAAAATGGCCGAATGATTTTGCGATGACTTTTCAAAACCAAGTTTAATCATCCATAAGAGGTTTTTTCCGTCCCTTTGATAGAAAGTCGAAAACCATTTCACTTGCAAATTTGGAAGGGGCTTATTCCTATCTATTTATAATCTCAGCGTCAATGTTATCGATAGATAAGGCACCATTAGAGGATATCAGCTTGCTCATAACAATGCTACGGAAAAGAATTCGCTAGAATTCCCCAGGTCTTTGCTGTAAGTACTACTCGCGGTATCAAATGATAGGGTAATTTGAACAGTCCTCCGCCCGTTATATGCGTAAATGTCTAAACTTGATGGCCAACTTCAACGAGGAATCCGCAGAGCCGTTCTTTTCTCGAAAATTATGGGATGAATGACTCGAGGGACCGACAATTCTCACAAAATAGGTAGCAAATGCCAACGATGGATCGAAGAAATGTGCGGAGACTAGTTGCTTTGGCGGGAAAGGCGATCGCCGGATAATCCGAAGGTCGTGGGTTGGAATCCCGCCACATGCCAGAATTCTACTGCCATTTAGCGTTGTTTCATAAAGCTGTGTTTATGGCACCAAGTGCCATTGGAAGATCACGCAATCGAAATTACTGTGCTGCATTATGCAATGTGAAACCAAATATTTTACATAAAATCTGCAATAAATATGGCGAGAATTTACCAACATCGCTAAGCATTCTCCATAAAATAAGGACGAAATAACACCCTTTATATATATATATATATATATATATATATATATATATATATATATATATATATATAGACATATTATATACATATTTATATATATTTATATATATTTTTATAAATATATTTATAAATATAAAGATATATTCCTTTAATTGTACACCAACGCTGCACTTATTAAAAAAATTAATGAAAATGTTTGCGAAAGTCAGAATTTTTAATTCAAAATTTCTAACCCATTTACAGGGAACATGTATTGTAAAGTTTATGTCCAGACAGAATAGTTTTCATCAATAGCGTAAAATCACCAAGTTGACAGGAGATGGGCTGACAGCACGATAAACTGAACTAATATTAGCAATCTCACTTGATCCACCTCCTTCCCGACGGACTGCAATCCTTCAAACGGTATCCCCCGAATCTGTGCCCCAGTTCGAGACCGAACCGGTAGCCTCCCCCTCACCACGCCCATGAAATGCTCTTCCAATTTGGAAAAAACGCAAGAGCGGGAAGGATTCCGTCTTCACTCGTTCCAAGCGCAGGACTCACTGTGCGAAGATCCAAAGCGGCTTTTGAAAACAGACGAGCTATCTCGCCTCACATCACGCCATAATGTAGAGAGAATGTCAGATTAGAGACTTACGGCAGTGAGAGACGTATTGTGGCAAGGGTCATGGGTTCAGTTTGCATTGACTGCTTCCTACCCGTGAAACACTTGTATCAAAGATGTTGAGGCTAGCACAAGATCCAATCCAGAAATTCTTAAGACTGTTTATTTCACCGTAGTTACTCTCTTCCAGCTTTTAGACTTGGTATCGCACCAAGGTCGGTAGCTTTGAGGAATGCCAAATGAATTAACATTTTCAGAGAATTCTAAATGGCAAAAAACAAGTCGCGACTAGTTGACTTATTGGTAAGGATTAGTGCAGTCATATAATTACGAGTATGAGACATACGTTCGGATTTCTCATACCTTCACCGTCATGGTATGTAAATACTTATTGCCAACTGGAATTATATAGGTAACATCGCTCAGTCGCCAATTTTGAATAATCGTAAAGTAGTCGCATTATGACGGCTCGAACGATGTCCATAGAGACCGGGATTCAAATCCAGATGAGTCTACTGGTCATTATCCGGTAAACCAAAACTGCGTAATTTTCTTGGAAAGAGATTTATCAGGGAAACCAGGCATGAACCACGAGGAGGAACTTCCACCACTACCCTAAATATGCTATTCCATGCACTTTGGTCTTTGGCAAGATGAGAGCGCAACCACCCCACCTACCGAAAAAAACTTGAGACTTACTAAGAACCGAAGAGGGTTCAAAATCCATACACATATCAACCACATAGCTACTCAACAAAATGAACCAACAATGAGTTTTTTTGCGAAAACAGTGATCCCTAAGTGGGCGGTACATAATAGCACCGTAATCTAGGTCCTCTGAAAGAGCATTTTAACCGTCGATCATGTGATAAGTCAGGGTTTACGGTTTACGATCGAACAACCGGCCGACCCTTCCCCCATCGAAGGCATCTGAGAAATACGGGGGGGGACGCGCTTTGATTACTAAGCTAATTTACCGAAGTTCGATCAGAACTTTGATCGGCATAAATGAAACATAAACGTATTTAAATGTTAAATATGTTAATACCTAAATCAAAACATTAAATATAACACCCTTTTACTTTATTCAATTTAAAATCATTTCTGTTCAAACATAACCGGCACTCTAGCACATGGTAGTAATTTTCTACGGTAGACTTTTTATCACATAAAATCATATTTAAAGACTGAAAACGATCTTTCTGCCGGTGAACGAATCAAAAGTGCCTCTTCAATTGAAATAATTTTGTTTCGCTCATTTTTTCATGAGAACTATATCATCTATACATAATGTTTGGGATGAATCACTCAGAACTGAAACTCCAGGCTTTCTTTTCAAAACATTTTTAAGTTTTATCACTGACTGTATTACTAAACGATCCCCATGAACTCTAATTTCAATCTCTCATATCATAACCACAGACATTTATCCAGTAGAATTTTTCCTTTGATTCCCTGATTAATTATACAAGAAGAAAAAATGACTAATAAAATAACACCACTATCTTGCAGCAGTTACCTCGTCGCTGTCACAAATGTCTCCGGCACTTGATCCAAATCAGAGAACACCTCTTCAGTTGCCATTCGCATTCTACATTTCCAACCGCGACTAACCAGCTTTCCCTGAATTTTCTAACTAATGTTTGGAATATGATTAGGTTTTTCTATTAAAACATGCCTCTTCAATGCCAAGTCGAAAGAAATCCCCAGGATCTATATTAGGTCAATCATATAATTTAATTGACTTTTAAGGAAACATTTATACGCAGGATATTATTGTTTTATTAAAAGACCGAAATAAAAAACCATAAACACTAATCAACGGGTTTGGTATGTGATAGCAGAGTTCACCCAATACAAAGCCCGACGGGAGTGTGAAATTCACACATTAGGGTAGGTTATCCAGTTCCTCTCCCTGAATAGTCAACTTGGTACACACAGGGGGATCGGGATTCGTGCGGTGGCTATCGTACTGGCTTCCCACCTAGAGGGCTCGGGTTCAAATCTCGGTGGTGTTGAATATTTTTCAGAGGTATCTCGATCCCTACTTGAGGTACTTTGTGGAGGGCACTTTGAGAGAGTACGCTGTCCGTCGGATAGGGCGTTAAGCTGCGGACCCCTTGGCGCCTCTCGTAAAGAGTAGGCTAATGCCGACGCCGGGTTTCTCTCCACCCTTCATTCTTTCCTGTCCATCCCCTATGGCGCAATTAACCCAGCAGTCAGTCGCCTCCCCTAAATACTACTATTACTTGGTACAAACAGCTTTTATGCATCGTTTTTATACGTGTTCCTATCCCTTTTCTTTATAACTGTATCAATGTGAATGAACTTGTTTTCGTCATGTGGCGGGTTTTCATGGTTTAACGTGTGAGTGTATGTATGTGTGCGTGTGTCTATGCACGCACATACATATATATATATATATATATATATATATATATATATATATATATATATATATATATATATATATACATACATACATATATGCATATATAAATATATATATATATATATATATATATATATATATACATACATACATATATGCATATATAAATATATATATATATATATACATTATTAAGTAATCTACCTGTTAAGGTAGGTAGGTTTTGGATGGAAACAACTACCAAATAAATATCTTGTGACTCCTAACAAAACACAATTCAGCAATCTACTCTGCATCAAGGTCTTCATCTCGGTGTAATTCCTTCCTCCCTTCATCCTATCCAACATCCCTGTCCTGTTCCTACCCTTTCCTTGCTTGCCTAACATTTTCCCCTCTATTACAGTCTTCAACCTCCCACTGCCGATTAATACGCCCTTCATCCATTTTTTCTGCCTCCTTATGATTTATTCCAACAAACCCCTCTCCTCGCCTATCATTCCAAGTACTTCCTCATATGAAGGATCTCCGGTTTTCCCGGTGTATGGTATTCAAGAAGTTCTCTCTGGTTTCCCACCGGGTCAGGTTGCAGTACACCGACGTTTCGAATTTTTTCGAAGTTTCGACGGCTTATTTTATGCTCTGAAATTTACCCTGAAGACGATGGCGGAGTCAGCCTTCGAAACGTCGGTGTACTACAACCTGACCCGGTGGGAAACGCGAGATAACTTCTTGAATACTTCCTCATATGTTTTCCTTTCGGTCCATTTCACCTTAAACATCCTTCTCCACACCCACAGTGCAAAAGCCTCCTATCTAAGTCTATCCTCCTGCTTCAATTACCACATTTCCGCCCCATACATAGATACGATCCATACCAAAGTTTTTACGAGTCTTTTCTTAACATCCTTACTCAAAGTCCCCGTCATCAACTCCCTCCTCCTTGTGAAAGCCTCTTTGCCTAGCGCAATTCTTCTCCTTACGTCCCAACTACTTTGACCGAGTTGGTCCAAAACACTACCGAGATACGTAAACTGTTCCACTTGCTCTATTTTTTGCCCTCCTATTTTAATGCTAAGCTTCGCCTTTTTCATTCCAGAAAATCGCACAACCTCTGTTTTATTAATATTGATTTTCATCCCATACCTGTCGCACTGAATTCCCAATTCACTCAGCAATGCTTGCAACCCCTTGGCTTACTGACAAACTAAAGATTGGTCATCAGCGAACCTAACTGATTTTACGAATTCCCCGCCCACTTTCATTCCTACCTCCAATTCTTCCCATGCCTCTTTAATATTTTCCTCTACATACAGGTTGAACAGCAGCGAAGATAATGGGCAACCCTGCCTTACACCTCTTCCTAACACTGCCCATGAGGACTCTCCGTTCACTACCTGGGTATTCTGAGACATTCATATATGCAGATGTGCGTGCACTGCTGATTAGCCTTCTATCCCTCCAATGAGGCGGCGCTCGGGGTGGAGGTGCCAGAACAAACACATCTACCTAACTATAATCTATTCCTATTTTCTGCAATATACTCATGAGTTTTTCCCAATTCACTCTATCAAACGCCTTTTCGAACTCAACGAAATAGTCAAATACGTTCTGATTGTATTCTATATTTCTCTCGACTGGTGATCTCATTACTGCAATAGCAACGCACGTGCCTCTCTCCTTCCTAAAACCAAACTGATCATGCCCTAAGTAATCATTTGCCTTGCACTCTCTCCATCCTTCTGTTGATGATCCTGAGAACAACTTTAGCTTCATGGGAAATCAAACTTATTGGTCTGTAGTCCTCACATGACGTTGCCTTTACCTTTTTCGGTATAAGAACTAACAATGACATCACAAAGTCTTCCGACCAGATTCCTTTCTCGCAGATGCTACGAATCAGTCGATATAGCCTCTTCCTCCTACATTTTCCTAAATATTTCAGTGGTTCCGCAGGAATTTTATCCACCCTCACGGCCTTATTTAGTTTCATCTCTCTTAATGCCCTTCCTATCTCATCGTCGATTATGCCGGAACCTATGCTATCTTCCTCTAGACCACGTTCCTTTTCTATGTCTAACTTTGTTAGTCTAAGTTCTTTACTATAGTTCTTCTATATATTCCTTCTATCCCTCTTGGATCTTTTCTGTGTCAACTATTATCTTACCCGCCTTATCTCTTACTGTTAGCACAACTCTTCCCTTTTCACTTCTCGATAGTGATTTAACCTAGCTGTATAGCGCACCATTTTCACCCTTCTCCGGCAAATTTTCCTTATCCTCGCACTGCGTCTTCCACTATGCTTTTTTGGCTTTCTTTATTGCCCGTCTCAATTTACTATTTAAATCTTTGTACTTCCTTCTCCCTATCTCTGTGTTTACCTTTTTCCAATTTCTTCTCTCATCTATCTCTGTCATCATCTCATCCGTGATCCATGGGTTCCTCGTCCTTTTCTCATGAACGGTTCCTTATTTATAAAACATTACCACCTGATGATGAGGCGCAGCATCGAAACCATGGTAGTCGAAATTAAACGTGTGTGGAAGTGTAAAATTTCTCTTATTTTTTACCCTCATAATGGAGGAATTCCACAAAGTTAAGCCTGAAACTGTTAACTTTAAAATAGGACAGCAAAAACTAGAGCAGGTAGAACAGTTTACGTATCTAGGAAGTGTTTTGGACCAAAACGGTCAAAGTAGTAGGGACGTAAGGAGAAGAATTGCGCTAGGCAAAGAGGCTTTCACAAGGAGGAGGGAGTTGATGACAGGGACTTTGAGTAAGGATGTTAAGAAAAGACTCGTAAAAACTTTGATATGGAGCGTAGCTATGTACGGCGCGGAAACGTGGCCATTGAAGCAGGAGGATAGACGTAGATTGGAGGCTTTTAAAATGTGGGTGTGGAGAAAAATGGAGGTGTAATGGACCGAAAGGAAAACAAATGAGGAAGCACTTGGTATGGTGGGCGAAGAGAGGGGTTTTTTTGGGATAAATTCTATGGAGGCAGGAAAAATGGATGAAGGGTGCATTGACTTGCAGTGGGATGTTGAAGACTGCAATAGAGGGGTAATGCTAGGCAAAGCAGGAAAGGGCAGGAACAGGATAGGGATGCTGGACGGGATGAAGGGAGGAAGGAAGTACTCAAGGATGAAGAGGGACCTGATGCAAAGTAGGTCGCTGGATTTTGTGTTTTGTTGAGAATTAGAAAATATTTATTTTGTTTTTGTGTCCATCCATAAACCTACCTTAACCGGTAGATTACCTTATTAAAATAATAATAATAATAATAATAAACATATGTAGTAGTAGTTTTAAGGGGAGGCGACCGACAGCTAAGGTCATTTGCGCCATAGGGGATGGACAGGAAAGGATGAAGGGTGGAGAGAAACCCGGCGTCGGCATTAGCCTACTCTTTACGAAAGGCGCCAAGGGGTCCGCAGTTTAACGTCCCATCCGACGGACGGCGTACTCACTCAAAGTGCCCTCCACAAAGCACCTCAAGTAGGGATCGAGATACCTCTGAATAAACATATGTATATGTATATATATATGCATATATATATATATATATATATATATATATATATATATATATATGTATATATAAACATATACATATAAACAAGAAACACAGTTATCCTTCAACCCGAAGGTAAACATATATACACACACAAGTATATATACACATATACACACATGTATAGACGATTCCGCCTTCCCACCTATTCTGTGTTGTCTTTATTGTTTAGCTGTTTCCCAGTTCGAGTTTTCTGGAGTAGATCAAAGGATTTCTACGAGCATTATTAATGGCGGAAAGGCTGTTAATCATTTACGCAATTTCCACTACGAACAGCAACTACCTAAAACAACTCGATCCAGAAGAATGAGAGGCAAGAATTTGAGTGATATATTTGATGAAAACAGTAACACTGCCACCGTTGAGCAACATCAGAGATGCTTTCTACGTTCTTAAGCACGTTCCTTTTATTATACTCCCTTCCTGTAGAAGATTGGCAACCTTGAATGCGCAGAGGGCAGGATATAAATTTCGGCAATGAAGAGCACTATGAAAGCCGAACGCGATGGTTTACGGAGACGACCACACCTTGCGGAAGCAATGGCTAACACTCAAACGGCATTCAAACTTGGATCAAACGAAGCTTGTCATGACGCGGGAAGGTTTTCTACGACATATTTCAAGGATGATGTCAAAAGCAGGCGCCTAAAAAGACATCAACTGACTATGAAAAGTATGAGAATATTCCTTTCTCGATTTTTATAAAAACTAACGCTCTGCAGAGAGACTTTCCGACGCCAAAAGTACCTTTCAAACTGAAGAAAATATCTAATCAGTGGTTAAACATGGAATATAACTATTAGTTATAACAAGTATATCTACTATTGGGATGAAATGATACAACGCACACTGCTTCGCCCCAGCGCGTAAGACGATTGAAGCTTTATCGGCCTAAAGAGAAAAAAAACCAAGTGTCATGGGTTACAATAAAATACAACAAAATAGTTGCACTTAGGATTATCCGATAGAAGCATTTTTAATCTGCTCCCCATGGTTTATAGCTCGTTGAGAAGCTCCACAGTTACAATTCTGCCAACTTGAAAGACCGTCGGAAGGTATAAACCACTAACATAAGACCATGCTTAGTTTTCAAAAGGGTAGTTCAAAAATGACTTTTTGAGACAATATCGAAGTATTTCCCATTTTTCCAAAAATTCTCCCTAACTAAGAAAAATTTTAAATTCTTGACTCTAGTTGTGAAGCGCCGTAATGGATAATTTGGGAATTGCCAATCTTATCCAGCAACTATTCTCAAACTGCAACCGCAATATAAGTATAAGTAGAGGCAGGCTCTTACTTGTGGTTGTTTAATATATTGTGAAAAAATAAAATTGTCAATTTCTACACAACTAATCCTGTACAACGCGTTTAAATGCCTGACCACCATGCAAAACCGTAATTCTTGTTATTGCCACAGTTTTCTCTTTGTCTATGGATTTATTTCGAAAACTACGTCATACTGAACCTCTATTTAAAATCGAGGCGCTAAAATCATCATTCCATGCCAATGAGGGGCCATTTTTCGAGGGGCAACAGACTTCGCTACACCACAGATTTACACCGTCATTTAGCAGTAGTAACAAGTTACCACGTGTCTGCGAATTAAATGAGAAATTCATCACAAGTGTAGGTACATTAAAGATTTGGTTTATTCCAAGTGCACGATTTCGGATAAGTCTTCGCGAATTTTCCACCGGGTGAGAGTGTTAACTGCCGGCGTTTCGATGACTTTGTCATCGTCTCAGGACGTAAATATGTTATGTACTTTGTAGCTATTAAAATGAATATTAAAACGGGCACTATCCCAATTACTGGCAAGTTGCACATGTATTTAGAATTCACGTTTGTTCTAACTAGCATATTAATCAAGCGAAATATTTTACAAATTTCAGAAACCACAGTACTCAATCACAAAGATTGTTTCATTGCCCAGAGATTATCTAATTACAAAAAAGAAGTTGTGACATTGACATCGCAGGGTAAGTATTCATTCTCGGTCCCAATTTGCTAGAAAGATACTTTACCCGAAAAGTCCACAACCTGTGTCAACCTGACGAAGCCAAGAAACGTTACATGGAATCAAACCCGGGTACCTCACGGTCGAAAAGGAGCCCACTAGTCCATGGCTCAGTACTACGCCACCAGCCACTAATCATCGTACGTTAATCCATCGATCGACAATGTGCAATTCTTTCACAGATGACATGTATAAATATAGTGCTCGTGCAACTAAATTTCATTAAACGCAAATTCATAAAACATTATGAAATATGATTTCTCTAAATTTCTTCAACTGCAGAAGGACGTTCATCCCTATTTCCTCTACGGCTTTCTGAAACAATGTCCAGAAGAAAAAAATACAATTATCTGCGTAAACAAAGGCTTTTTAACTGTCACTTTATTTAGTAAATTTCACTAGTTAAATTGAAAGCTGACCGTTAAACTGAGCAATAACTGATGTATGGTGTTGCTACAGTTACAATGTTGACATTATCTAATGAGCAATCTTATTTATTTATGAAATTGCATTTGTCGGTAATCTTTCTTTAAATTTAACGCTCACATTAAATAACGACTGGATTTAACGAGACATTATAAAACCGGGCCAAGAGAAGTAGAGCAATCAAATTAAGCAGAGGAATATGGCGAATGTAAACACTGGTTGATGTTTACATAACATATTAACAACCTCAAGAACAACAGTCAATTCCTAATTTGAAGATTATTTCACATTTTATACGAAGTGATACATGATTTCATTATTTCTAAAAGGGATGTACGATATGACAGGCAGATGAAGTAATACAACCGAAAGATAATGTGACTCAAACTGCATGAATTGATCAAACAATATGATTCCTGATCATGTAAACGAAAAAGATTCGTCTCATGTAAAACACCCAGGTTTTTCATGAGACGAAATATATTTCAAGTAAAACGGTAGATGTTATATTTTTCTTACTGTTACTGCTTTACAGCGCTAACGAATTTATTTTGACAATTGATGAAAACACCATGCACTTACTAAATTATATTTACTGTAAATAAAACCATTCTCCACACACGTCGCAGAATATATGGTGAATAATATAAGGTTAACCAATAGTGGAAGCAACAACAATTGCTCGGACCATATCGCAGAATGAGATAAATGATTCCTTCAAACGTAAAGCCATGTATAAGGATTCAAATATTGAATTCAAAATAAAAGAACATCGTAAACAAAACGCGTGGATGATAAAACCGTACCAACCACCTGAAGCATGCGAAGCAGACAAGTTTTCCTTTGTCTTTACAAGATTCCAATGCAGCCTTACATAGAAACGAAGATATTTGATTAAAAGAATACTGAAGGAAAATACCCTAATGCACAAATGCATCTAACAAGCGAGCGTATGGGTATTCAAGCCTAACAGAAGAGTACTGAGAGAAGAAAGCAATGACAGAATGGATTAGGGACTCACCTCAGCTCCTACGGATCTTTCTATCACGGCGTCCACCATTGACCGTGCAAAGGAACTCCTGAATCGTCCAATATCCTCGTCGTCCATGTCAAGCGCCTCCGCTGGCCACCGAACGAGTCGAAACTCTATTTAAGTCCTTCGAACGTAAACTCCAAACTCCCTTGCGCGCGAAACACATACGTCTCACACTGGATCCACCGCTCGACTGACGAGGCGGATGGCCACCTGCCTGCAAGGCTTGAGGGGAAGAATTGGCGGAGAGGCGAGTGGGATGAGAAAAATGGAGGGAGGGAGAGCGTAAAGGGAGGGAAAGGAAGCAGGCCCGAAGAAGCGCTCTACGGACGAGGGGGAGAAGAGGGCGAGATCATAGCCCGTGACGATCGACCAGGATTCACTGGTGCGGTTCTCAAAGGAGGATTGGCCACGACACCCACACAAAGAGAGAGAGACCAGTGGATAGAGACAAACGGCTAGGCGAGGCCCGAATTCAGGATGTTTTCTGTTAATTTAGAGCTCTCGTAAGTGAAAGCCTAACTACACCCGCGGAAAATGTTGTCGTTTTTGTGGCGATTAATTGACTGGAGGTAGTGTTATCATGTACATGTCAAATTGAATGCCTCTATTTTATCTTAAGCATTTTACGAAACACTTCTATTCTCTCCTCTTCTTCTATTGGCCATTTATTTAGGTTACTCAAGAAAAAAATATTTCGTTGATATGGCAACATTTCATCAATAGACAGTCTGAACATAATCAATATCTGAGAAATCTAATAGCATTAATTGATGGCATTTAGATGCATTTCTGCAGGCATTGAAAATGAATGACACCTACTAAGCTAAAGGAATCTGTCACTAGCGCAGATTTTTGGTTGAATGAAGAATCATTCATTTTACACTGCTACAAAGTAAGTTTTAAAAAACTGGTATGATGCGTAAAAATCGCGACATTTTTTTTAAGATAGTAGGATATGTGATTTCTACAAGAGTAGGGGGACCAAGAAAAATAAATTGTCACAGAATGCCCATCTCATTTATGTCAATGGGAAATATCTTAGGTTCTTGAAAAATTACTTCGATTGACTAAAATCGCTCTCTCAAAGCGCTCACATGTCTCCCAATTCGTTCAATATTTATACAAGATTACCAGTAACTTTCTAAAAAAATCCTCAATGAAATGTCATTTGCGTCTAACTTTAAGCTTTTGCGCCCACCCTTATACAAGTGTGCTGGAGGCGGCCGCGGAGAAGGGGGAGACACACGAGGAGAGTCAATAAGAGGTGAAATGAAAGAGAACATGAGAGTGAAAGAGATTACAACGAGTGAAGAGGAATTAAGTCCCATGACAAATATCATAGAGAGGAGTAAGAGCAAGAGAGGAGTAGGCTTGGCTGTCAGCCTAATGATTACCCAAAGTTTTAACCCAACACACACTTGGGAGAAGTATGCGTAGGGCCACTAATTTTAGGACTTCTGATATTATAAGTATATTACAAGTTTCACTAGATTTCCAAGGAAGTGATTCTTAATCTATAATCAAGGCAAATAATTAACATCGGAATGCCCAATGGAGATTTAATGTGACTCGTCCCTGTATGAACACTGTGCCGTCCGAAAGCCCAGCCTGAAGGATATGATTGCAACTGACCATGAGTACATAGGATGCTATTATTCGTGAGCTCAAGCATTTTTCAAGTACCAACACAGAATTACAGTGCAGCGTGTTTCACGCTTTGTATATCCTTTTTGAAACGCTAAGTCGGAAAATATAGAAACATGGAAGCCATTGGGGAGATACGAAAGGAAAACCACTTTCCATTTTCCCTAAATATTTTCGATAGCCTTTACATTTCAGATACACTACTATTTGTTTTGCAAATAGCAGTTTAAAATTGTCAAGAATACATTTTGCATGGATGTGAGGATAAAGGAAAGAGCTCCCGATGTTTTTCTTCCCTGCCACCTCCCCCAACATTTCAACCCAGGCGAATTTACTATGAGAAAGACATCCAATATCACGTTTGGTACATCCCAGACCGGATAAGCAGAGGGTGATTTGAAGTCGTATCAGTGATCATTCATTCAGGAGTTAAAAAATGCGGAGATAGACGCCCGGCGTGCGTGAAAAATTGCCGCGAAAGGAAGCAAAGCGTCACACAATTGTTTTCTTCTGAGTCTGGAATCAGGAACCCTTGGTACTGGAAAAATCAGCTCTATATTTAATATCGACATCGAATGAATAATCTAAGATCATACATGAACATCGCAAGGCCAGATGATATCCGAATTACACGGATAGACCATCAAACAGACGTTCATATTCGAGGAATTTGTTTTCCTCGAACAATTAACGGGCACAAAATAAGTAGAAGAGCACTAACAAATCAAAGTATGCCATTTTCATAGATATCTTCATCTTTTTTTTCATAGCTTGTATACTGTCACGCGTACATCTGGGAACTTGCGTGCAATTATGTAAAGGCAGATATGAGAAGGGTGCGGACCAATAGCTGATGGAGAAAAGCGCCCTCTCGCCATCGTATTTTTCTGCAAATGGGTTTGTGTACGAATAGGAAGTATCAATGACATGGCGCAGAGTACAAGCAATTATTGTAGCCCGACTGCAGCAGCTTGAAATGCTACTGTTTAAAATATTTCGGCTATTTTTTACCATAATACTCAGATTTGTCATTTTAAAATTATATTTTATTTAATAAGATTAACTTAAGACCCGTGACCCTACCGCACATGAAAACACTCAGAAAATAGACTACTTTAGTAAAACAAAACTATTTAAATTTTAGACCTTCGAATATATCTGAACTAAATTTTGTATCACCAGTATAACATTTGAATGTAAAAGCTTACTATAAATAACATATCCGGGGTCAGCCAGGTTGCAATTGAATTGTAACATAAAAAGTGGAATCTCACAGTATTATTTCTTTTTCAATCAATAATTTGTTCATTCCAAGTAAATTCGAATGAAATTCATTTTCAAGGATAAAATTTTCTTGGAGAATCTTGAGGTGGTGCCTGAATAGTGAGATCCCACATTTTTTCAATTTTCCCTTCCTTGGCCCCCATTCCCCTTTCAGCCAAAATTAAGAACTATTAAATATAATTTTGAAAATCTTCAATTAATTTCCTCTCGTGTGCATCTTTTGCCCCTTCAAGGCTAGGCATACGCAACAGACCTCATTTTATTTTATAACTTAAGGAAGTGAGTCCCTCTTTGCCACTTTCGAACATGTCCTCTTGAATACTTGCTCCACCACTGCTACAATCAAATATTGGTTCGAACATATCTTCTTGTTTCTAAGACTTCATCCATTTCTTGTCTTGAGCGTATCTTCGATCACACCCACCCACTCATGATGAAAGCCGCTGCAATAAATCCGCAGGTTGATTTTATAGACGAAGTAAAAGTCAATCTCGTAATAAAAAAGTAGACCCAGCCACATGTGAAATACACGAACTGGTATAAGGTGGGCGTTTCCTTTCCTTAACCTGCTTCAGCACAGGATATCGGAGAGCTTAGGTTTAGCTGAAGCGTCTATACGCATGAATTACCTACTCGTGGATTTGATCCTGATGGCATTCACTGAGAAGCCGGAACTCTGTTCACTAGGCTATCACGTCACACAGTGTAATGAAAACGAGGTCTAAGAGGGATGTTCGAAAAATAAACAACGGATGAGAAGACTGGGAAATATTTGGAAAAAGGGTCGTAGGAACTGGTACTAATTGGTTGAATTCTACCACTGGGATTCGGATGGTTGCTACGGAAAATAACAACGAATCTAAGGGAATCGGATGGGATTCACGGAAGCGGCTCAAACACCTTGCACTATTTGACATTTTCACAAAGCTCAAGCAACTTTGGATAGTTCCATTGTACACCCTTAATAACAAACTGAATCGTAAAAAATGTGCAAATAATTTGGTAAAAATTACGTTTACCAGCAACAGCCACGTGCTGAGTTGTGCATTACCTGAGTTTTTATAGCCGCACTGTGTGCCCCCCTCAACCTTCCCACGTATCATGTTTTCCATTTGAATCCTATCAGTTAGGAAGTGACTAGCAACCCTATCATTCGCTAGTGCACAGAGCTATTGGATTCATCGTTAATCGCTAGGAAAAGACGCGCAACTCGACCTCGGGCGATTATTTTTGAATGGAGAGGGGTCTTTCCAACCCGGGAATATCACCCATTGAGTTCCAGCTTCATTTATTACACCACTGAAGTTAGAACCCGGCTACATGCGTGATTAGGTCTCCGTGATGCGCACATTGCGAATATGTTCTCTGGCATACCTCTGGTCCTCTACAGGGCATGCACAAGGTATTTGTACACTCACACTCTGTTGCGACAAAATACATTCAAAAATAACTTATTTTCCTCACATCATTATCACTGCCATTTGTAAACAAGCGACTGTTCAGAATAAGCATACGAGGATTTTTGAAACATCGACAACATTGTAACATCGCTTCGGGAATGTCGCTTACCCAAATACATTTCCACTGCCCTAACCAACCAACGAATTTCACTACGTTTGCCTTCGCATTTCCATCAACACGTCATCCTGTATGCGAATCGGACCAAATCAGTCCCGTTTTTATATCCTGGTATTTCGGAAGGACTTCTTTATAGAAGAAGCACCACTGTGACAGAACATAATGGTAACGGATACCCCCGTTAACCCTTTCACCAACCGAGTTCGGTGACCGTCTCCGAGAGGAAATGTCCCATTGCTGCACTGCAGGGGTGCCTAATCTTTTGTCTGACCTGATGGTTGAGCAAACAGTGAGTCCTCCGACTGTAGCATCGCACGTTTCACTGATTAAGAATGGGGCTTAAACGGTGACCTGAGAAACCCTGAGTTGTACAAATTAAGCAGAGCCGATCAGCATGATTCTTTTGTGCCAGAGAAGATTTATTAAAGGCATAACAATTAACTGAGAATAATTAGTGAAATTGAAGGATCCCAGCCGATCGATTGACATTCTTCATGTCCTAAAGACAAAACAATTTACTCATTTCAGGTATCTAAAACTCAAAATTCCCTAAGTGATGACATCATTCAATAAAAATCATTCTCCCTCCATGTTTATACACTTTTAAATGTCTTGCATAGAAATAAAGTTTTTTGCCCCTTATAAAAAGGGAGGTACTAAAGGAAAGGTGGAGCAACAGAAAGATCCATGTTAAATTCACTAATAAATTATTTAAAAAAACAATAAAACTTAGATATTTCTCAAGATTTCCTATGGTGACTCTAATTCACATCCAGTTCCACTCATTCACATCATGTCTAGCATTTTTTCAGGGGGTGATTTTCTTCTCACGTCATTCTCTTGGTGAACTGTTAGGTAAATTATTATGCACTAACTTCACTGCTACTCTGATACCACATGGTAAATACACTATTTTTCACCCATCTAACAACTCTTTCTGATCTTTCCTGTTAATTTTTCATCAGAGGTCTTAACATTGTTTTCCCATTGTTATATTCAATATTTTGAATTTAAAAATTAGACTATATTACTTGTACGTAGGTTTTTTGCACCAAATAATTATGACACATAGGTTTGCTGTGACATCAGTGTGGAAGAAAAATATATAAATTACAATCCTCTCTGCTGGATATCATACAAAGAATTATGTATGTTAATAATAACAACCATAAGTAAGGGATTAATCCATGGGAGGGAAAAGCTACTACTTAGATAACACCCAGGTCAAGATAATGTGCTGAATGGGTATGTTATCATGCAAATAACTAGTAGTTTTTAGGGGAGGCGACTGACAGCTGAGGTCATTTGCACCATTGAGGATGGACAGGAAAGGAAGAAGGGTGGAGAGAGAGCTGGCGTCAGCATTTGTCTTCTCTTAACGAAAGGTGCCAAGGGGTCCAAGGCTTGACGTCCCATCTGACGGACGGCATGCTCACTCAAAGTGCCCGACAAAAAGCTCCTCAAGTAGGGATTGGGATACCACTGAAATATTGAACTTAAAATTAAACCACTTGACTTTTCCATATAGGAGAAATTTTTATTTAAGACCTAGATTTCGTTATGGTATAACATCATCAGGTAAAAATACAAGTCAAACACAGTATATATAGTTCTGGATGGAGGGGAAGAGGAGGGAGGGAGGAAAGCAAGAATTGGTTGAGGTAGGAAGAGAGTGGAGGAGGAGGATTGGTAATATTGATAAATTAGCAGGCTGGGAAAAGAAATTAATACAGCGTTGAAAAAAGTTTTGCTTGGTGCCGGTTAGTTGGCAGAGGAGTTTGGGTAATGCGAATGGCACTGGGTAATTAGGTGATTAAGTAGCAGGCTGGGAGGGGTTACTACATTGTTGAAAAAGTTTTGCTAGGAGTCAGTTTAGTTGGCAGATGGGCGAGGAAAATACAATAACAGGGAACGAGAAGGGTAAAGAAACTCGTTGGTCAAAACATCTCTGTAATCCATGTGCTGAAGCATTTCTAATAGCTCCAGCACATCGAGGCAGTGACCTTTCTTCTCAAAGTGCAGGATTTTGGGGATGAAATCGCTGCTGTGACCACAATCTCTCAGTTGTTTGGCAAAGAGTGACGTGGAGATGTTTCTTCTAAAGCATGCTCAGTGCTCCTTTATTTTCGTCTCAAATCTCCTTCCCATCTGGCCTATGTATATACGGTTGCAGTCTTTGCAGAGGATTTTGTACACCCCACTCTTGTGTATGGGTTTAACTTGGCCCTTCGTGTGGCATAATGGGTTGATTAATTTTGTTTTATTGTAGAAGGCCGGTCTCACCTTTTCTTTTGGGAGGATTCTTTGTACTTTTAATGACAAGTGGCCAAGAAAAGGGAATCTCTGCCACTGTGGCTGGTCTTCTGCAGATGTGGGAGAACTATACAAGGCTAACTTGGCTAAACGGGATAGTTTCTCATTATAAAGTTTATGAATTAACACTTCTCTATACCCATTATTCACCGTAATCTGTTTTATGATGCTGAGTTATTTAAGAGTGTTCTCTTTAGATATGGGGATAGAACATGCTCTGTGTACCATGGCGTGGAATGCTGATAATTTTAGAGAGAAGCAGTGCCTAGAATTATGGTGAATGACTTAATCTGTATAACCCTTCTTCCTGAAAATGGAAAAATCAAACTTATTGTGTTTAATTTTAATAGTTGAATCTAGAAAGTTAAGGGATCCATCTATTTCTAATTCCTTTGTAAATTATATGTTTATCTCTGGAATTGAGGAAATTCAAAAAACTATCTAATTGCCTGTCACAACCCAACCAGGTGCAAAAAACATCATTTACATAACAATACCAGCAAAGGATATTTTTTATAAGGGGATTATCTAAGGATAACATTAGTTGCTCAAAATTGTCCGGGTAAATGTCTGCTATTAGCGGGGAAAGCAGAGAGCCCATAGCCAAGCCGTCTTGTTGTTCGTAAATTTTGCCGTAAAACACAAAACTGTTTTGTTCTACACACTTTTTAGGAGGAGCAAAATTCAAAAATCCCTGGGGTTGGAACCCTTGCTAAGGGTAATAAGGGTAACTTCTGCAAGGTTTAGAGTTTCTGATCTTGGAACACTGGGAAATAAATTTGTAACATCAAACGATACCATTATGCTTAGGGGTTGGAACAATCTCAAGGCTTTGCACTTTGGGGGCACAAAGTGATGACATAAGTGGTTCCAAAATATAATTTTAGAACACCTTTACAAAGGCGAAAGAATAGCTTACTACAAAACACTTTATTCCATTTGGGTTTGTAACACAATGACCCTTGTGAGTCACATAAAGTCAGGGTTAATAGGGATTTTACTCCTATAACACCCCACTAAAATATCGAAGAAAAAAATAAGCATATACACACAAGTTCTCTCTCACTTAAGTTTGTGGCACATAGTGACCCTTGTGAGATGCACACACATGGTAAGGGTATTATTTCAGTCACATACAAAACAAACATCAAGAAAAGAATATGCATAAGGGAAATGATGAAGGGAGGAGAAAATATGCTCATTTAAATAGATGGTTTTTCACAATGCATGTTTGCAGAATATTAAATGGTGCATTAGGCAAGCCTTAGCAGAGTGGCAATGCTCATGCAATGCCTTGACAGGCAGATTACAGTTAAAATAAGTGTAACACTGCAAAAACTACATACTCAAGTCATATCAATTTGTAGATGTGTGCCATAGCTTAAAGAGTCCTATGCTATGTTTTCTTTATACTGTTTAAAGCATATGGTTTATCTCAGAGTTGGCTGTTAATTAACTTTCAATAGCCAATATAAAAATGATAAAGTTCTAAACTTAGTCAGGAATTATGTGAATAATGACTGAAAATTTCCTTTTAGTTCCATATGACAAGTATTAATAATAAAAAATAGAGCGAGAGTACCTACCTGCACTTGAAGAGAATTCCTTTATTTAGATTTCTGTTAGGTGTGTTACACCTTCTGGAACCTGTGATCATTTGTGAACACAATATCTACCTCAAATCACCATTAATGAGTTTGTTTCACTAAGGAAAAATCAACAAACTTTTATTATAGAATGCAAGAGACTGAATTGAGAAATAACATTTGCTATGCACAATTTATCTCCCTACTGCAATAAGAAGGCATTTTACATCTCATGGAAGTAAAATGAAAATGCTAAAAATGATAACACCAATTGGGTGAAGCTCAAGCATCATTGAGGATCTTAAGAAACTGTGGGAGATGCCGCGACAGTAACTTTCAATGGCGTCATCCACTATGTGCGAGGATGTCAATCAACTTACATGGGGTTCTGCTGGCATTCAACAAGAATTCAAAGTTGGCTTGGATGAGAATGGAACAGGATTCAGACATAACCTGCCACATTCACGGGTAATAGTTGTAGTTACTTAGCAATGACTATAGTTAGAAATTCCACAGATCAACAAGGAAAATAAAATATGGGTATCAATACTTCTTTAAATTTTAATAATATCAACCAAGAAAAATACCTATAAATTAGCACATTGATTAGAGAACATTATTCATTTTGAGAGAAGGAACTTGTATTTGTCAGGTAAGGTGAAAATTATGTTTTGTGTAAGATTCTTAGTTTTTAACTTGATCTAGTGGAAGGAATTCACAATTTAGAAAAAGATTGCTATAATTTTGTGGTTTGAGCTGTCACCAGAGTATTAGATTTCAATGTTGAATTAAAGTTTGTCTGTTTTAAAACTTTTATTTAAAATAAATACTTATTTTCACATGATTGGCAAAGACATCTATATTAACATAGACTACTTGAGCAAAAAAAAATGAGAACAATGTTCACAACACTGGCTCAAAATAACTATTGACACATATTTTAAGACATACAAGATAACACCGAAGAAGAATAATAAAAATATATCACATGGTGTAAGAATTTTCATTGACAAAACACACTATAAATGCTTTAGTTCTTAACAATATTAAGGCCAAAGGCTCCTAGGTTGTTTTATATCCCATCAGAAGGGAACTTAACAGCTTAAAGATAAATACAAAAAACTCTCTGGTTCACATGGCACAAATAAAACCTCCTCCTTTTAAATATTCTTGAGCATACTCAAGAATCTTCTCAATATAAAACATTCATAAAAATAGCATATACTGACTGATTTCGGATTTTTAAATCCTCAAATTAATTTCAGGACTCTTTATGCAGATTTTCCCGATAGGTATCTAATTTAGATATATAAAACAATTTCAGCCAGACACATGAAGCAATAATAAGAAATAAAAAGTGTCTTGATACAGCAAAAAAGTAATGTTTTTATCACTATAAAAATTTAATAGTCCGACAATACCTGCACTTACAAAAATCAACAAGTCAAAGAGTAAAAATACTTGGAAAAGTGTTAAGGATGGTAATAGTTTGACCAGTTTCTTTCACGCTTAATTTTAATTCCATGGGAATGTGAATAACGACATATTTCCTCCCTAACCCATGAACAAAAGGCATTTGAAATGCTTATTCATTTTGGTTTTAGCATCAAGAAATAGTAAAATGCAATTTAAACATGTTGAACAAGATTAGGAGGGTTGGAACTATGGATTTCATCAAGGCTCTTGTAAAGCACAGCCAAATTGAGAATTTTAGAAGTTGTCAAAGAGCATTAGGCAATTAGTATTAGAGCAATAAAATGAAACTTTCCTCATGACACTTCTGACACATTTTTGCATTACCTACCTTACTTTCAGACATTAAAAAAAAAATTTTAAGCTGCACTAATCTTAATTATTTTTCTAGTATGCTGCAAATATATAATTAATCATGGCACAAATATCAATGACATTTTTGCTTTTTAATAGTGGGTGGTAAATAAGATAGATTGTAGTCAGATTGTATAATATTTTGTCATTGGCCAATACATTCACTGATAACTGACCACTATGGAGAAATGAGTGAATGAACTAATCATGTGGTACACTAAAAACAATTAACAAAAATAACAAAAACAACAAAATATTAAAGTAACTTATTACTACATATATGTATATATGTGTATATATAATATATTAATATTTCTGTGCACATAAAAACAAAATTTCAAAACAAGGGCATCAAAGCCAACCACAAAAATGGAAACAATATCACTTCATTGTAGCTTACTGCTTTCATTTCACCTGATTCACATATAATATTACTCTCAAACTATCTATTTCCCACAAGTAAAATTCTTTCAATCAAAAGTAACACCAAAGCAACTTTCACAGCACCTAGGCACATTTAGGACTTATTCTTACAAACGGACACCTTCACCATTATTCTCACAGGCCAAGAAAATTACAGTCAAAGATGGCTTTTCACACAATACATGCATTTGCTGGGTAAACCCATAAATACACCCCTCTGAGTTTAGTTTTCCAACACTTAACTGTGACATCACATCAAATCACAGTATTTTTGTTCAAACTTAATCCTATCTAAAATGATGCCATGCTTCTGACTAAGATTAATATTATTAAGACACATCATCTGATTTTTTGAGAGGACATTTCACTACGACACGCAAGACATGGAAAACATTTGCTTGCTTCTCAATGTACGTATTTGGTAAATAATGTCTCATGCTATCCTTTATATGAGAAGGTAAGCCTCCAAATTGAAAGCAAGGCTGTAGCATTTCATATAAATTCCAATCAATAAGTGTCTACTTACAATGATGGAACCCAAATGCTTGACATTCATTTCGACTAAACATACCCCACATTGAGACTCAGGTATTATAAATTCACTCACAGGCTGATTTTACATTCAAAAATTGATAAAATTTTTTACAATACCAATTTAAAAATCGTTCAGTGACAAATGTGAGCATAACATTACTATATCAACTTGTATTACAGTCTTGTATGTACTGTAAAACCATTGCTTGAAATTGAAGCCATGCAGAAAGTCCTTGATTCATTTAAAGACGGTATTCCCAAAAAACTGATGTTAACTATAAACACACAAAAAACTGATGTTAACTACATCCATCAGTTTGATTTTTCAAATACTAATACATTAAATTAGGATATGAAGGCAGTTGCTTAACGTGTGTTAAATGATAATCACACAATCATTTAAGGTAAATTGTAAAAAAATATCTTCTTAAAAAATGATCTCAATGCATTTTACAAAATTACCATGTTACCTAGAGCAAACACCTACAATAAAATTCTGAATATTGGCCTGATAGGATGTTTTTGTTGCAAACAACTACATGCTTGATTGTGGGTGAAGTGAATGGCTAGCTCCGAAGCCAGAAATTATCTTTCACTCTTCTATAATCTATAGCTGTAACCTGATAATTAATTATCAATTATTTGGGCTTAGTTTAGACAATATTATGAATAAATAAATAAATATATATATGTATATATATATATATATATATATATATATATATATATATATATATATATATATATGTGTGTGTGTGTGTGTGTGTGTGTGTGTGTGTGTATATATATGTATATATACATATGTATATATATACACACACACAAATACCTATTTTATTTTTGTGTTCTATTGTGCCGTCCAAAAGTTACATTATATTTATATATGAGGGTCATGGTAGTCCAGAAGTAGAGCGTGGGACTGCTGACTGGAGGGTGAGATTCCAGGGCAAGCCTCTCTGGGCACCTGCATCTCCACCCAAGCTATATGATTTTTCAGGTACCAGATCTTCCTTGGAAACCATAACCAGCACCGATAAAAGAAATGGACCCCCTACCCTGATGTGTAAAATTTCACATGCCATCCGGCTTAGTACTTGGTGAACTCAATCATCACTTACCAAACCGACCTTCAAGTTGATTACTGTGTTTATGGTTTATATACAATTCCCTACTCTTCATGTACTTCCAGCAATGCAGTTTATTTTCTGAAGTGCCAACTATGCCCTGCCTTTCATATTGGACATTGTATCACACCCCTCAATATTAGAATCAATAACCACCAGCCCCATGCAAGAATTCTTCCCTGATTGGAATGCTCTCAATCCTAAAACATACCTCCAAACACAGCACTCCCTTTGATAAATTCTATTATGTATCCATTTTAGCATCCTTCCCACCTTCTGACCCTCCACTGAAACTCAAAACAATAGAGCAGGCATTTATCTGGCTCCAGGATATCTGGAATAACCCTGGATCTCCCACCCAAATCTTTCACAAACTTCCCCTTCCCTTTATATATATATATATATATATATATATATATATATATATATATATATATTTATTTATTTATTTATGATGTACGAGCACTCACAAGAGCAATATAATATTTGGATGGCAAAATGGAACACAAAATAAAATAGATAATACGTAAAAGAACACACACATTTTAGAATATTTGAGCTTTCGGCTTCTCTGAGGCCTTCTTAAGGTCAGACTGGAAGGTTTTAGGTGGGGACTATGGTGTCTGGGTGGGGTGTAGGGTATGCTGGGAAGGGAATTAAAGATGACGGATAAGGGTGGGAATTTTAAAAGATCAGAAAGCTAGTACATATGCGGATTCACGAGTTCTTACTTCCATATTGGCAGTTGAATGGAGTAAGGATTCTAGGATGGTTAATAAGAAACACTGGTCGAAAGAAAGGTTGTGGGAATTTCCATGTGAAGGGATATGAAGAGAAGAGAGTGAGGCAGAATTACAGGAGTAGAGGTGATCGTTAATTGAAATGGATAAAGGTGTAATACATTTGCCTATGTAAAATGCAGTGCATTGGTTGCATGACAAAAAATAATATTTTTCGAGAGGCAATTAGCATGGGAATGAGAAGAGGGGGCGATGAGGGGATATGGGGAGAGAGGAGCAGAAGCCTCCTGAAAGGTGAACAAAGGTATAGAAGGAAGTAACACCGTTGCATAGATGACATTTTTATTCTCTGGACACTTGGCTCTTAGTCTCTCAATAATTTCTCATCTGCCTTAAATTCGTCTTTCGCTGCTAAATTTACTTCTTCCATTTCAACTACACCATCACCTTTCTTGACATAGATATCTCACTTCACAATAACAAATTCACCACTTCAGCACACAACAAAGCCACTAACCATCAGCAATACCTATACCACACAAGCTGTCATCCTCAACATGCCCAACTGTCGATTTCCATCTCTCTCTCTATCCATAGACACCGAATTTGCAACACCACAGCCAATCTCAACAAATACCTCGACAATCTACCCCTTGCACTCCACAAACCCAGAAAAGCTCCTACAAAATAAAATCTACCACTCCACCCGACCACATACACCACAGAAAAACAACCCCACATCTGACCCAGGACTCAACCTTTGCATCACCTATTTCCTCAAATCTCACAGACCATTCACCAATTTCATTCAACCAGTGTTTTTGCCCTTACCATCCTAGAATCCCTACCCGATTCAGCCACCAATATAGAGGTGAGAACTAGAGAATCCACGTATATATTAGCTTTCCGATCTTTCAAAATTCCCACCCTTAACCAACATCTTTAATTTCCCTCCCAGCATTCCCTGCACCAAACCTCCCCTTCCCATACCCCTTTCCAGCATATTTTCAGTCTTACTTGAAGAAGGCCGAAAGGTCAAACATTTTACCCTGCGAGTGTCCTTTTAAATGTTACTATTTTATTTGTGTTCTATTGTGCCATCCCATTATATATATATATATATATATATATATTTATATAATTTGGTTGGCACCTGTGTAGCATGATTGTATATATGTGGTATGATTGATAATGCTTACGCAGTAATGCATTTCGTCTATGTTTGAAAACATATGGATGGGAAATGTATCAAAGAATATTTGTACATAGTGTACTGTTTATAGTTGGTAGGCTTATCAACTTTATGTATTCTGCTGAGGTAGTACATGTGTAGGTTGCATACTATGTTTTCTCCAATCCAGAAGTGAATAGACTTTAGACAACTAGCTACACTAAATTTTATTCTCATGGGAATGAAAGGGCACCTTTCTATCTGAAATCTCTGTTTGTCTTTATGAGTATATGCAAAAGCAGTGGTTACCATAATAAATATTACTACCATCAGAACAATTCCTCTTTTCAGGGGAGAAGAGGTATCTTGCCTACAATAAATTAGTAATGAGGATGCAAATATTATTATGACAGTAAACATGATATATGTTGTTCTCTTAAAGCTTTCTGGACCAATATTCACAATGAATACTCTCTCTCAATCTCTTGCTGAACTCATTACAAAAAAGGATTCAGAATGTAATGAACCATCACACACTAACTCAACTGATATGCTAGCATCATTTAAATAATACAGGTAGAAGACATGTGAAAAAGTACATCATTCAAAAAGGATCTTATACATTTGGTTAACAGCACTATCTAGCTGGCATGAGCTATAGGAAAACAAAGCCAACTACTTTTAATGAAGGGAACTTAATCATCGAAATAGGGCAATACATTACCCATAGCTATCATAACTGTGATGGAACACTTGAACTGATAGATTTTTCCACCAAAGTTGAAGTGAAGTTCTTTGCATAATACGTCTAAAGATGCTTTTCAGTCTTGACAAATGTTGTATCTTAGTTAATGACGGGTTGATCCACTATTATTAAACCACTACCTCCTTGCATAAAAATGACAAAAAATAAATGTTGACTGCTAAAGATTAAATGAAATAGAACAGAACAATCTGATCCGAGAAGCCGAGACAGGGCAAAAATTTACAGAGAACGCATCAGTGTATAAAAATAAGTATTTGCTAAATTTTCAATAAAATTTTTCTTGTAATAAATAAAAAAAAATTTATGCCTGAGAAACAAATTATCCAAGCAAACATGTGAAAATAACCAGTGGTTAGGTTGCTACAACTATACATCTACATATTTGTATTTCTGAGGACCAATTATTGGATTCACTATTATTATAAATGTTTCCTTTATGTATAAATGTTTCAACTATGCATGTCTACATAATCAGATTTGACAACATGCTTGATTACTTGTCCTATAAGCTGAACTGGAATAAATTTGTACATAATTCCAAATGCCACTCACTGTGTGATACCCTTCTCCTGTCAAATTTCATTTCAAATACACTGATCAAAATAGAATAATGTACTCATAAGGAATACCATAAAACATGGCGGCAGTGATGTGCAAAATATTTCCAATAATAAAAAGAAAAGGAAAAGGTGTAGCAAAATAGCACATGAATCAAGGACTTATTGCATTCAATAAAATTAAACAACATTAACTATAGGCAAATGAATTACTGCTTCTGCCCATATGTCGACTTACGTTTAAAAAAAGACAGGCAAAAAAAAATTGCTGCATGAACTTGGCAAAAATATTTGTTCGCCTGAACTTAAAATTGTATGTGAATAATGAGTAGGTTGGGGAATGGTTAGTGGAAATCATTTGAAGGGTGTTCGGCTTTGCCACACAATGTGGTAAAAGAAATTAATTTGAGTTAGTTGTTGCAATTTTAGTTAATCTTTATACAGAAACTTCTTGATACTCAATACATTTTAACACATTGCCCTATCCAAGCTTTAACTTTGTATCTTTGGCAAAGTTATATCAACCACATGGTATAAAAAAATCAGGGTATATTTCACTTAAAATCCTTCAGTAAGCTTGTAATTGTGTTGAATATTAAGATTATGAGGATTTCATGCACTGATAATTAAAATAACAGTAGTAGTTGTTCAAGTATAAATACTATAAAATTACGTGATTAAATATCCCTACAAGGGAGTCCAAAAGAGGGTATAATGAACTGATTTCATTAAAAATGAAAGAAAATAAAACTAGAAATTCTAGTTTCATCCATTTTCTGACTATTTACAGGCATGATCTGATTTGTTGGGAGATCACGGTTGAAATACAGTAGAAAACCTAAACCAATAAGGATTATGGTCCAAATAGTAATTTTTTTCCATAAAATATAGAAGAGGTTAACGAAAGAGGTGATATATCTACACTAAGACTTAAAGTATTATATTGACGTATCTATAAACACTCCACCAGTGGACTTAAGGTGTTTCTGGTTGTTCTAGTTCTCATGCATACAAAATCAAGTTTTAAAGCTATATGCTTCGTCTAAAGCTGCCACTGAAACAAGGCCATCATAAAATGTCACAACATTTAAACCAAGAGTCTGATTGACAGGCAAGAGTATAGCTCACTTGGAAATAAGCCCATTTGCATATGCAACTCTTCATATTTGAGGAACAGGCTCAGTTCATTAAACCTTGCTTCCTTTCACTTTTCAGTGAATTCATGTACCCACAAAACCACATAGCTTAGGTTTAGTGGAAGCGTCCAATGGCATGACCTGGACTTTAACCCAGGTCTTTACAGATAGTTGCCAATCATATAAGTTACCACTAGTGAAGAATCAAGTTAGGAATAGCAAAATATTTTGGCATATATTGTCCCAGCTTTGATAGAAACTTTTGAAAAATTGACATTAGAGGCTTAGGATGAAAATTATGTGGAGAAACTAAGAGACACATTTTGAAATATACAGGAGAGTTAGAACGAAGACAATAAAAGTGATTCTAAGACTCAAAAATTCATAAATGTGATATGAGGGGACACAAAGGAACAGAAAAAAATCTTATGCCATGGGGCACAATTAATTTATATCTTCACATGAAATATGCATGAGTTTTGAAAATTTGAAGGCAAACCTTCAAAATACTGACCCATTCAGGTGCTTTCATGCTGACTCAGCTCACATTTAGGATGGAGCCATTTCCAAATGTTGTACTTTGTAGAGTCATTGTATGATGATCCATAGATTTTTACTATCTAACTGTCTGACCCATTTCATGGGATTACAAATTTTTCTTTTCAGTAAATAATACCCAAAAATCCTCCAATCACAAGAAGTCTATTTGGTTAAAAAAATCATTAAAAATTCAAATTTTTTAAGAAAATCACTGGTGTCTCAAAATTAAAGGGATGTGAACTATGTTCTCAACTGCATAAAAGTTGGATAAAGAGTACGTATGCATTAGCTTACTGGCAAAAAGTATCCTACAATTTCATAAGTTATATTCAATAGGTAACTGAACTGTTCATGCTAAAGTAAGCTCAATTTATACAAATTTCCCAGAAAAATTCCCTAAACAGTACATCAGGCTTGAATATATGCTGTTAGTCTATTTGGGCAGAAGCAGTAATTTGTAAAAGGAAAAAAAATATTTCCAGGGTTATAAACAATATTTTTAGCTATTATAATATCTTATTTCATTCGATGATTTCTCATATTTTAAAATGAATGTGGACACATGCTCACCAAAGTGCTTCATCAATTGTGTCATTGTCACTCTCTTATACTTGGTTTAATAAAAATAATTCTGATGGTTGTACTTATGAAGCATTAATCAACTTGGATCAATTGCAATGTACCTATATACAACTTTAACGTCAAAAGGGGATACCAAATACAATATAAGAATTTGATCCAAATTTCTCAATAATTTGAAACTTTCACCAGTTATGTTATTCCAATGAAAGCCATTAGCACTTGGTAAAATGCTACATGAAAATAGAGATAAGCTTTCACTGAAAAAAATGACGAGACATATTTTTGCCTAAGGTGAAATAAGCCCTTTTTCAAGAAAGCAAAGTTCAAATAAATTTACAAGGCATGTTGGAAACTAAAAATTACTGGGGTACATCCAAAATACTGAATGTGAATGTAAGAGGTGATGAAATGACTGTGCCTTACATCTTTGAATTAAAATATACAAATGCATGCATGCACATGTGCTTTACACATTTTAAAGCCACCACTATCAATCTTACTTTAGAATATAATACTTATGAAAGATGACCATATTATGGACAGTATTTTTCACTTAAGAACTGAAGTTAAAAAAACAGACAGGAAATGTTTCCATAGTACCAAGATAAAATTACTTTCCTTTAAAAAATGAAGTATCTGGTAGAAAAACATCCTCTTACTGACAGTTCTTATTGGTAGATGCAATCTTTCCAAATTTAAAATATTTTCTCTCCTCAAAATGGCCATTCAAATTTGACTCAAGTTTTTACTTACCTCATATAAAACAGTACTAATTATATAACCAGCCATTACATTCTATGATATTTTCACCTCCACACATTCATAAAAAAATCAAAATTAGACATCTTCCAAAATCTGAAGTCGCATTAGATGACAGGAATACAGAACAAGGCACTTAACTATAACCTCTCAAATACCTCCAAAATTAATATTCCCACAAAAAATAGTATGCAAAGTGGAAATTATCTAAATATCTGTATATCACATGACCTGGGCTTATTTAACATGGCACCAGCAACTCCAACACGATTGGGGCAGAAGTATTGCTGCACTAGAAAAAATATGCTTGACCCTCAAAAATTACCCTTAAAATTTGTTAAAAATAATTACTCTATCATTCATATCTTCTTACAATTGAATTAGAGCTACTTTTTGTCTAAATCTTTTCTGTGGCATAATTAGTTTTTGAGATGTTTAAGAGATTTCTGTTAAGTACCTCACCCTATAAAATTATGCACACACGTGCGCGCGCACACACACACACACACACACACACACACACACACACACACACACACACACACACAGCACACACACCAACATATTTGCATACAAACCAGCAAACTCACAGATACAACTGCTAACTTGCTTATACATACACATATAGGCATGTATTTAAAAAAATATATGTTTGAAAGCCATTATTCCCTCTGGTGATCACGAATGCATTTAGCTGAATTCATTATGACCATTCTGTCCCTGAGAAAATTCGAGCACCAACCAGTTCAGTAACCAATCTACTTTTTAAAAAGTTGATACTCCAGTCACCATTTGATGTAACTTCACAGATGAACTGGCTTCTATCAACTTTCCACATCTGGCTCAAGGAATATCTATGGCAAATGAAAAACATAGGGCTATCAAAATATGTACTCAGTAGCTCCAAAAATGGTTTGCAGTTTTAAAAGAAACCAATATTTTTTAAGATAATGAAGCTTTGAATGATCAAGATACTTGATTAGCTTTTGAGTTCAATTCATATCTGATGAATCTTTTACTAGAGGCATGCCTAAAAAGTATTTTCAAGATTTAATGAGTCGGACTGGTGCTAATATGAAAGTCATAAAATTTGAATTAAAAAAATATACAACTATGTTCAGCAATAAAAAAATCCCTGAATGTCCAAATGGAATATCACAGGAAATGAGATCTTCTGCATAGATTCATGCACATGTAAGCTAATTCATTGCTTACACACAATGAAACAAAATGTAAATTTATTAGTTTACTGAAGATACCTGCCTAGTAGTTACCATGTAAAGAGTACTGAAATACCTAGAGAGATAGTTACTTGGCTTAATTGTTTTAAGTTTAATGATAAGTACAACATAGCATAATCTGGATAAAACTAATTATATCTAGGCTACACTAGATTTTGAAATCATTTACCTCACTTAAAATAGCCCAGTTGTCACTCTCACTATGGACCTTTAATCGAAGTGCTTGAAGGGGTCCAAAGCTCTTACTAACATTACCTTCAGCAATTCCCATCGAGTCAAATTTGCCTGTAAGAATTAAGAGAGAAATAATAACAATTTTCACTTCAAGTAGTGAGAAACTACAACTATACACAGAATTGAAGAATAAACAATCATAATAGAACTAAACAATCAACTGTTTTACTACTTGATATTTGTTCTGTATTATAACTTGGCTACCACATATGAACATCAAGAGGACAGACACAACAAAACAGGTAGAAATATATAGATGGTTACGGTATCAGGAAAATCACTTAAATAGATTATAGATTCTGTGAACAAAACAAATAAATCTAACTGGAATACAATACAGACACCATAAGTGAATAAAATAGCAACATGTACCCACCTGTTTTTCTCTTTTATCACAGGGTAATTGCTCTAAAATGGCTTTCTCTAACACTCTGCCTATATGTGCCAACCAACCAAAGAACCCACCTGCCCATCAGCTAGCCTTCTTGCTTTTTTTTATCTCTGTACAAGTTCCCATTTGCACCAGGGGTATGCACTGCCTGCCTGCAGAGCACAATCAGACTGCCTAGATTAATAATAACAAAACTATATTTGCTCAAATCATCGTTGCAACTATAGATTTCGGGGGTTTAAGTTTGCCTATGTAGCTTTCAGGAGGCCTAAGCCTCCCCGGTAATGGTGTTTTTGAGATTGAGTGAGACAACTTATGAGTCCCGTATGTTCTCACTTTGGACACTGTGTCAGTAGATGGGAAAGGAGCCTCATTCTTAGGGATGAGCACACTGTGAGGACATTCATGACTCGCCTCCAAGGAGAAGAAGGACGCACTAAGAGGAGCTTGAATTATTACTGTGCCTGGCCTCTTCCACTTGAGACACACATGTGATATTCTAAAGAAATGTTCTCATTCATTTGCTGACACCAGGGATATCCCAAAAATATGGAGCATTGAGCCAATACCAGTGATTTAGACATCTGAAACTTGCTTAGATATATAAGAAAGAGACTTGTTATTTTTATTTAATTTTTTTTACTTAATGTCGTAATTCTTGAAACTTGGGAAATATTTGTTTGACTTTATAATGAGTTGTTCAAAATCTAAACTTACAAAATTGTTCCAAAAGAGCAATTATCATAACAAAATGCACATAATTTTTCAGGACCAGTGTTCAGTTGTGCATGTTAACCATTTCATTACATTTCACAGCTAAGGATAGGCCAGCTATGACAATATACCAATTCTGATCCACATCTATGGGATATGGAATCATTTTTCAGAAATTTTTAAATGGGAATAGTCATTGTGACTGATGTTCAAGGGTTCTCTTTCAATTCACCTATGTGCCCTCAGTACCTTTTAGTTGACCTATTAAGACCTAGATTGTCCGCAAACCTACATCTTGTAATAAAAAAAATAATCATCAAAAGGTCCATACGAGGTCTGCTCAAAATGTATTGCAAATTTTGATATTCCGTAGGTTACATATATTTGATTTTCCATTTTTTTGCAGCGTTATGTAGGTACTAATGTCTCTCACTTATGCCAAAAAGTTAGACCATTTTCAACATTCAGTTAATTGCTGACAGCTGTTTTGCTTGGATGTGTTTCGGCTTGTATTCCACTTTTGCCTGTTCCAAAAAATGGATCAAAGAATCTGCATCAAATTTTGTGTGAGAAAAACAATTAAGTAAGCGGACCCATTCCAAATGTTGACTGCGGTAAATAGAGAAGCTACCTTGGACTGAAGCAACATTTATCGATGGTACAAAATGTTCTCAGAGGGCCGAGAAGATGTGAACAACGAAGAGCATGCCGGATGTCCGGCACATCAACCACAGATGAAAACATTGATGAAGTGAAGAAAATAGTATTGGCCAATCGTCTAATCACCGTTAGAGAAGTTGCTGAGGACCTAAACATATCGATTGGCTCATGCCATTATCAATGATTTGGACATGACACGGGTTGCCATGAAATTCATACCTCACTTCGGGCTCAATTTCGACCAAAAACAGCAACGCGTTAACATTGCCAATGGACACGTTCAGCCCAGTCCACAATGATCCAAATTTGCTCCAGAGGGTCATAACTTGTGTAATACCTAATCCTGGGTTTATGGTCATGACGTGGAAACTAAAGCTCAATCATCCCAATGGAAATTGCAGCATGACCCAAGACCAAAAGAAGCACAGTAAGTTCGGTCGAATGTGAAAGTTTTGCTCAAAATTTTCTCCGATTGCAGGGGTGCATCGTGGTGCATCATGAATTCTTGCCGCAGGGTAGAATGGTAAATAAGGAATATTACCTGCAAGTTATGCACAATTTGCACGAAGCAATCCACCACAAATGCCCGGATTTGTGGAAGAACAAAAATTGGCTTTTGCCCCTGCTCACACATCATTACTGGTGTGTAAATTTTTGGCCAAACACTAAAAATAATTTTTTGAAGTGCTTCAAGGATTGGAAAAAACGTTGGCATAAGTGTATAATATGTAATGGGGATTAATTTGAAGAGGACAAAATAGATATTCATGATTAAATAAATAATTTTTGAAAAAACACAAAAGTCGCAATACTTTTTGAACAGACCTCGTACATGCTCACATAATTTTCTTTGAATATACCTTGCATATAATTTTACTTTTTTTTCTGGAATAAAACAGATTATCATATTTTACATTAACTTATATGCAAAAAATTGTGTCACCAAATGAGTGTTTCACTTTGTGAGAAAGATCAAGAAATTGATTATGTGATATTATGAGGTTCCACTGTACTTTGCCCCTAGATTTCAGAGTACATTATGTTTCCTTAATAGCTTAAGTGGTTTGAGCGTCGGCCTGGTAAATCGAAAGACCCGCGGTCCAAGTCCTGGTCAAGGAAATACTTTTGTGCTTGTGATCTGCTCAATTCCACTTTCCCCACCTCTCCTGTGTTTGTCCTTTATGTGTGTTCCTATACCTTTTCCTTACATCTATTTCCGTGTGAATGAATATTTGTTTGCCACATGATGAATTTTCGTGTTTGAATGTGTATTTGACCAATGTGGCTCGTCTCCTTATTCTGGCTATGCGTGCCATGAAATGCACTGTTCCGATCATTTATGATGTTGTATGATTGCTATACTACTGTCCTTTCTACAAGTATGCTTTCTATTTCTCCTTTGGTGGGAGAACAGCTCCCTAACGCCATCTCTTGGCCAAAGAATTGGTGCACTTGGTTGCATTAACCTCCCCCCCCCCCGGATTTCAGTGTAAATCATGTTTCCTTGATAGCTCAAGTGGTTGGAGCATTGACCCGGCAAGTTCAGATCTGGTGGTTCAAGTCCTGGTCAATGAAATATTTTTGCGCTTGTGATCTGCTCGATTCTGCCTTCCCCACCTCTCCTGTGCTTGTCTTTATGTGTTCCTATCCCTTTTCCTATATCCATTTCCATGTGAATTAATATTTGTCAGCCATATGGCAGGTTTTTTTATACATGTATATGTATATACTCGTATACATAAATAAATATATATACACACACACATATATATATACATATATATATATATATATATATATATCCTCCCCGGACTACAACCTTGACGTGGTGGAAGGGCTTGTGCGTTCCGATGACCCCTAGAGCTGTGCTGGCGGGAGTAATAATTATTGCTCCTGGTAGGGTCACCCATGCCAGATAGGTCGAAGGTTAGGAGCCAGACGAAAGGTAGTCCACGCAGCGTCTGTTCCTCAGTGAGGCGGCTGCAATGGCGTCTGACCCCAGTGGGGCGGCCAGTAAGTGATGGTGTCACGTTAAAAACACTATTGAGGAAGGCAACGGGAAACCACCTCAATTATCATTCCCTAGAAAAATATGATGGACAATAGAGGTATTTTGAGTCCTGGCAACCACGGGGCTCGGCCCAATCGGCCGTGTGTCGTGCCCGGCAGCGGGGGAGGCAAGGCTTCCGCAGTCGTCATCCCACGAAACCCTTGCAAGGGAAAACCAGCAGCAGCAGGACAGAAGACGCAGGAGAAGAAGACAAAATTAGTTAGAATAGGAACGTGGAATGTTAGGACAATGATGAGGACAGGGAAATTGGAGAATGTTAAGCGAGAGATGGAAAGGGGAAATATAGATATTTTAGGTCTATGCGAGGTGAGATGGAAAGATAGCGGGGATTACTGGAGTGATAAGTATAGAATAATATACAGCGGTGGGGACGAGAGCCAACGAGGGGTTGCCATAGTATTAAATGAAGAGGTAGGAAGAAGCGTAGTCAACATAGAGCAGGTAACGGATAGAATACTACTAGTGGAGATAAAAGCAGAACCGACGAACTTAGTTATTATTCAGGTATACTACCTTGATCAAAAAGTTCCCGGAATAACCACCGTGTGGCGCTCCCATCGTTCCGATTTGAGTTCTGTTTTTTTTGTTAAATTGGTACATCTGTTGTTGATATTCCCTTTAAATCTTAGTGTCATAACTTGACATTTGCAAAAGTTACGTAGCCAAGAGTACATCTATCTCTGTGTGTGTTGGCGATTTTTTACAATTGCAGAAATGGATTTAAATTTGCAACAACGAACTTGTATTAAATTTTGCGTAAAAAACGGATTTAGTGGCGCACGGACGTTGGAAATGTCGGAAAAGTGTTTCGGCAACGATTCTCTAAAAAAAACGGTCGTTTACCAGTGGCACGAGCGGTTCAGAAGTGGTCGTGAGTCAATCGAAGATGATGAACGCAGTGGCAGACCATCGACATCGAAAGTCGGTGAAAAAATTGATAAAGTAAAAGAAATGTTGGTCAATAACCGCAAATTAACCATCAGAGAAATAGCGGAGGACTTGAACATTGCCTATGGATCCGCCCAAGACATTGTGGTTAATTATTTGGGTTTCCGTCGTGTATCAGCAAAGTTGGTGCCAAAAGACCTCAATTTCATGCAAAAAAGAGACCGTGTTGACGTCGCAAAAGACATGATTTGCGAGGCTGAATCCGATCCCACATTCATCAAAAGGATCATTACTGGAGACGAGACGTGGGTTTATGAGTACGACACGCAATCCAGACATCAGGCAAGTGAATGGCGTTCACCAAATGAGCCGAGACCAAAAAAACCACGTCGTTTTCAGTCAAAAAAGAAGGCAATGCTGACGGTTTTCATGGATTACAACGGTGTAGTGCATCATGAATTTTTGCCAGAAGGCCAGACAGTAAACAAAGAGTATTATTTGGGCGTTATGAGACGTTTGCGTGAAGCAATTCGCCGAAAGAGACCAGAAATGTGGGCAGAAAACTCGTGGATTTTGCACCATGATAACGCACCGTCGCACAGTGCTATCATTATTCGTAATTTTTTGACGAAAAATGCAACAAATACCATCCAACAGCCACTGAATTCACCTGATTTGGCTCCCTGTGACTTCTTTCTGTTCAATCGAGTTAAAAAACCATTACGGGGAACGCGTTTTAGCAGCCGAGAGGAAGTAATGGAAAAATCGCAGGAAGCACTGATGGACATACCGAAAACCGAATATAAAAAATGTTTCGAGGATTGGATCAAGCGCTGGCATAAGTGTGTTGCAGTCGATGGGGATTACTTTGAAGGGGACAATATAGATTTAGATGAATAAACTTGTATTTTTAATTTTCTGAATAAATTCCGGGAAATTTTTGATCAAGGTAGTACATGCCACCGAGCAACCATAAGGAAGAAGAGGTCGATAAGATATACGATCAGTCAGAGGACATGATCGCGTGTGTTCCTGCAGGGAAACATTTGATAGTGATGGGGGATTGGAATGCGACGGTAGGCGAAGGAAGAGATGGTGATGAGGTGGGCGACTACGGTTTGGGCACGAGGAATGACCGCGGGGAGAAAGCAGTTGAGTTCTGCAGGAGACAGGGGTTAGTCATCACCAACACTTGGTTTAGACACCACAAAAGACGCAGGTATACATGGAAAATGCCAGGTGACTCAGGAAGATATCAGCTAGATTATATCCTGGTTAGACACAGGTTTAGGAATAGTGTGATAAATTCCCACAGCTTTCCGGGAGCGGATGCGGACTCAGACCACAATTTAGTTGTTATGAAATGTAGCGTACGTTTCAAAAAGATAAGGCAGGGGCGGCGAGTTAGAAAATGGAATGTAGAAGCATTAAATGGGTTGAAAAGGAAGGAATACAAACAGGCGGTAGAGAAAATCATGGAGGATGGTAAAGGGCTTATTACTATCGAAGAAAAATGGGAAATGATTAAAAAAGGGTTGTCTAAAGCCGCAAAAGACACTATTGGAACCGTTAACGCTAAAAGGACTAGGAAACCATGGATCACGGATGAGATGATTACAAAGATGGATGAGCGGCGAAAATGGAAGAATATAAATACAGAATTAGGCAAAATGAAGTACAAAGAATTGAACAATAAATTGAGGCGGGCAACAAATAAGGCAAAAGACGCATGGTGGAAGATGCAGTGCGAGGATATGGAAAGTCTCCAGAGGAAGGGTGAAATCGGTGCGCTGTACAGCAAAGTTAAATCGTTATCGGGAAGTAAGAAAGGAAGAGCTATGCTAAGAGTTAGAGATAAGGCGGGTAAGGTAATAGTTGACGCAGGAAAGATCCAAGAGAGATGGAAGGAGTATATAGAAGAACTGTATAGTAAAGAACTCAGACCAACACAGTTAGACATTGAAAAAGAAAATGACGTAGAGGAAGACAGCTTAGGTCCAGGCATACTAGACAATGAGATAGAAAGGGCATTAAGGGAGATGAAACTAAATAAGGCCGTGGGGGTAGATAACATTCCCGTGGAACTTTTAAAATGCTTAGGGAAATGTGGGAGGAAGAGGCTATATGGGCTGATCCGTAGTATTTATGAGGAGGGAATCTGGCCGGAAGACTTTGTGAGATCAGTTTTAGTTCCGATTCCGAAAAAGGTAAAGGCCATGTCATGTGAGGACTACAGGACAATTAGTTTGATATCCCACGCAGCTAAAGTTGTTCTCAGGATCATAAACAAAAGGATAGAGAGTAGGGCAAATGATTACTTAGGGGATGATCAGTTTGGGTTTAGGAAGGGGAGAGGTACGCGTGATGCCATTGCAGTAATGAGATTATTAATCGAGAGGAATATAGAACACAACCAGGAGGTATTTGCCTGTTTCGTAGATTTCGAAAAAGCGTTTGATAGAGTGAATTGGGAAAAACTAATGAGTATTCTGCAGAAAATAGGAATAGATTGGAGGGAAAGGAGGCTAATCCGCAACCTGTACATGTCTCAGACTGCTCAGGTGCGGGTGGGAAACGGGGAGTCAGGATGGGCAGTGTTAGGAAGGGGTGTAAGGCAGGGTTGCCCATTATCACCGTTGCTGTTCAACCTGTATGCAGAGGAAATGATCAAAGAGGCATGGGAAGAACTAGAGGTAGGAATGAAAGTGGGCGGGGGATTCGTAAAATCAGTTAGGTTTGCTGATGACCAAGCTTTAGTTTGTCAGTCAGCCAAGGGGCTGCAAGCATTGCTGAGTGAATTGGAAATTCAGTGCGACAGGTATGGGATGAGAATCAACATTAATAAAACAAAGGTTATGCGATTTTCTAGAAAGAAAAAGGCCAAGCTTAACATTAAAATAGGAGGGCAAAAACTAGAGCAGGTAGAACAGTTTTCGTATCTCGGTAGTGTTTTGGACCAACACGGTCAAAGTAGTAGGGACGTAAGGAGAAGAATTGCGCTAGGCAAAGAGGCTTTCACGAGGAGGAGGGAGTTGATGACGGGGACTTTGAGTAAGGATGTTAAGAAAAGACTCGTAAAAACTTTGATATGGAGCGTAGCTATGTACGGCGCGGAAACGTGGTCATTGAAGCAGGAGGATAGATGTAGACTGGAGGCTTTTGAAATGTGGCTGTGGAGAAGAATGGAGAAGGTGAAATGGACAGAGAAGAAAACAAATGAGGAAGTACTTGGTATGGTGGGCGAAGAGAGGGGTTTGTTGGGAGCAATCCTATGGAGGCAGGAAAAGTGGATGAAGGGGGTGTTGACCGACAGTGGGATGTTGAAGACTGTGATAGAGGGTAGAATGTTGGGCAAAAGAGGAAAGGGAAGGAACAGGATAGGGATGTTGGACGGGATGAAGGGCGGAAGAAATTACTCAGAGATGAAGAGGGACCTGGTGTAGAGTAGAATTTAGGGTTGTGTTTTGTTAGTAGTCACAAAATATTTGTTTGGTAGTTGTGTCCATCGAAAAAACTACCTTAACCGGTAGATTACCTTAAAAAAAAAAAAATATATATATATATATATATATATATATATATATATATATATATATATGCATATGTATATATATACATATATGTCGCGGCAGTCCAAGGGTAGAGAGTTAGACTACTGACCAGTGGGCCCAGGTTCAATTCCCGGGCAAAACTCTCTGGGCACCTGTAGCTCCACCCAAGCTACGTGATTTTTCAGGTATCAGATCTTCCTAAGAAACTATTACTGGCACAGGGAAAGGAACTGGCTGTTGTGAAGTGGCTCAGTACTATTTGGCAACATCCAAACAATAAATAAAAATCCTCTTGAGATTGGGTGAGACACTATACCTTTTCCTTTTAGAATTAAAATGGACATTTTTATATACTATGCATCTGGCTCATGCATTTCAGTTTGAAAGATAAACTTTTTAAATTCTCTGCCAATGGAAATATTTTACAGATATCTTAAACTACATCTTTACTAGGGCAACTTCCACCTTTTTCCAAGATCCAAAATTTGAAAATTCATTCCAGTTATGAGCTATATATTTTGTAAATATCGTAATGATAAATAGATAATATGTTTTTCATACCAACAGTAACATAGCCATCATCTTCAAGCGTAGGAGCAGCTGATCCAGAGCTACTTGCAGTGACTGTATATGACAGAGGTAACAGTTCAATGGTTGTATTATAGAATCTGTCTGAGGGATGCTCTGCATTTCCACTACGAAACAGGAACCTAAAGAATGATGAGAATGGCCAATTTAAAAGACAATAATTGAAAAATAAACATTTTTGCAACAGGTTGAATTTGATACATTCTGAAACACAATGAGAGATCATCTAATTAAAAGAACAGACAATGAAATTCTTCAAAGCATTACTTATGACCGTATTACTGGCAAGGCATGCGGACAAACTTCTTTATGGCATGAAGTCAACATTTTATACTTATTCAAAAGTAAAGCCACCAAGGACAAGAGAGAAAGGCGAAATTTGAGAAGTAAAGAAAGAGAGAAAGTAAGAAATAGATAAAAATTAATATCATTATTGATGAGTAATCTGTGAATTAATTTGTCCTGTACTAACACTTCTATAGCTAGTAGTGAGGGCACCATTGCCTTCCATTTATCATAGGTCCTTATTGAACTGCCACTAAAAAAGTAAGCTATATTATAAACGTTTGTTGGTAATATGTGGTTGGTCTGGTTTGTTGGTAGGTTGTATATGGTAATAATATTAATTTTGTTATCCAGTATTTATATATTTTTCTAGACCATGGTCGAATTTCACTTGTTTTGGATAGACACATGAAAACATAGAAACAGAAGGTGTGAAGACTTGCCTATGGCAACTGTTACTTCAAAACCAACATAACATACTTAAAAGATACTATATTGAAATTTCTACGATATCGTGAATAAGTAAGATGATGCCACAAATATCTTAACCTATAAAATATGCATGCCATGTTTCAAGTACAGTTATTTACTCTTGTATATTGTCATTTACCAAAACGTTTCATGCACCTTATCTTTTCACAAAAATAACTCTTTTAGGTTCATATGAAGAGAAAAGAAAATTTATCACAGCAATAAAAAATTGCTCAACCTTTTAAGTTGAACAGGGGGGGTGAATTTGAAGGTTAGTGTGTCCCCTGGTTGAGGAAGGAGGCCCCAGAAGAATGTCTCGCCAGCATAAGCCCTGGCCAGAGTGTAGCGGCGATATGCCTTCATTCGTCCTCCATTAATAGCTGCTGGTGGGTTTTCAGATGCATGTGGGAAGAAGAGTGGAACCTTGCCAAAATGCCTGTCCTGTAAATAAAATGGGTGATGATTATGACCTGATGATTTATACCAGCAGAGAGGCATAAGAAAAAGTCCTACAGTGATGACCCTTGTAGGTAACAATAAAAAAACAGCAAAAGGCAAAAACAATTCTCCTTAGGCCTCTTCAATGCAGAATTGGTTATGGCCACACCAACTTACCAAAATCATTCATATGAATTATTTTCTGAATGTACAGCTGAGAGTCCTTCACATGACATGGTTTCAGAGGTAGGCCTGAGCATTGCCTGCTGATGTAAAAAATTTCTATCATGGCCACACCAACAATCCGACTCACAGCTGCAGAGCCAAATAGAACCACTAGATAAAAGAGGTCTTAAGTGAACTTAAAATTTCTTTGCCCCATTAAAACATTAATACAATGCATATATAGATAAAATATGACAAGAAATGGGTTCAATTACTTATTTTTCTTGGATAAGTTTTCAAAAATAAAATGGATAAAGTTTCCTTAAGCAGTCGGCAATTACAAAACAGGGGCCTTTTTACATTTTAGGTTTAAGCATTGTTAATGTGTGATTTGAGACTTGTTTGTTTAAGTTGAGGGTGTCAACAACATAGTGCATATATATTAGTGATATAAACCTGACAAAGTTAATAAAATAAAAGACTTGATACAATATATACAGTTGTAAACAACACTTGCAGCTTTTCTGGTTTGAGAATGATCTTCAAGTAAAAGTTTCAGTGCCTATTATAATAACAAAATTACGGAGGATCTGTCTGGATCAGCCTTATTTTCTCTTTGTAGAGAATTCAAAAATTTCCAATGACATATAGCAGACAAACACAGAAGAGGCATGAATGGATAACTGTAATATCAACTCTGGATTTCCCTTTTAATGCCATAATTCTTAAATATTACACCAACTAGCAACCACATTTACTCAACCTAGCTAACCAAAAACTGTGCACTTCATCCCACACACTAAAATCAAATGATGGGTACTTGGTATTACAGCTAATTTGCAGATTTGAATGCCTTTATGTTTTTGTCTCATTCAGAGTTTTACCCTCTGATTAAATAAAAGTCGTTTCAATTATTTCAGTGTTCCAAAGAAACTGCGGGAGATGCCGCAACAGTAACTTTTAACGGAGTCATCTGCTAATGTGCATTTTAATGCAACAATTACAGAGTGTAAAAATCATTTGCCTTGACCGGGATTCGAATCCGCATCCCTCAATGTCCGGTCGAATGCATTAGCCAATTAAGCTATCAAGGCGTCCTCCGTCCTCTTAAACTCGACGCCTCGATTACACTCTTGAAATTGTTGCATTGAAATATACTCCAGTGTTGTTAAATTATTCCAGGTTCTCATTCAAAATTCCAATTTGACTTTTCATTCAGGAGGTAAATCAAATTAGCACCAAGCATGCAAACTACCTAAACTCTTACAGGATAATTTTCATAAATCTTTTCTAATTAGGGGAATCTTCAGCAGGGAATGCAAAATGTAGAAAAACAGCCATGACAAAAAAGATATTTAATATGAA